>NC_059210.1:26748362-27114975 GCF_020615455.1 Coregonus clupeaformis
TTATCTGCTTTACACAGGATAACCTACTTATTCCTAAGGTTAATGGATTCTTGTCAACAAAGAATGAGGATATATCCTAAACTAGTTTAATTTTCAAACACAAATACAATATGCAGCACCTCTGTCATATGCAACATTGTACTTTTAACGGAGGATTTATTTAAATATCACATTTAATTCAATCTGTCTGCTGATTGTCAATGATGGTAAGTGGTTAACTGCACAAGGTTAATTTAAACATCTCAATACTCAGGATGCACTACTTTATAGACACAGGTCAGTGTTGTAAGTTTAGGTAAAATGCCATCATCCCTGTGTTTCAGGTCGTATTGATCACCTAATACAGATAAAGGATAATCCCAGCGTAAGGGGGAGAGAAGAACTGCTAAGTCAATGTAAGATAGCTCCTGCAGGACATTGGAGTCAGCAGAGGAATTGCTCTGTGACGCATCGCTCTGCGTGCTTATTTATTGTTTGCAGATTAAACATATTTCATGTCTCATAATGTATTAAAGGACCAAGCAGAGAGGTGTTTTATCACGGCCATGGTCCCTTTATGTTGGTTTATTTTTCTACCTGTTTATTAATTATTAAATTGTCATACAGGAGCTTTAATCTCAGAAAGGCACTGTGAGAACAAATACAATGATGATAATGTTATTTTAGTATTTAATTATACTTGATGTGTGATGACTGAGGCTATGGGTTAAGGTCAAAATTCAAGGATTACAATTCAGATAATTTGTGCACTTATATGATTGTTCAGTGCATTTTCCCTAGCCCTCTTGACTTAAACCTCTATTAAAGTGTTTGAAGGGGAGTGGTATTGCAACCATATTCTGGTCTGCTCCATGCCCCTTTGGCTATAAATAAAAAACATAAGCAATGTGCTCTCTGAGATGGACAGTGAATGAAATGACTCTCCAAACTTTAATTTAGCCTACCTTTCTTGGTTTTTATGTCTTTTTTTCTTAGCATGTGGTTGGACAGTTCCTTAATATTTTTTTCATTTTTAGGTTCTGTTTCCATTCACAAATGTGTATGTCTTTCCTTCACTTATTCCATTGGTGAATATAAGTTGTAAAGCAATTCCGTGACTCAAGCCCTGCAGGTTGCTTTTCAGACTCATGACAGATAAAAGGAAAAATGCACCCTCATAAATTACAAGGGTGCGTTGAGGCTTTAGGCAGGGTTGCGGTGTTTGTGCGTGGTGTGCAATGAAGGGGATTTCATCAAGGGAATGGGTGAAAGTCGGCTGTGCAAAACTATGATTTTGTATTGTTGTTCAGATGGCATCGACGGTCACCGGACGCTCATTGACAAGCATGGCCTTGCTGGTAAGAGAGACATGCCCCGGGACTATGACTTAAAATCAGGTGAGAAGCTCTAACAGCCATGTAAAATCCGGGGCTTGTAGCCTACAGTTTATTGACCCTATGAGAGGGCAAATACAACGTTTAGAGTACTGATGTACCGTACAGTAATACTGCTTTACTCAGTAGTCTTCTACACCTCATGACAAGCTCTAATTTTGCAGGTTCCTTGAGAATAACAGATGAGGATGTATTACACAATGTCATTGACTTCTTATCATACATGCAACTTAAAGGTGAGTTGATGATGTCTGTTATGAATGTTTAATTACAACAATTAATTACAGCAAAATGTTTGACTGCATAGGAGTTTTATTCATATCATAAACAGTTAGGTTGACGTGTTCCAGAGTAAAATGATCATATTTTTCATATGGTCTGATTATATTTGTATTTAATATTTACAGATTACATTTGTAGTCAAGATTGCTGGCTGTATAGAGTTCAAACATATTTGGATCAGAACAACTTACTAGCATAGTCCTAATCAGTTATAACCATCTGATTGTGCTCACTCAAATGTTTTGTCATCAACCTTGCAGAAATCGGAGCTCTGGATACCCTGCCATCCTCGCTCACATCCGAAGAGATGAGTCAGCCCTAGTTCAACTTCAACATTCATTGATCTATTCTCTACGCTTCAACAGCCTGCAAACTACAGTATCTGTGCCCATCCTATTACACTGGATACTGGTGTCATTATTCACAACAATCTACTACACAGAGTAATCATGTTCTTATTATAATTTGAAAGAAATGTACTGAATAAAACGTTTTGAATGGCAAGACTTTGTTGTTCCTTTGTTGAAGTCGGAAGTTTACATACACTTTAGCCAAATACATTTAAACTCAGTTTTTCACAATTCCTGACATTTAATCCTAGTAAAAATTCCCTCTCTTAGGTCAGTTAGGATCACCAATTTATTTTAAGAATGTGTAATGTCAGAATAATAGTAGAGAGAATGATTTATTTCAGATTTCATTTATTCAAGCTTCCCACAATAAGTTGGGTGAATTTTGGCCCATTCCTCCTGACAGAACTGGTGTAACGGAGTCAGGTTTGTAGGCTTCCTTGCTCGCACACGCTTTTTCAGTTCTGCCCACACATTTTCTATAGGACTGAGGTCAGGGCTTTGTGATGACCACTCCAATACCTTGACTTTGTTGTCCTTAAGCCATTTTGCCACAACTTTGGAAGTATGCTTGGGGTCATTGTCCATTTGGAAGACCCATTTGCGACCAAGCTTTAACTTCCTGACTGATGTCTTGAGATGTTGCTTCAATATATCCACATAATTTTCCTTCCTCATGATGCCATCTATTTTGTGAAGTGCACCAGTCCCTCCTGCAGCAAAGCACCCCCACAGCATGATGCTGCCACCCCTGTGCTTCACGGTTGGGATGGTGTTCTTATGCTTGCAAGCGACCCCCTTTTTCCTCCAAACATAACGATGGTCATTATGGCCATTCAGTTCATCAGACCAGAGGACATTTCTCCAAAAAGTACAATCTTTGTCCCCATGTGCAGTTGCAAACCGTAGTCTGTCTTTTTTATGGCGGTTTTGAAGCAGTGGCTTCTTCCTTGCTGAGCGGCCTTTCAGGTTATGTCGATATAGGACTCGTTTTACTGTGGATATTGATACTTTTGTACTGGTTTCCTTCAGCAGCTTCACAAGGTCCTTTGCTGTTGTTCTGGGATTGATTTGCACTTTTCGCACCAAAGTACGTTCATGTCTAGGAGACAGAACGCGTCTCCTTCCTGAGCGGTATGACGGCTGCGTGGTCCCATGGTGTTTATACTTGCATACTATTGTTTGTACAGATGAATGTGGTACCTTCATGCGTTTGGAAATTGCTCCCAAGGATGAACCAGACTTATGGAGGTCTACAATCTTTCTTCTGAGGTCTTGGCTGATTTCTTTTGATTTTCCCATGATGTCAAGCAAAGAGGCACTGAGTTTGAAGGTAGGCCTTGAAATACATCCACAGGTACACCTCCAATTGACTCAAATTATGTCAATTAGCCTATCAGAAGCTTCTAAAGCCATGACATCATTTTCTGGAATTTTCCAAGCTGTTTAAAGGCACAGTCAACTTAGTGTATGTAAACTTCTGACCCACTGGAATTGTGATACAGTGAATTATAAGTTAAATAATCTGTCTGTAAACAATTGTTGGAAAAATTACTTGTGTCATGCACAAAGTAGATGTCCTAACTGACTTGCCAAAACTATAGTTTGTTAACAAGACATTTTTGGAGTGGTTGAAAAACGAGTTTTAATGACTCCAACCTAAGTGTATGTAAACTTCCGACTTCATCTATATTGATTATACAGTATATATTTGTTCTATGCAAACAGTGAGATGACCTTAGAAAGAGCAATAACAAACCAAACCACTCAGATTAAACAAAATCTCTCTCACGCCAACTAAATACAAAGAAATCAGAGATTGCAGAGCAACCTAATAGCATGATGTTGCAATTGTGCATTGTATTCTGTGATCTCTGCTCAGTGTTTTGCCCCAGTGAATTGTCGGCAGCACAACTGCACATAGCACATTCCACAAGTTACTGTTTCCAAGTTGAGCTTCACCATGGTAGCTTGTTTCCAGAGTAGTCGAAGAATCCTCCATGATGCTTTTCTGTCAGATCAGCGATAACAGACAGCAAAGATGATACGCTCTCCTCCAACCTCAAATCCGCCTGATCCATTAAAGACAGGAAATGCAGCATATCAACCGTCAATTTATTGAGATACACATCAATGTATTCTAATGTATTCGTATTAAGGACCCAATCATAAAACACCTCAACCAAGAGTATGGGACACTCACATGTGCACCACCCATGCAGTGCGCACCCAGCCAGGGTGAAGGGCCATGCACAGAATTCCTTCAGATCCCAGGTCAGTGGCCAGACACCTTGTCACCATCTTCAAGGCAGCCTGCATATGTAAACAAAACAAGATGGACAGGACATGTAATGACTGTGTACACATACAAACAGTCAGATTAATTATCTTCACACCCAAACATCCTATGCCCAATATTGCAACCAGAGATGGTCTGTAATGTTTATATGGGCTCTGTTGAAAGGACAATTACTGTTGCTGTTCACCTTTGAGGTCCTGTAGGCATAGTTTTTGAAGGTTGCTCCGGCTCCCCAATTTGGCCTTAATGGAGCCCAGTATGGAAGAGATGTTTATCACAGCTGCCCTATTGATCCCCATTACAGTGATCGTGCAGCAGCTGCCTGGAGCAATGGCAGAAATGCCTACAAGAGCCAACTACATAAACAACTCAGTCAAAAACATGACAATGTGATCTAGATAGTTGCAATGTAGGTTTCTTAGATGAAGTAGGGAACCGGTCATAAAACTTGGGTATGTGAAGATCCTCTGTACTACAACAAAGAGGTTTCTCATTCATGCTCTTCTAGAGGTGCAACAAATACATTTACCTTGGTGACAAAAAGAGGGGAAACTATTACTCTCGAAAGTCTTCATCATGTCGTCAGGTGTCACTGTCTTCAGATCAGTGGATAAATTGATGGCTGCGTTGTTTATTAGGCAGTTGAGCCCATCACCTCCCAGTATGGATGACACCTCGTGAAATGCTGAGTCTATACTTGACTGGCTGACAACATCTGTTAACAGAGATAGCATGATCATTTAAAAAGAAACAGGAAACAAACACAATTTTTGTTGTTGCTTGTTTTGCTTTTAGAGGATATGGTTTAATCAGCTAATGGTTATTTCAGTTTGGCATCTCTTCATGTTCTGTTGAGTACTTCAAACGTATAAATGAGCATGTAATCAAAGTTACTTGAATGTGTTAATTAAAAAAAGCCCTAAGAGGAACCCCAAGCCAAAAACCCAATACAGTGCCTCTTGCGCCATCTGCTGGAATACCAAGCAAGGCACATGATACACATAGGATCATATCCCCAACAGAACAATGAATCCATCCGCATCACACTGCACCCTCTTTTATGTGTCCGTGTTATAGTAATTATGTAGGCTATGCTACTCACCAAGCCATACAATATAAACACATTTGCAAGATTTGGCAATATTTTGAAGATCCTGAAATGAAGAACAACTTATATCATGCATCCCTAGGTTTACAGTCAAGACATATTCTCACACGTGTATTCCCATTAGGTGGAAATTCAGAAAACAAGTTGAACATGATGTTCTCCTACCTGTACTGCGGCTGTTTTGACTGCACCTGTACTGCGGCTGTTTTGCGCGCAGTCACTATTATTGTAGTCGGTCGCTCCGCGCTTTTCGCCAGGTCTTTCACCATTTGCAGACCGAGGCCTCTGTTCGCCCGAGTAATTAGTACAATATGACATTTTCTGAAATTTAGATTCATACTAGTTAGAATATGTCTGCTAGTTTACTTTGTTTGATGATTAGGAAGTATGATCGGCCTGTCCAGACAGAACTTTAGCAGCGATACAATCTGAAGGCGTGGTTATAAAACAACACGACTGGACCAATGAAGGGAGCTGCGCTTGATTTAGTGTGTGTCAACTGTTTTTTATTGTCTTGCAATTTTTACAGAAACAAATATGTCAGTTTGACCTGCCTGTTGTCTTCTAAATGTGTTATTTTTATTTATTTTATTTTTCAGCAACTTTGTAAGAATATATAATATTATTTTATACACAGAATACTATGGAGAGTGGGTTCAATTTAATTGTGGTATGAATCATGCACACTGATATGAAAATACAAATGCATTGATCATTTTCACATGAATATTTAGCATTTAAGCATTTTAGAACTAACAATGGTCACCCTCCATAGGATGCTAACAAAATATTCAATAGTAACAAATATGTATTCTAATTAGATGTGTAAAAACAAACAGGATGTGTGTCTTTGTCAAACCCCACAGAATTAGTAAACTATACAAGCCAATCAAAAATGATTTCCCTCTCAAATCAGTCCCATCCCTATTCACTACTAATTTAAATAAAATAATTACTAGTCCCAAAGTGTAAATCCAAAACACCATCCTGTGCACCAGCCAAGCCAAATCGAACGCATCCATTTGAAAGAATGGATGTGGCTCGCGCCACCCTCAACCCCCTAATCTAAATATTTTCTATCACCAGTCACTTCGCCTCAGAGGAAAGGTCCTTCCACAACTGACTTTCAGGTAAAGTTATTGGTGGAGGTAGCTAGCTAGTACTAGTACTAATTAGCTTTGAAACACCAGGATATTGTTATTTGTTGTGAACTATCCAGCTAATAGCTATTGGAACAAGATCAACAAGAACAATAATCCCTTTCAATATTTCTATAAATAGAACTAGCTAGCTAGCTAACGTTAGCTAACTAGCTACAGTAATTAGCTCAACTAACGTTATCTATTCTAGCTAAGCTAACGCCTAAAATCATAACGAAGCAAAGCTGTATGTCAGATGTATTATTGAATGGTGAACTGACTGATTCTGTAGCTACTAGTACATCTGGGCCGGTTTCCCAAAAGCATCTTATAATAATAATAATATGCCATTTAGCAGACGATTTTATCCAAAGCGACTTACAGTCATGCGTGCATACATTTTTTTTTGTGTTTGGGTGGTCCCGGGGATCGAACCCACTACCTTGGCGTTACAAGCGCCGTGCTCTACCAGCTGAGCTACAGAGGACCACCTTAAGGCTAAGTTCATCGTTAGAACCATGCTCAATGATCCTAACCATGAAGTCAGCCTAAGATGCTTTTGGGAAAGCGGGCCCTGTCCCCTCTGGGCCAGTGTTGTACTAGCTACCCAGGCTAACACCACTGTCACTGATTTGTGTTTTTGTCAGGGAGGAGCCTTGTTTAGAATGAGTTGCCTCAAAGAGCAAACCCACAGAAGTCTGGACAATGATGGAGCCGAAACCTCAGCTGTCTATTCCTCTGAGAACTATGGTTGCCACCTAAGAACATTGGACGTCAACATTGATTCAGGAGATCACACAGACTTCAGTGTGTCAGGAGTGATGCCCCATGGTTCAGGTGGAGAGTGGTCAGGGTACAGCAGAGAAGCTGGGTCCAGCAGGATGGAGCACCACTGTACCAACTACAGATTCTACCCACCACCACATGATGCTGAGCCCTCACTCCCTCAATACCCATTTGCTACTCATGGAGATGATGTGCTCCCCCAGTCTAGCCCGTTCCATTTAATGAACCCCAGTTTAGCTAATAACAGCCATCTCAGTTCACTTGGTGGCCAGTGGTCATCTGAGGGCCCAGTCCACTGCAATATGATGTCAGTAAGTGCTAATTCAAACCAACAACAAACCTTAGAAATTAGAATTACATTACAATCCTCAATCTATGGGTGAGTTTGTATTGCAACACCTGGCGCCCCGAGTGGGTGGAGATTTTTAAAATGACCAATAGAATGGTCTAAAAGGTGCAAACCCCGCCCACCCGGGGCATCCCGGCGATGCAGAATGAACTTACCCAATACGCTCTGATATTTTATTGAATATTTTCATATCACTATCAATGATTTAGGTGGTACAGTATATTGCTCTAATTCAAGTTTGTGTTATGTTACGGATTCATATTATTTTGTTTTGTCCAGGGTGAAATCTATGATGCTGTGGCAAGCATTTGCCCAGACAGCAAGGATGACCACGGACGAGAGTCCTATCGCAAACAGGAGACAATGGTAGAGCTAATGCCTCAGAATCAAATGGACATCAGTCAGTCTGTAAGATGATTTCAAACTTACTGTCTGATGTGTACAAGTGTACATGTAACCTACATACTGCACATGCTTGCAATGACACAGCTAAATGGTAATGCATAATAACATATAATGCAGGACCCCATACAACCTTTACCAGAAAGCATTTCTTTCATTAATTGTGCACTGCAGGAATAGACACATTCTTGGATTCATGTGATCAATGAAAAAGTGTTGACTGTGTGAAAAACATGGGCTAAATGTCAGCATAACAATTCAAATATCAGTCTCACATAGCAAAGATAATTATATGATTTTATCTAGCCATGGAAACCTGATTGAATGGTTATGCTTGAATAGGGCTCTCTGAGTCAAAAGATAGAGCAGTATTCTAAACATGATTGCAATGACCTTACAGGAGTCAAATGGTGCGTTAGTTTGTGTTAATAAGCGATAATTCTTACAAGAGGATATGTGAAGGTCCTTTCATAACAACCGTAACTGAAGACCATTACTGTGTGGATTCTCAGTGAAATGCATCTTTAGCTGTGAAATGCCAGGCATCTGATTATATAATCTCTGTGTTTCCGGTCTCTAGGCCAATGGGCCGCTCACTGTGTATCTGCAGCACCTAGACCACCAGCCTGGGGAGAACGCCACTGTGAGTCTCTAATTGTTTAGCTGAGAGTTATATATAAAACTCACTGGGCACAGACTTCAATTCAACGTCTATTCCACGTTGGTTTAATGTAATTTCATTGAAATGACGTGGAAACAATGTTGATTCAACCAGTGTGTGCCCAGTGGGAAGTTTCCATCATTATTACACAACATGTATTACCTTTAGGCACTACTGTACACATTCAATTGCACAATGAAGGCCTACTCCACAGATGGACATAGTTCTGTGAGTGTGTTGAAGTAAACTCTAACTCCATATAGAGTACCACAGTATGAGTCATAATACCCATAAAACCTAGCGGTCAAACAGGGAAATGGTTCAAATAGTTTTTTCACCATTCATTTTTCCCATAGGGGATTTTAGAAACACTTAAAATAAGGGCTGTGATTCGTGTAGGCTTACTCTGGCGTGAAGTTTTGATAACCGTGTAAATCTCTCTAGGACAAGGTGACTTTTATCAATATATTTGCCTGTATTTAACCCCCCAAAATTAAATGCTAATTAACTCATAGCTCATACAGAACTACAAATGCCATGATCTGGATGAGACTGCCGAATCGAGGCAGAGGTAAGAATATCTGGATGAACTCTCTATTGTTAACGGAATTTAGTCATGAATAAATTGGCAACATTTACTTAAATTGACAATTCTGTTAACTGTCTTGGGCAAGTTTTAAAATAACACTACCTGTTAGCTAAGGTGTCAGCTAAAGATGACGTACAGGAGCTTGCAGGGATTTGTAGTCTTGCATGATGTCTACTTTTATGCTAATTAGCATTTTCGAATCTGAGAGTAGAGCCGAATATATTGATTTACATGGTTATCAAAATGTCACTCCAGGGTAAGCCTACACAAAACACAGCCCTTATTTTAAGTGTTTCAAAATCCCCTATGGGAAAAAGGAATGGTGGGAAAACGATTATTTGACTGCAAGGTTTTATGGGTATTATGACACGTCCACTGTGGGGCTCTATCTAGGTTGTGTGCAACATGAGTGGCCGAGGGCAGATGGTGGTAATGAACCACTGTAGCCCAGGTCAGATACTCCACTCCCTGCCTCCTGGCCACCCAGACTGCAGTCCAGAGACCCACTACTACACCACATCCTCTAAGGGAAATTCAGAGCAGACCTACTCAATGGGAAAAGGTTAGAGGCAGGCAGATCACATCTTAGTGCTGTGTTGTTGATGTGTAGGCTACCATGAAGAATCTTGATCATCCCGCACAACATAGGCCTACTGTTGTTGAGCTGTTCTGGTTATTTGAATACGGAATAAGTAAGCCGATATTGATGTATCAACTATTTCATCCCAGAATGCTTATTATGTATTTTTAGAGAAATGAATGTACATTCATGACTGCAAAAGACAAATGACAAGCCTGTGATTCATAGCAGGCATTATGATGTGTTGTGTAGTATCGCCAGTAATCTCATTCTTCATGTACAACAGCCTCTCAGTCCTACCTGCCATCTATGAGCCTGCCTCCCATTGGGCCCAACCACAGCCTCCTTTCCTCCAACCTGCTGGTCTCCCCTGGTCCTCCTGGCTCTGAATACAGCTACAACCACATGCCTGGGCCCTACTTCTCACAGGTCAGTAGCATGTCAGTCTCAGCCTCAAGTCTCATGACCTGCATAAGATTAACTGTGTCTCTAACAATCTAGAAAATGTAGGTCAGAATGTTTGCTATTACTACTGATAAATAACACCAAATCAACCATCGAACTTGAAAAGCTAAAAAGAAAAATGAACTTCATAACAATTGACCATTGAGTTGAAAGGTGACATTATGTATACGGTTGTCCTACCAGTACCACCAGTATCCTGAGTATCCTGACTCCCTGGGTCTGGTCCCTGATGGGCAGTCCATGGCAAGCAGTGTCTTACGGTAGGAACTTTAGGGATGTGACAAATGGAAACTGTTTCTTAACGTTTAAACTGCAATTTTTTATCAGTTTTCCATTAAAACGAGAAGAAAAATGCAAAAGATTCCACGTGAATCCACTAAAATACTACTTTAGTAAAAGTCTAAAAGTATCTGGTTTTAAATGTACTTAAGTACAGTGGTGGAAAAAGTACTCAAATGTCATACTTGAGTAAAAATAAATGCTATACATCCAATTCACTATATTAAGCAAACCAGACGGCTCGATTTTCACGTTTTTTATTTATTTACGGACAGATGGACACACTTCAACATTCAGACATAATTTACAAATGCAGTATTTATGTATAGTGAGTCCGCCAGATCAGAGGAAGTAGGGATGGCAACCCGTTATATTGATAGGTGCGTGAATTGGACCAAAATTCTGGCCTGCCTGAGCATTCAAAATGTAACAAGTACTTTTTGGTGTCAGGGTATGGGAGTAAAAAGTACATAATATTTTATTTAGGAATGTAGTGGAGTAAAAGTAAAGTTGTAAAAAATATAAATAGTAAATAAAGTACAGATACCCCAAAAAACGACTTAAGTAATACTTTAAAGTATTTTTACTTAAAGTTGCAATATGTTACTTTTTGAGCGACCCGACCAAATTCACATAGAAATGTGAGTTATAGATCTCTCATTCGCATTGCAAGCAAGTCTAAGAAGCGGTAGATCTGTTCTATGTGTGTTATTTCTATGCTTCCCGTTCTTAAGTTTAGTTTTTGCGTCTTTTACTTTTGTTTTTGTACACCAGCTTCAAACAGCTGAAAATACAATATTTTTGGTTATGGAAAATATATTTCACAGCGGTTTAGATGTTACAATGATTCTCAACACTATACTTGCTTTTTTGTCACATAAACTGAAATTAGGCAAACTATTAGAATTTTTGCAACCAGGAAATGGCGGATCGATTTCTGCATAGTGCATCTTTAAGTACTTTACACCACTGGTGGCCACTTGCTGTTGTGTTTGATAGTGATCATTCAAGTCTGCAAGTGTTTTGAGAAGGGTGTAACTGCAGCTTGCAATTCGGGGCGTTCCTGCATGTGGGCATTCCTGCATCTGCAGGAACCCCTCTTTATACTTCCATTTGTACATTTTAAAGCTATGACTCCAGTACATAGGCAGGAGGCAGGGACGCTCCAGTACAGTAAATGGCAGTAATGCACCATAACGTTGAATGCCAACCGCTGATAAACCCCAGTGAAGAAAGATACACACCGGTAGAGTGTCCCTCGCTCCTGTTCTGTTAACGATGCCGAGGACACTGTGTGCTAGCTTAGCCAGCTAGTCCTAAGGAGGACTCCGGTACACAGCAGGTGGGAGGCAGGAGCGACACCGTGTGCCAGCTAGCTAACTATGACACTGCAGATATTGTCATCAGATCATATGGTCAGCAGGTCATGGTAGTAACTGTGCATCTTCTCTTTCACCCTGATCAAGTCTCAGTGGATCTCTATGGGACTCCAAATCCAAGAAGCCTTGCAACTGCACTAAATCTCAGTGTCTCAAACTGTGAGTTGTATCACAACCAGTCATTTATATTTTGAATAAGTTAGATATACAGTAGTTTCTTTCATACTCTGTTATCTGTTATGTAGACTCGTGTGATCTCACGTGTGAACGTTTGTAGAATGACCAAACAATGACTCAGAAATCATTGGGTGTTTCCTAAGGCCTTCACTCCTCATGTTATTTGCTATTGTATGTCATCATGACATTGTGGTCTAATCACTGTGTATGCTATCTTTGCAGTTACTGTGACTGCTTCGCTAACGGCGACGTCTGCAGCAACTGCAACTGCATCAACTGCTGCAACAACAATGAGCACGAGTCAGAGAGATACAAGGCCATCAAGGTACAGTGTAACACTTGTCTCATTTGAGTTTTTCCTGGTCAGGTCACATGGTTAGGAACAACTCCTGGCCCTACTGATTACAAGTTGTCCATTCTGTGGCAGTCATGACATTTTGTCAGCTGGTTATTGTCATGCAAAAGACTGCTGGTCTCACCGTAATTGACCGATAATATAAGTCTGCCATTATTTGTATGATTTTATAGTAAGAATAATAAAATGGAACTTAGCTGAATAAAATAGTAAGGATATTTTTCCCATTCCGGAGCGAGTGCGCATATGAAGTGGCTATGTTGAACGTAAAAGTGATAATTTGAAATGGGTCCTATACGCTAGATTTAGAGTTATTTGTCAACCTTAGAGTGTCTTAGAAATAAAAACATAAATGGGCTGCATGATGCGACTATAGGCTATTGAACATTTGAGAAAGTAGCAAAAAAAGCTTGCGCTCTGTTCCTTGCTTCAGGCTGCACACGCTGTTCTCTCATCAAGTGATCATATTTTCACTATTCTCAATTTAATCTTGTCTTTACTAATATGTCAAATTAGTTTCGATTTAGAATTGCCCATTATGTGAGAAAAGGGAAGAAACCCGCATGCTGCTCTTGCTAGTATCACTGTTCTTTATTAAAACCTTCGTCAGGCCTTAAGGCCGATGCGTAGAGCTTAATAAAGAACAGTGATAGTAGCAAGAACAGCGTGCGTGTTTCTTATTTATTTTTTATCTCATGTTATTCAATTGTTACCATGCACCTGCAACAAAGATAGCTCAAATGTGCGAGTGCCTTTTGAATTTAGAATGGCCCATTTTCAAATGGGCAGGAACGGGGCAGGGGAAAAAAGACGTCATCCATATGCACTCGAATAGCGAATGAAGCACCCCCGCTGGTTCGTTTTTCAATCATGCTGGTAGGCTTCTCCAGTTATTTCACTCCATGCATCAACCGCTGTTTGAGGAGCATGCAGCCTCTCACTGTGCGACAGGTGATATTCCACCATGGGCTCTCCAATTATGTTCCTGCAGCTACCCAGTGCTTAATTTGAGAAACCAAGTGAAATCTGTTCGGGAACATAGTTTTCACAACTAAACAAATTTCATTAAACTGTTGCGAGCCCCTCTCTCTGCCCGCTGGAGAGAGGAATGAAGGAGAGAGAGGAGATGGAAATGCACAGCGGTGAGATATTCTGTAGCTAAAGGTAATGTGTCAGCCTTTTAATTATGAAAATATAAAAAATGCCCTATTCAAAATCAAATGCAAATTCACTATTACTGTAGGCTTAGCCGCCCTGCACAATCAATGAACCAACAGCATTGCTTAGGCATGATGAAAATGTATGCACTCACTAACTGTAAGTTGCTCTGGATAAGAGCGTCTGCTAAATGACTTAAATTAAAATGTATGAAAGACATCTTAAATCAGTTTTTTTTAAATGTTTTTCTGTCATGCGTAATATGCAGTAGGGTACGTATTGTATGACAGCACAATCATTATTTTAAATCAGGATTTCCGGGATTGGGCTCATAGGCCTATGCGTATGCATAAGCTCTAATAGTATGGAGGTTTTGAATTAATCATCACCTTAGAAAGCGCTATCCATTTCGTTGTGTTAGGCTTTAAAACAACATCCACAATGACCATGTTTTCCACTCAGTTTCAACCTGTTGTTGAACTTCTTTCTTCATATTGATCAGTTACATTGAGGTGTTTTAAAAGCACGATACTGTTTTGATGATGTGTTTGATGTGATTTTTTATTGCATTTGCATTGATGTCAGAGTTGTTAGAGGGACAATAGAGCCCTCAGTACCAGGCCATTAGGACCTGATGGTCGTTAGTGAGTTAGGTATTACCAACGCATGTCCAGAGTGCGTAAGAGGAGATGACTTGAGTCATGTGGAATTTTGATTGCCGATGTGGCGGTAATATGGTCACCGCAACAGCGCTAATCATGTCTTGAAACAACTGATGAAGTAGTTGAGGGGACCCCCATAGTATCTGCCTGCTGTCATTCCTGACAGGCACTACACTGCTTGAATGAACTCATCAGGGTTTGTATTGAACCATTTAAGGACTCGCCCAAGGTTAGCGGGTCAGACTATTAGGGGAGTTTGATGGCTCAGTGAGTCACTGGAGTTAAGGCCTGCAGACAGAAAGACACAACAGCTTCAGTGGACCAGGGTTCTGCTACACTCTTAGAAAAATGGGTTCCAAAAAGGATCTTCGGCTGTCCCCATAGAACACGTGTCAAACTCATTCCACGGAGGGCCGAGTGTTTGTGGGTTTTCGCTCCACCCTTGTACTTGATTGTTGAATTAAGGCCGCTAATTAGTAAGGAACTCCCCTCACCTGGTTGTCTAGGTCTTAATTGAAAAACCTGCAGACACTCGGCCCTCCGTGGAATGAGTTTGACACCCCTGCCACAGAATAACCCTTTTTGGTTCAAGGTAGAATCCTTTTTGGTTCCAGGTAGAATCCTTTTTGGTTCCAGGTAGAACCCTCTGTGGTAAGGGATTTATATGGAACACAAAAGGGTTCTACCTGTAACAAAAAGGGTTCTACCTGGAACCAAAAAGGGTTCTTCAAAGGGTTCTCCGATGGGGACAGTCGAAGAACCCTTTTAGGTTTTAGATAGCACCTTTTTTAGTGTGTATGCTGTAGTGTTAGTCTGTATCTTTCATCTTGTAAGGGAAAAATATTGTAAATGTCAACTGAGTGTAGGGAGGAATGGGAATAGGAATGTTTACATATGCACGTATGTAGCTAAATGTTATAATTGTGTTGGTAGACTGTGGTTTCTATGTTATTTTAAGATTGATAAAAATATTATTTTCCTGAAGATTTGTCTGGACAGAAATCCTGAGGCATTCAGACCCAAGATCGGCAACGGGAAACTGGGAGAGATCAAAGGACGCCACAACAAGGGCTGCAACTGCAAACGCTCAGGCTGTCTGAAGAACTACTGCGAGTGCTATGAGGCATGTATGGATAAAACATTACTCTGTTTGACTTAAGAGGAACCTGTAGCCTTCACATACACTGAGTATACAAAACATGACATAGACTGACCAGGTGAATCCAGGTGAAAGCTATGATCCCTTAATAATGTCACTTGTTAAATCCACTTCAGTCAGTGTAGAAGGGGAGGAGACAAGTTAAATAATGATTTTTAAGCCTTGAGAAAATTGAGACATGGATTGTGCATGTGTGCCATTCAGAGGGTTAATGGGCAAGACAAATGTAAGTGCCTTTGAACGGGATATGGTAGTAGGTGCCAGGCGCACCGGTTTGTGTCAAGAACTGCTACGCTGCTGGGTTTTTCACGCTCAACAGTTTCCCGTGTGTATCAAGAATGGTCCACCACCCAAAGGACATCCAGCCAACTTAATACAACTGTGGGAAGCATTGGAGTCAACATGGGCCAGCATCCCTGGGGAATACTTTGGACACCTTGTAGAGTCCATGCCCAGACGCATTGAAGCTGTTCTGAGAACAAAGGGGGGTGCAACTCAATATTAGGAAGGTGCTCCTAATGTTTTGTACACTCAGTGTAGAATACTAGTCTATAACAGTAGTGTTGAACAGTAGTGTATATATTGTCCCATACAGGCCAAGATAATGTGCTCGTCCACCTGTAAGTGTGTGGGCTGCAGAAACTACGAGGACAGTCCAGAGAGGAAGACCATGATGTG
Source organism: Coregonus clupeaformis (assembly GCF_020615455.1). Taxonomy (NCBI): domain Eukaryota; kingdom Metazoa; phylum Chordata; class Actinopteri; order Salmoniformes; family Salmonidae; genus Coregonus; species Coregonus clupeaformis. The sequence continues at coordinate 26,764,593 of NC_059210.1, forward strand.
GGACAGCCCTGACACCACCTTCTACAAGAAGGCCAAATGTGACAAGGACAAGTGAGGACATCTAAATTAATTCCATGTCAAATGGATATTGTAAAAAAGAAATGGTTACGAAAGCACCATAATCAACCAGTCCCTGCTTTCTCTCCAACTCTCCAACTCCCCCACCCCCCCAGGTTTAGTCAATTAAATAATGAATAGCTTTTTAAAAAATCATAATAAATTAATCCTAAACATGATGGATTAATAAGTAATTTACTAGCAAGTAGGCCATGAATGAATATCAATGCATATGTAGTGTAAGATGATTTTGATTTCACTTGACAAACAAATCATTTAGTCTCTTCAGGCCTTGCAAATTGCATTATGTTGTTGTTGTAAGGAGAGGAGAATGGTCTCCTCTCTCCTTCTTTTGGTCACTGTTGGTCTTTTGGCTGATAGGTGTCCTCTGTCGTGCATCACGCTCGACGTCGTGGAAGCCACATGCGGCTGTCTTCTGGCGCAAGCAGAGGAGGCTGAGAAGGAAGGCTACATGCTGTGTCAAGCTGAGAAAATGATTTTGGAGGAGTTCGGCCAGTGTTTGACGCAGATTGTTCGGTCAATATTTAAATCTACTAGCTCGTAGATAGAAACTCATGTAGGACAAGGTGATTTACAATTTGGATATGGTCTGTTCTAGACATGGTCACATTTAAGCTGCCATTTTGTAACATGTTTGGTAGCATGTTTATCTATATGAAGATGTTGTGAATTGTGTATGTATATGTATTTATTTGTTACATTATTTATGCATGTATTTATGCGTTAATTTATTTAACTTATTTAGTTTAAGTCTCAGAACGGAGGACAATTCCATCAGCTCTGGGTCATATGTCATTGGTTTGAAAGATGAATCAAAATTGAGTTCCATTTCGTTCATCCTTTTCTTTAGATTGTTTAAGATGCAGAAATAACTTTTCATTTTATGCAAATGTACCTGTTAAGTCTCTGTTACAATACAACATCCAAATGTCCTGATGAGTACATATACTGATGAGCATTCTGTGGAAATAAAATATTCTATACTGACAATGTGATTTGCCTTATTGTTTCTAAATGTCTGCAAATAAAGAATATGCAGAAACTTTTAAAAACAGATTTAAAGATCCACACCATTAGGCTACACCAGGATGCTCTAATTGTATTGACTTTCATTATGTCAATTGAGGTCTTGACGTAAGCTTTTTGTTTTTGAGCTAACATCAACAGCCTTCCTCGGAGAGCCCAGAGTACCTGCAACAGCTGTCTCACACAGGGGGTGCTATTGAATCTGAGACCCTGTTGCTATCCCTAACAATAAAAGGGGACAAGAACATAGGGCCTATCACAGATGGTTTGGCTTGGCTGAAGCAGCTTCTGGTTGTAGACATGGTAAGTATTGGATATTATAATTTTGAGTATTTTCAACAACAAAAAACATAGGCTATAGGGAGAAGTAATGGGATGTTTTTTGTTTATTTGTAGAGGTCAAGAGCAACGATTCAATGGACTTGCACAATCATTGTGATTTTGTTGATTGTGGAATCACAAGCTCAAAAGGTAAAGTATTCATCTTGTGCTTTTCTGAACAGTTTTTAAAGAAAATGTATTGATACTCTTGTACTGCTAGTGAATGCAGCAACTACAGCCATGTGATATAAATTAGTTTATCTCTACATTGTTCTACAGATTAAACTTAATCCCAACCGCTGGGGCCCTCAGTCAATGATGTATCTCAAAGGAAAATGTAAGTTTAGCTTGTGGCTCTCTGCTTCCATGTCGTGTGGGCATGTCTTCTCACATATTGCTTACCAAAAGAGACCAATAATGGATATTGTATTTCATGACTTTCAGATGGCACAAGAGATGTACCAGACTATGATGACAGTGTTTACAAATCAGGGTTGAATGGCTGGTACACACTTATTAAAGGTTTGTCTTAATTTTATAATAAGCCAACTGTGAAATGTTAATACAATGTCATAGCCTATTGTATATATTGAACATCATTGACAGACTTTAGTAATGTGAGATTGACAACTCATTGTCATATTCAAATTTTGACCATAGGTCAAAGGTTGAGGTCACTGAATTTCAGAAAACCCAGAAGACTTCGAACATCTGTTCCACTACTTGGAGTATTGAAGATTGATGGATATTTTGAGGTTGAAGTAGTTTAGTTATGGGACAATTTTACCTAAAAGAATTGTCTTGTAAAGATGATGAAGGCTTAAATATTTTTCCATTTACTTCACAACATTTTTTAAAAACCAATTTTCACTACTGACATTGTTGATATGTTGATTATATGATAAAATGGTAGTCATTTGTGCAGTGTAAATTTGTACATGTTCTCTTTAAAAACGTATTGTTGGAGAATTTCAACCGAAAATGACTGAATATTGTAATAAATTATTAAAATGGCGAAGATAATGACCCTCACGTGTCTGTTGATGTTGCTCTGAGTGCTCATAACAGACAGTCACGTAGTAGGCTTCTGTATGTCTAACACAGAAATGGGCTAAACTGACCATGAACTGCACTAAATTGTTAACAAACATTCTACACTTGTCATCTGATGAAATGAGACTAGCTTCAGGCTGTTCTACACACAGTGCTGAATGTTATTATTAGAGCCAGTCCAGTCCTTTCATATCTAGGAACACCAAAGGTGTAAGGGCTGTGGATCAGAATGGAGCCAGGCAGGGAATACTAATATGTTTTAGCATAGATCCTTCAGTTATTATTTGGCATTTCCTGCCTTAAGATTCATGTTTATACACAGAACAGCAGTTGAACTTCTCCATACAATTTGTGTTTATTAACCCAGAGCCCGGTGATACACTATATATACAAAGGTATGTGGACACCCCTTCAAATTAGTGGATTCGGCTATTTCAGCCACACTCGTTGCTGACAGGTGTATAAAATCGAGCACACAGCCATGCAATCTCCATAGACAAACAATGGCAGTAGAATCGCCTTACTGAAGAGCTCAGTGACTTTCAACGAGGCACCGTCATAGGATGCCACCTTTCAAACAAGTCAGTTTGTCAAATTTCTGCCCTGCAAGAGCTGCCCCGGTCAACTGTAAGTGCTGTTATTGTGAAGTGGAAACGTCTAGGAGCAACAGCGGCTCAGCCAAGAAGTGGTAGCGCGTAAAAATAATCTGTCCTCGGTTGCAACACTCACTACCGAGTTCCAAACTGCCTCTGGAAGCAACATCAGCACAAGAACTGTTCGTCGGGAGCTTCATGAAATGGGTTTCCATGGCGAGCAGCCGTACACAAGCCTAAGATCACCATGCGCAATGCCAAGCGTTGGCTGGAGTGGTGTGAAGCTCGCCGCCATTGGACTCTGGAGCAGTGAAACGCGTTCTCTGGAGTGATGAATCACGCTTCACCATCTGGCAGTCCGACGGACTAATCTGGGTTTGGCGGATGCCAGGAGAATGCTACCTGTCCGAATGCATAGTGCCAACTGTAAAGTTTGGTGGAGGAGGAATAATGGTCTGGGGCTGTTTTTCATGGTTCGGGCTAGGCCCCTTAGTTCAAGTGAAGGTAAATCTTATGTGCTTCCAACTTTGTGGCAACAGTTTGGCGAAGGCCCTTTCCTGTTTCAGCATGACAATGTCCCCCGTGCACAAAGCGAGGTATGTACAGAAATGGTTTGTCGAGATCGGTGTGGAAGAACTTGACTGGCCTGCATAGAGCCCTGACCTCAACCCCATTGGAACGCTGACTGCGAGCCAGGCCTAATCGCCCAACATCAGTGCCGACCTCACTAATGCTCTTGCTCTCCGCAGCAATGTTCCAACATCTAGTGAAAACCCTTCCCAGGAAAGTGGAGGCTGTTATAGCAGCAAAGGGGGGACCAACTTCATATTAATGCCCATGATTTTGGAATGAGATGTTCGACAATACTTTTGACCATGTCGTGTATGTGGCCACTACCAGGGATATTTTGTATGAATTATAAAGTGTGATAGATTATAGGCAGTCATGGTGATTCTATCAGTTATATTTTTTGTGGAGTGGTCAAAGTAAATGTGACAACAAGCACAGCAGCATCATCTGCTGGATATGAAGGTTATACAGAATAATCCTTGCTAAGGGCAGAAGAAGATGATATTATGGTCAAATATACCCATACTGTACACACAGCCTCACAATAAGGCAGGGCAGACAGCTCTGAAAATGGTACCCATTCATTTCTATAGGTTGCCATACCCACAAAGGCACACAACCTACCAATAGCTTTACATGATTCCTCTCATGGGATGTGGACATGAAGCTTGGGTTAGGGTGAGGGGTACAGGCTAAAGTTAGGCTTGAACCAGGATGTGGACATGAAGCTTGGGATAGGATAAGCGTTAGGGTTGGGGTTAGGCTTAACTTTTTACTGCAGTGGGCTAAATCAGGGTCACACAGAGTGTTACTTGGTAGTCAAACAAATCTACTTTGAAACAAAACTATACACCTCACACACGGTTATGGGCTTACGAAAAAGAAGACACCTTTACCATGTCAGATATAGAGTTGAAATGTATTTAATTTTGAGTTTGCGTTCCAATATTATATTTAACCCTAACCATAGCCTAAACCTAGCTTAATGTCCACTTATCAGTTCAACCTTAACCTTAAAGAAGAATTCTGCTTTTTTACAACGAAATCAAAAAATAAACAATGTAAATGTCATGTTATAGAACAGGGGTATTCAATCACGGGTCCATGGAGTGGTCTGCAGAGGTACTGGAGGAGGTCCGCGAAAATATATACAGTGCCTTCGGAAAGTATTCAGACCCTTGACTTTTTCCGCATATTGTTACGTTACAGCCTTTTTCTAAAATGGATTAAATAAATACAAATCCTCATCAATCTACACACAGCGAAAGCAGGTTATTTTTTATTTTTTGCAAATGTATAAAAAATAAAAAACGGAAATACCTTATTTACATAAGTATTCAGACCCTTTGTTATGAGACTCGAAATTGAGCTCAGGTGCATCCTGTTTCCATTGATCATCCTTGAGATGTTTCTACAACTTGATTGGAGTCCACCTGTGGTAAATTCAATTGATTGGACATGATTTGGAAAGGCACACACCTGTCTATATAAGGTCCCACAGCTGACAGTGCATGTCAGAGCAGAAACTAAGCCATGAGGTCGAAGGAATTGTCCGTAGAGCTCCGAGACAGGATTGTGTCGAGGCACAGATCTGTGGAAGGGTACCAAACAATTTCTGCAGCATTGAAGGTCCCCAGGAACACAGTGGCCTCCATCATTCTTAAATGGAAGACATTTGGAACCACCAAGACTCTTCCTAGAGCTGGCCGCCGGCCATACTGAGCAATCGGAGGAGAAGGGCCTTAGACAGGGAGGTGACCAAGAACCCGATGGTCACTCTGACAGAGCTCCAGAGTTCCTCTGTGGAGATGGGAGAACCTTCAAGGAGGACAACCGTCTCTGCAGCACTCCACCAATCAGGCCTTTATGGTAGAGTGACCAGACAGAAGCCACTCCTCAGTAAAAGGCACAACAGCACGCTAAGAGTTTGCCAAAAGGCACCAAAAGGACTCTCAGACCATGAGAAACAAGATTCTCTGGACTGATGAAACCAAGATTGAACTCTTTGGCCTGAATGCCAAGTGTCACGTCTGGAGGAAACCTGGCACCATCCCTACGGTGAAGGATGGTGGTGGCAGCATCATGCTGTGAGGATGTTTTTCAGTGGCAGGTACTAGTCAGGATCGAGGGAAAGATGAACGTAGCAAAGTACAGAGATGAAAACCTGCTCCAGAGCGCTCAGGACCTCAGACTTGGGCGAAGGTTCACCTTCCAACAGGACAACAACCCTAAGCACACAGCCAAGACAATGCAGGAGTGGCTTCGGGACAAGTCTCTGAATGTCCTTGAGTGGCCCAGCCAGAGCCCGGACTTGAACCCGATCGGGTCTCTGGAGAGACCTGAAAATAGCTGTGCAGCGACGCTCTGCATCCAACCTGACAGAGCTTGAGAGGATCTGTAGAGAAGAATGGGAGAAACTCCCCAAATACAGGTGTGCCAAGCTTGTAGCGTCATACCCAAGAAGACTCGAGGCTGTAATCGCTGCCAAAGCTACTTCAACAAAGAACTGAGTAAAGGGTCTGTATACTTATGTAAATGTAATATTTCAGTTTTTATTTTAAATAGATGTGCAAGAAATGTCTACTAACCTGTTTTTCCTTTGGCATTATGGGGTATTGTGTGTAGATTGATGAGGAAATAAAACAATTTAATCAATTTTAAAATAAGGCTGTAACATAACAAAATGTGGAAAAAGTCAAGGGGTCTGAATACTTTCCGAATGCACTGTATACACTGAGTATACAAAACATTAAGAACACCTGCTGTTTCCATGACATAGACTGACCAGGTGAATCCAGGTGAAAGCTATGATCCCTTATTAATGTCACTAATTAATTCAAATTAATTACTAATTAATTCCTAATGTTTGGTAAACTAAGTGTGTATAAAAAATATGTTTTTATGAATATTGCTAGCAACAACAGAATAAACACATTTGGAATTACATAACTACAGAAGAAAATAGGAAAATATCTTATTTCTAATGATGTCAACTTTATTTCTCAACTCCTAATATTGAGCAAATTACACTAATTGGAGCAAATTACATTGGAGTATCTGATGTGACTCTAAGGTTAGGAGACTGAGGTTAAGGTTAGGAAAAGAGTTAGAGTTTGCGAAAATGCTCTCCTAACCTGTTACATTTCATATCAAAGTGGTGTGAAAAGAGTGTGTCCCTATCTGTTGTAGGCTTTAAAAAGCACCTGCGAATAGGCTAACAGTGCGTCAAGTGCCGCTGGCAAGCATCTTTTTTCTACCCCCTTTTTCTCCCCATTGTCTCATCGCTGCAACTCCCCAACGTGCTCGGGAAAGGTGAAGGTCGAATCATGCGTCCTCCGAAACATGACCCGCCATACCGCGCTTCTTAACACCCGCCCGCTTAACCCGGAAGCCAGCTGCACCAATGTGTAGGATGAAACACTGTTCAACTGACGACCGAAGTCAGCCTGCAGGTGCCCGGCCCGCTGGGCCAATTGTGCGCCGTCCTATGGCACTCCCAGTCACGGCCGGTTGTGACACAGCCTGGGATCGAACCCTGGTCTGTAGTGACGCCTCAAGCATCGCAATGCAGTGCCTTAGACCGACTGGTAAGCTTTCTTGACACATTTCTTGCCAACACATGGCTAACCTTTGTTTAACCAGCTAATCAGCTGCTTAGCGAAAAATGTGTTTGGAGTAACCTTTCTAGCTAATAGGCTATGTTAGAGTTTACACTTCCTCTTCCAATTGAGGTGTGGGGAGGTCAAAATAATGAAAATCTATCTACCAAATCTATTCATTTTAAAATGTTGATTACTTCTCCTTGCCATTATCATTCACCTGATGATAAGACAAGACAGCACATTTTTTGCTAACATATGATGAGGGTCCTAGGTCTCCGGTTTGCCTGGGAGGGGGTCCTTAGGAAAGAAAAAGTGGAAGACCCCTGTTATAGAAAGATCCAGACACTTTTTTGCGATTTCAATTGTTTTTGAGAAATTTACCCCAAAACAAGTTGAAATCACAAAATAAATATCTGGACCTGCAAAAATAGAGATTTGGTTGTAAAAAAGCAAACTTCTCCTCTAACCCTAACCTTAGCTTCATATCCATGCAGTGCAGTCAAAAATGTGATACTGTTTAAAAATGCTATTTCTACACTATGAGGTGGGAATAATGATGATAATGCCCTTTTTGTGTATGAGCTGTTTGAAAAAGAATACCTGGAATTTCAGCCTGTTCAGATAGGATGGAGATCATGACATCACAATCTGATGTGATTATTACAATCTGACCAATGACCAGTCATCTTTTATTTGCATATGTATTTGCTTACTTTGAAGGGGGTAAGCCGGGTGTGCTCTAGAGTCTATATTGATGTAGTTCTGTCCTTGAGCTGTTCTTGTCTATTAATGTTCTGTATTATGTCATGTTTCATGTTTTGTGTTGACCCCAGGAAGAGTAGCTGCTGATTTCGCAACAGCTAATGGGGATCCTAATAAAATACAAAATACTATCCAATCCGCCAATCAAGGCTGTTTATGTAAATATATAAAAATGTGTATCAACACACCCACACGATCAGACTGAGCAGTTCAATGGAAAAAGGAGGCTCAGGGAAATAAATTATACAAAATATATATTGCGTTATTTTCATGAAATAAACACACACAGTGATTTATTAGACATACAGTGATGATTTAAAAATGTAATTAAAAAAACTGCATGGGGGCTTTAACCTCAGCCGCCTCAACCCTAACCCTAATATTTTGTTCAACTCCCCTAACCCTATCCTTTATCATCATTTTCTCCTACTTTTTTATACTACTTTGAACCTGTAAGGTGCTGTAGCTCGGATCCGCCTGACTCTCCCATTGACCCAAGGTGCAGGAGCTTGGCTCTGCCTGACTCTCCCATTGACCCAAGGTGCAGGAGCCTGGCTCCGCCTGACTCTCCCATTGATCCAAGTTGCAGGAGCCTGGCTCCGGGAAGCTCCGGCTCAATTTCACAACTGCTGTAGACCTACACCTATATCTAACTCTTTAACCTATGTTTTATGGACTTGTTAACAACATGTTGCTGTATGTACAAATAAATGAAGTGCACAGTCCAATGGCGATGACATGGCTTGTGTAGTCTCACTGTACCACCAGCAGAGGGCAGTGTTTACCCAAATCAGATTAGACGTTTTTTATACAGACCTCTTGTTATAACCTTGACTGTCACTGCATGTACATTGTAATATTAAACCAATGTACTTTATTATGTATTGGGAGAGAGAAAGATATTTCCATTGTATACAGTAAAATACTCAGTGGAAAAGTTTTCAGATTGCTCCATGTTAGAAGCAATGATGTCCTGTATATAAAACCTGGATTGCTTATGCTAAGCATTGGCCAATGAGAGGCTTTGAAGCCACCACCTGTCGGCCATATTGGCACTCCTCAGAAGACCAGTCCTCCATAGGAATTAATGGAATCCTACAGTATTTCAATTAAACGTTTCAAGGACAAAATGACATGTATTTAAGTATTTTTTTTGTGGTGGGGACAGTAACACTAGAACTTTCTAAAAAGGAAAATGTTTATATACAGTACCAGTCAAAGGTTTGGACACACCTACTCATTCCAGGGTTTTTCTTTATTTTTACTATTTTCTACATTGTAGAATAATAGTGAAGACATCAAAACTATGAAATAACACATATGGAATCATGTAGTAACCAAAAACGTGTTAAACAAATCATAATATATTTAATATTTGAGATTCTTCAAAGTAGCCACCCTTTGCCTTGATGACAGCTTTGTACACTCTTGGCATTCTCTCAACCAGCTTCATGAGGTAGTCACCTGGAATGCATTTCAATTAACACGTGTGCCTTGTTTAAAGTTAATTTGTGGAATTTCTTTCCTTCTTAATGCGTTTGAGCCAATCAGTTGTGTTGTGACAAGGTAGGGGTGGTATAAAGAAGATAGCCCTATTTGGTAAAAGACCAAGTCCATATTATGTCAAGAACAGCTCAAATAAGCAAAGAGAAACGACAGTCCATCATTACTTTAAGACATGAATGTCAGTCAATCTGGAAAATGTCAAGAAAGTTTCTTCAAGTGCAGTTGCAAAAACCATCAAGCGCTATATTGAAACTGTCTTTCATGAGGACCGCCACAGGAAAGGAAGACCCAGAGTTTCCTCTGCTGCAGAGGATAAGTTCAATAGAGTTACCAGCCTCAGAATTTGCATCCCAAATAAATGCTTCACAGAGTTCAAGTAACAGACACATCTCAACATCAACTGTTCAGAGGAGACTGCATGAATCAGGATTTCATGGTCGAATTGCTGCAAAGAAACCTCTACTAAAGGACACCAATAAGCCTGGCGCACGGTTCAGTTGTCATACTTTTCCATGATTAGTGAAGATTAGCGTATAGATTAATAGGACTATTGCTCAATCTTATTGTACACTTTTTTCCACCTTCCAACATTTCATGGATTGCACTTGAATATGACAACTTTCAGGATGAATCTAACCACTGTATTTTTGATTCAAATAAAATAAAATAAAATGTTATTTGCCACATGCGCCGAATATAACAGGTGTAGACATTACAGTGAAATGCTTACTTACAAGACCTTAACCAACAATGCAGTTTTTAAAGAATAAAAAAAAAGAAGTGTTAAGTAAAAAAAATAAAAGTAAACAACTAAAGAGCAGCAGTAAAATAACAGTAGGGAGGCTATATACAGGGGGTACCGGTGCAGAGTCAATGTGCGGGGGCACCGGCTAGTGCCCCCGCACATTGATATATTTTGTGTATAAAGGCTCTCCAAACCTTATTTTTTATTTTTTATGATTCACTCATACTTTCCTAATCCAAAAATGTACCTAAATAATCTACAAGTATTTTTAAATCTACCAGTTGGTGCTGAAAATATGCATATATCTAGATGGCTTTCTTTCATTGATCCCTATATTCTGAACCCGCTCACTCAATGTATTCTAGTCTGTCGACAAAATTAGAATTAAAGGTAGGCCTACACTGTATTTTAAGGGATGGCTTAAGATAAATGTACTGAAAACCAGTGGCGGCTCCTGAAAAAATTCTCAGGGGGGGCAATTTTTCTGATGATTTAGGTGACCTACACACATTTTAAAAAAGATATGTCCAGCAACAACATGAAGACAGGGGCAGCATATAAGTCAATACCAGAAGCATTTATTGACTGATCTCAAAAGTGTTGGCTTACCAGGGTTGGTGGAGCCCTCAGTTTCATCTTTGCCTCGCAAAGCTAACTCAAACACTCCGCAAAACTTCACACACTGGATTAGCTGGCTGAGGATGTGGCGGTTCTTGCTAATGTCGTAGTAAATATATTTGTTATAGTGAATATGGAATATGATATGTTGAGTAAAATGTTGTGCTAAGATCTATTTAGGTCAGGAGCTGGTTATAAGTTCTGTTCCTATCCAATAACAATGGACAAAAGGGTCCTATCTTGTCAGCCTTGTCAGTTTCAGTTCTCCAGTAAACTTGTGATTATCAACACTAACCTCATCGTTGTGGCGGCGGACAGCTAGCCTGTATCCCTCATCCAGTTGAGTGGGAATGTTCACTCTCCCCAAAGCAGACAATCTCAAACAGCTATCCATGTGGGTCTTTGACAGCTCATGTTTCTTAATCTTTCCTGAAAGATGGTGCATGTCCGTTACACACCAGTCGCTGTCCAAGCGGTGCTGTCTGCCGTGCCGCCTTCAGGGTGAAAGAGTAAGCAGGGGGTAGCAGAAGACTGCATTAGCTACATCGCAGCCTGCTAGCCAGGTTTTTCGTTCGTACCAATTTTTGGAAAATCCTCGGGTGTAGGACTTCCCCCCTTTAGTAGAAACCTGTTGAATTATTAAATTTGGTCTGGGAGGTCCTAATTGTTTCGTTGCCAATTTATCTTAATTTGTTCGGCGACAAAAAGGAACTTCTTTCAAAGACACAATCGAGTTGCACTGAAGCCTAGCCATTTTGATAGAAGTAGTGAATTGATTGACGCTGCTACCCGCTCTTTTCTTAGTTACGTTCATGGTTATATGTTACGTATGACGAAAGCGCGTAAGTGCAAGCCCTCAGAAACCCATAGAGATTGTATTGAAAGCTCTGATATTTGAAAAAAATTGATTTTACATGGGAGTCTATGACAGACTTCTGGGCGATTTTCAACCTGACTGAAATCGCCCCAAAAAGGGGGGGCCATTTGAAGCACGACTTTAGCCTGATTGGACATTTAGTGGCACTGTGGCAGATCAGACGTCTAGATTACAACACTGATAACTACTGTTGCCGTGATATAATTGATTAGAAAAAAAATCCCTTCCTTTTCCCGTTTGGCAGTGCGTCGCCCATATCGCCCTATTGAACACACCGCCCCTGCTGAAAACCCTATTAATTGAAAATTCCATAAGAAAATCTGGGAGGGTTTTCAGCGGTTGAATTAAATGTATTCAGCACGCACAAGGGAACCACGTCTGCAAAGCCCGTAATGCACCTGCATGAGGTGTCTGAATACCAACTACTGAGAAGTACATAGGAAAGGAGTACATTTATTAAGTCGAATCAGGCCCATAGTGTATACTGTATATAAATAATTGGTTAGAAGCGATGGGGTAATGGATTGCAGAATGGAGCAACTAGCCGGGCCGCTTCCTTTAAGTATTATGTTTTTCATGGTTAACATCAATCATTAGTTTATTTTATGAGGATCCTCGGTGCTGGTCTATGTTTCTCAACCCATTCATTAGGGATGTCTGGTTTCTCTGAGCATAGAGTAGAGGAGCCCAGCACATCTAATCTGACTTCTCTCTCTTTAGCCAGAAGACTCAATGTGGACTTCAGCACAGCTTGGCTTCCCTGGAAAACCGCTTTCGGGGAGTTCTTGTTGTGATACAAACCTCCTTCTTCCAAATCATTAGATTAACATTTTGGGGAACCAAGTTCGTTTTTTGCTGGCACAGAATCAAAGTAGTTCTTTAGGGATTACGGTATCTAGTTTTATTTAATGTACAAAGCTGAGCCTGCCTCATACATAAACAGCTCTTCTCACTAAAGTACCTGTGCCTTCATTACCAAGTCATTTTCAGTGACATTATTTGGAATTTTGCTTTTTAAGTCAAGTTTTCAAAGAGAATTGGAAAAAATGACCTCACTTTTTGATTTGACATGAATTTGGTGACTCATTGGTAAATTGTCAGCCCAAGCTGTAGGGTTCAACACTGAGTGTGCCTGGTGCAGTGAGAAACTACAGCCAAAGTATTTGAGTGAAATTGAACTCAAGTCATGTTTTGGAAATAAAACCTGCACCAGTAAGTGAATCCACATGGACCCACAAGCCAGCTAACACAGCCAGCTAACTAGCTCTGACCCTCTGCCATTCACGTTTAACCAAAGGCCACCTCTGTTGAAAAGTGCACCAGCATTGATGTGTCAATCATTTACACTGTATGAAGCAAGACAAAAGCCTTGTAATATGGAAGCATTCAAACACACGCCAATCATTTGAAAAGCATTAAAATATTTTATTATTTCTTATTTTACAGTATTAGTAAAGTAGCAAGACCTACGATGTTGATACAATTACAATTAGTGACCATAGCACCAGGATCATTCCTTTTTATACAATCTACATACACACTGTAGGTACATATGATTATTAAAATCATCTTTGGATAATACATAGCAAACAAGCATCTTGTTCAATTCAGTACCAATTCCCATTATATTCAAAACACAGTTTACACTTCAAGTATGGATATTAAAAAATAAACATATATCATAAGTTACAAATCTTAACTGTTATTTAAAAAAAGAAACAAACAGGATTACTTTTCTACAAAATGCATGGCACATAGTGCATCAAGTATTTTTTTTACATTTCTGATACAGACCTCATCATAGTATAATTGCCTATCAAACAAGAATGATAGCCAAAGGTTTTCTAGCTGCTCATTGACTTTTGTAAGGGGTTTTCTACCTACCATTCCTTAAATCAAAAGTAGCTGCATTGTCTAACAAAAGTTCTAATCTGCATCTATGAAACTTTGGTTAAAGCTTAACATCGGAGTACCAGCATGGCAGAGTTGCCAAATCTGCCCAGTTATAGTGGTAAAAATGAGTTCCATTTACCTAAATGATGATAGGGCTCCTTCAGCAGGTTTCCTCATTTCAGCATATCTGGCAACCCTCCAGGCTGGTCTTCAGCTACATTAATAAAAGGACCATGACATGTTCTGCAAAGCATTTTGGGCATTATTCTGTAGTAGTACACTTACACTAGGCATGAAGGCTGAACCTCTTCATTCAAGGTTCTGCCACAGCTAATGTCAGTTCGAATGCCAGCAGTGTGTTTCTTCTCAAGATAAGAGGTAATGTCAGTGCTATAAAAGCACCATTCAAAGAGCCTCTTTCAGGTTAGTGGTTATACACCCTACAAACTGTACCTTTTCAGCAACAAACAGTAAACCAAACAATAGCTTCCCGGCTGCTAGTAGTCATTGTAGTATAAAAACATTGAATGTATCTATATATCATCACAGTATAAATATGGTAAAACAAATATTTTACAATATAATGAAATACATGAGCATGGATGCTTGTGAGAGGTAGGGTCACATGCACCTATAGCACCTAGAAGAGATATGATCTGGAAAACAATGTCACAACTGAACTAAGCCAAACTAGCTACTGACTGGAGATGAGAGCTTGACCTTAACTTTCCATCTCTTAAATGATGTAGACTACAGTTACCACCATATTCATTAATTTAAATATATAAACCAACTGTTTTCCAGGGACAAACAACCAATTTCTCCCAGACCACACTACCAATGATTTAGTGTATATTGGTTGTCTCTCTATGACCTGCTAGAGAAATCATTCTTATCACGTTGTCAGTCAGTAGTCAGTAACATTGGGCTCTGAACAGTGAGGACTACTCTGGGATGCAGTGATCAGAAGGCTCAGGACTCCTCACTGTGACCTTTGACCTTTGAGATAAGGCAAGTCTGGGTGACCATTAGTAGAAGAATGCACAACAACAGTAGTACACAAACCCTAGCTAACTAATTGGTGAACTAATATTTCCCGAAAAACCCATGTCTGGACATATCATCTGATCTGTAGCTTTCTCCTTCCTATAATTTTGGATGAATACTAATCACAACAAAAACATACGTTTTGCAGGAATTAATAATAACCCACGTCTCATGACACTATTAGCAAATACAATTCAAATATTTAGTAAGATGTTCAATTTTAAGAACAAAAAGTTTCCTCGCTGACTGTATAAAATATAAATACTTGTACCAGTTCTATAATGACTATTTCATGTTTCTTTTCAGAGTGCCATAAGAAAATGTTACCTTTATGAGATGAGGAAGATCTCACTTCTACCCATGAGAGGATCATTCCCTAAGCTCTGTACTATGCAGTGGCTACCTCAGTGTTGCAACTTCCCACCAGAAATATGATTGTGGCCCTTTGAGACTGTACAATGCTGGAATATGTGAGAGTGTTTGGCAAATTCTGCTTTTCATATTCCAATGCACATTGGTAACCATTACAATTACAATTACAAACACTAGTGAGGACGGACATAATAAGGTTGGCTCGTCTTCTTTTGAGGGACCCTGCATAGCTAGCGGCGCGTACACATAGCTAGCGGCGCGTACACATAGCTAGCGGCGCGTACACATAGCTAGCGGCGCGTACACATAGCTAGCGGCGCGTACACATAGCTAGCGGCGCGTACACATAGCTAGCGGCGCGTACACATAGCTAGCGGCGCGTACACTGAGTATACAAAACATTAAGGACACCTGCTCTTTCCGTGACATAGACTGACCAGGTGAATCCAGGTGAAAGCTATGATCCCTTATTGATGTCACTTGTTAAATCCACTTCAATCGGTGAAGATGAAGGTCCTTGAGGCAATTGAGCTATGGATTGTGTATGTGTGCCATTCAGATGGTGAATGGGCAAGACAAAAGATTGAAGTGCCTTTGAACGGGGTATGGTAGTAGGTGCCAGGCGCACTGGTTTGTGTCAAGAACTGCAACGCTGCTGGGTTTTTCACGCTCAACAGTTTCCCATGTGTATCAACAATGGTCCACCACCCAAAGGACATCCAGCCAACTTGACACAACTGTAGGAAGCATTGAAGTCGACATGGGCCAGCATCCCTGTGGAACGCTTTTGACACCTTGTAGAGTCCATGCCCCGACGAATTGAGGCTGTTCTGAGGGCAAAAGGGGGGAGACAACTCAATATTAGGAAGGTGTTCCTAATGTTTGGTATACTCAGTGTAGATTCTTTGAGCTGTCCCTATGTTATAGCTGCCGGGTGGGGAGGAAGTGTGATGAAGGGAGGAGCCACATTCACAAATGAAGTGCATTGGATCCCCGGAAGCTCTGGTCTGGTGTCTGTTTCACTGCCTGGTCTGACGTTGCTCTGACCCTTACTGGACCTGAACCAGCAGGCCGTTATGAGGCTGGGGAATGCACTTCCCACAGAAGCCACCACAGCGACCGTAGATTCTTGCCCCGTCCTACAGCCAGAGAGGGAGAAATGAGAATGGAATGGGACAGGACAAAAATTAACTTTCCATAGAGAATGAGGATTTTATTAATGCCTCTAGAAATTCCTCTTGAATGAATCAGATTAGAAATACAACAAGTGACAATTCAGACAATAGGAGGGTTTACAGTGCAGTCATTCACTCCTTACCTCTGATCTGTGGACTTTGACAGAGACATAGTTGCCCTGTGACGTCCACTTGGTTTCCTCAGCCACCTTCAGACCAGTCCCTATGAGGTTGATGCTAAACTGACCCTGTGGAAGCGCACCAGAGTGATTACAATAGACCTCAGACCAACTTTCCTCAAACAAACAAACTGTTTTAAGTGGACCTGATCAGGATTCAAATACATTAAATTAGGCTATATCTCATTTCCATTCCAGGGGCTGACAACTAAAGCACCACGGTACAGTGGGCAGACACACTGAGCTCCACTGGACGGTTAAATGGGATTACTCCCCTGGTGGAAACTGGGAACACGTACAATTTCACACTTCTCTCCAGTTAACAGACTGCACTGGTCAGGTCAGTAAAACCCAGTCAGACAGAACTGTATTTCAATACTCGCCCAGCAAAGGTTGGCTCAAGGCCCCCATCAAGACATACACGCATACAGATTATAGTCTGTCATTTATAGACTCACAAATGGTCTGTGTTTCATACCTGAGGACACTTGGCAGCGCTGTAGCAGTCTCCCGCCGTGGCAAATGGGACAGGACGACCAAGCAGGGTCTGAGAGAACTGCAGGTCTGTGGCTGATACACAACGCAGAGCATATGAAGGTTACAGTCAATACACAGACACATGAGTTGCTGTAAGAGACAAGGGGCTATAAGCAACTACCTTGGCCTAAGGGTTAACAACATGACATTTAAGATAATCTTAGTTCCTCTGGTGTTTTTACTGCTTTGTCACGCATGATGACCATGACCCGTTCGTGTTCTCTCTCTCTCTCTCTCTCTCTCTCTCTCTCTCTCTCTCTCTCTCTCTCTCTCTCTCTCTCTCTCTCTCTCTCTCTCTCTCTCTCTCTCTCTCTCTCTCTCTCTCTCTCTCTCTCTCTCTCTCTCTCTCTCTCTCTCTCTGTGTGTACAGTTAATGAGAAACACATAGCACAGCTAGAGCAGCTCATAATCTAAGTCATTATTATTTTCTTTTTTTAAGAGTCAAGCCCAAATGAGTTCCTTGCAGTGGGAGGGGAGGGCCTGGTGTGGTGGGAACATGTGCTGTCAGGACCAGAGTAGACAGGGAATGGGATGGGATGGGAAGATGACTGCATGGGTTCTGTGAAGTGGAGTGGTGGGATCCCTCCTCCTAGCTGCACACACATATAATTACCACATATCCTGACCACGCCACATGTGCACTAATCTAAGACATGCTCAGGGACAACAGGAGAGGTGGGGCTAGATGTTGTAATGGGCAGAGGACAGGAATATCGCCTGGAGATGTTAAATGTGTGTGTATGTGTGAAGGAGAGAGAGTATGTATGTGTGTGTGACAACCGATGTGTGTGTCAGAGAACACAATAGATTGTGTGTTTGTGAGTATGCCTGTGTGTAACCATGTGTCTGTGACTGTGTGTCTCAAAGGGGACCATGCAGTTTCGACTCTCTCCCAGTGATGTGACCAAGGCCTGTTGAAAGGCGATTATCATGATTTCTGTCAGGAGTATGACGAAAGGCATTGAAAATTGCATTCGGTGAGCAATCCCCTCTTAGCAAGATGTTATTTAGTGCTGTGGGTAAGAGGGTACATGCGTAAAACAACATGGATATGTGGTCTCATTACAGTAGAGTGGTCAAGCAATCACATGGTCATTACTCACTCATTATCCTCAGGGAGCTGATGTCCAGACGGACCTTGTGGAAGAGAGTGTATCCCGCTGCAGAGTAATCGTTCCTGCAGTCACAGTCCTGCCTTCTGCTGCCATTATACGGGCACTCAAAAGGGTTCAGCAACCTAGACATTACAAATAATGTTACAGATAAGATACATTCCTTACATGGAATATACAGTACATTCTGTCCATAAACAGAACATGTATTGAACACAGACACAGTAGGGAATCCTATACATGATGTCACTCATCACATACATCACAGATGTATTGTGATCCCATGTGGCTCAGTTGGTAGAGCATGGCGCTTGCAACGCCAGGGTTGTGGGTTTGATTCCCACGGGGGACCAGTACAAGATGATGTATGCACTCACTACTGTAAGTTGCTCTGGATAAGAGCGTCTGCTAAATGACTCAAACGTAAAGTGTTGCTGGAGAATAATCTGATTTCAATGAGCAAACCTGTATCCATAGAGCTCTGAGTAGTTGTCTGTCTGACCACTCCGCAGTGTAACATACTCTTTAGGGAAATCAGTCTGCATCTCAGCACAGAAGATCTAGGAGGAAACACATTGAGACAACAGATGAAGAGTCTTGGCCAGGAGGATGTGGCTGAAGGATGAAGAGTCTTGGCCAGGAGGATGTGGCTGAAGGATGAAGAGTCTTGGCCAGGAGGATGTGGCTGAAGGATGAAGAGTCTTGGCCAGGAGGATGTGGCTGAAGGATGAAGAGCATACACACCTGTAGTATCCTGGACTTGACCTTCATGTAGTACTCCCCATCCATCCTCACTCCCTGGCTCATCTGGACCTCTTTACAGGACATGAACAACTGACCTGGGATCAGGAATAAGATGGAGCACCTTTAGTTTTACAGTATTATAGGGGATGGTACTGGATTGTACATAGGTCAATTTGAACATAACAGGATACTTAACACGAAGATTAAAATGATCTACCATAAAAAAAGTTTAAAAGTACAGTTATTTTAAGGTTATTTTAACTAATAATTTAACATAGATTTAGTCTATAATGGAACAGTCCCTGTAGTGCTAAAGTAGACTTCACATAGGTCTTGTAAATAGGTCAGTAAATGAAAGTGTTACACAAAACGCTACAAGCATTCCAATAAATAAACAGCAGGAAAAACGCAATGAAGATGATTGTTATCTGGCCAAGGTGTGAGTACGAGCTCAACACTGGGGGGCCTTGTTGAAAACATCTCTCTTTATTTACATTCCCTCCACAGTTGTTCCTGTGTGGTTGGAGGCCAGATCTCTCTGATTAGCTGATAGTATTAATACCTGACTGGTGAACTGGCTGTCAACCGAGCATTTTAATTTAGCCCGATGCCTGACTTGGCAGGAGACTTAACGGCAGAATGCTCCACACTGAGGCCATGTCTAAACATCTGAAATCGGACCCAGCCACAATCTCAGCCTCAGCTCCAGTCTCAGCCACAGCTCCAGGCTCAGCCCCAGCCTCAGCCTCAGCTCCAGGCTCAGCTCCAGGCTCAGCCCCAGTCTCGGACCCAGCCTCAGCCTCAGCTCCAAGCTCAGCCCCAGTCTCGGACCCAGCCTCAGCCTCAGCTCCAGGCTCAGTCCCAGGCTCGGACCCAGCCTTAGCCTCAGCTCCAGGCTCAGCCCCAGTCTCGGACCCAGCCTCAGCCCCAGTCTCAGCCCCAGTCTCGGACCCAGCCTCAGCCCCAGTCTCAGACCCAGACTCAGCCTCTGTTCTAGTCTCAGCCCCAGACTCGAAACCAGCCTCACCCACAACTCCAGGCTTAACCCCAGCCGCAGCCCTAGCACACTCCAAGCTGTCTGACTGCCTCTCTGTCACCAGTGTGAGTGGAGAACTCTAACTCACTATTTATTGTTTCAGAAACCAATTGCTCCGAGAGAGGCTTTAAGTCAAGGTTAACGTAAAGTGTTAAAATAAAGAAATAAGTCGACATTCTATAAACTCTATCAGCCAAATCCCGATGGCAGTTGGCTGCTGTATACAGCACAGTCGATTTAATACCATTACTATTATACACATTCCTGTTTGGCATTAAGCACTGCATGGATCAGAAAAGTTGGCAAGGAAAGCACATCTACATTTTAGGTCTAATACTTCAGAGCGGCACTGCAATAGCTGTAAGCAAGCTTTCTGAAAGCCATTTGTGTACACTTCCTGAGGGAATGGAAAGGGTTTGTCAGGGAGAGGCTGTGTAGAAGTAGTGGAGGTAAGTAGTAGAGAGGCTGTGTAGAAGTAGAGGAGATAAGTAGCAGAGAGGCTGTGTAGAAGTAGTGGAGATAAGTAGTAGAGAGGCTGTGTAGAAGTAGTGGAGATAAGTAGTAAATTAGATGGCTGTGTAGAAGTAGTGGAGATAAGTAGTAGAGAGGCTGTGTAGAAGTAGTGAAGATAAGTAGTAAATTAGATGGCTGTGTAGAAGTAGAAGAGATAAGTAGTAATAGATGGCTGTGTAGAAGTAGTGGAGATAAGTAGTAGAGAGGCTGTGTAGAAGTAGTGGAGATAAGTAGTAAATTAGATGGCTGTGTAGAAGTAGAGGAGATAAGTAGTAGAGAGGCTGTGTAGAAGTAGTGAAGATAAGTAGTAAATTAGATGGCTGTGTAGAAGTAGAGGAGATAAGTAGTAGAGAGGCTGTGTAGAAGTAGTGGAGATAAGTAGTAAATTAGATGGCTGTGTAGAAGTAGTGGAGATAAGTAGTACATTAGATGGCTGTGTAGAAGTAGGAGATAAGTAGTAGAGAGGCTGTGTAGAAGTAGTGGAGATAAGTAGTAGAGAGGCTGTGTAGAAGTAGTGGAGATAAGTAGTAGAGAGGCTGTGTAGAAGTAGTGGAGATAAGTAGTAAATTAGATGGCTGTGTAGAAGTAGTGGAGATAAGTAGTAAATTAGATGGCTGTGTAGAAGTAGTGGAGATAAGTAGTAAATTAGATGGCTGTGTAGAAGTAGAAGAGATAAGTAGTAGAGAGGCTGTGTAGAAGTAGTGGAGATAAGTAGTAAATTAGATGGCTGTGTAGAAGTAGAAGAGATAAGTAGTAGAGAGGCTGTGTAGAAGTAGTGGAGATAAGTAGTAAATTAGATGGCTGTGTAGAAGTAGTGGAGATAAGTAGTACATTAGATGGCTGTGTAGAAGTAGAAGAGATAAGTAGTAGAGAGGCTGTGTAGAAGTAGTGGAGATAAGTAGTAGAGAGGCTGTGTAGAAGTAGTGGAGATAAGTAGTAAATTAGATGGCTGTGTAGAAGTAGTGGAGATAAGTAGTAAATTAGATGGCTGTGTAGAAGTAGTGGAGATAAGTAGTAAATTAGATGGCTGTGTAGAAGTAGTGGAGATAAGTAGTAGAGAGGCTGTGTAGAAGTAGTGGAGATAAGTAGTAAATTAGATGGCTGTGTAGAAGTAGTGGAGATAAGTAGTAAATTAGATGGCTGTGTAGAAGTAGTGAAGATGAGTAGTAGAGAGGCTGTGTAGAAGTAGTGGAGATAAGTAGTAAATTAGATGACTGTGTAGAAGTAGTGGAGATAAGTAGTAGAGAGGCTGTGTAGAAGTAGAGGAGATAAGTAGTAGAGAGGCTGTGTAGAAGTAGAGGAGATAAGTAGTACATTAGATGGCTGTGTAGAAGTAGTGGAGATAAGTAGTAAATTAGATGGCTGTGTAGAAGTAGTGGAGATAAGTAGTACATTAGATGGCTGTGTAGAAGTAGTGGAGATAAGTAGTAGAGAGGCTGTGTAGAAGTAGAGGAGATAAGTAGTAGAGAGGCTGTGTAGAAGTAGTGGAGATAAGTAGTAGAGAGGCTGTGTAGAAGTAGAGGAGATAAGTAGTAGAGAGGCTGTGTAGAAGTAGTGGAGATAAGTAGTAAATTAGATGGCTGTGTAGAAGTAGAGGAGATAAGTAGTAGAGAGGCTGTGTAGAAGTAGTGGAGATAAGTAGTAGAGAGGCTGTGTAGGAGTAGTGGAGATAAGTAGTAGAGAGGCTGTGTAGAAGTAGTGAAGATAAGTAGTAAATTAGATGGCTGTGTAGAAGTAGTGGAGATAAGTAGTAGAGAGGCTGTGTAGAAGTAGAGATAAGTAGTAGAGAGGCTGTGTAGAAGTAGTGGAGATAAGTAGTAAATTAGATGGCTGTGTAGAAGTAGTGGAGATAAGTAGTAGAGAGGCTGTGTAGAAGTAGAGGAGATAAGTAGTAGAGAGGCTGTGTAGGAGTAGTGGAGAGGGGCTTTGTATACTAGAAGTAGTAGTGGTACTGTAGAGACTCACACTCTCTCTCTCGGCAGGCGGCCCGTGACTCGGGCCTCTCGGCTGGACGGCAGTGTTTGGACGGTTGACCTTTAGAGGTCAGACACTCCAGCCTGCGCTCCATCACCCCTGCTCCACACATCTGGGAGCACTGAGGAGCACATAAACAACATCAACACAGTGAATTACATGTAAACTACTGACATATTACACACTCACTGTACAAAACAAAACTGTATCAAGTAACTGTAGTTTCAATACCATGACCTGATACTGTTTACTACCCCCTCTCTCCCCCTTTCTTTCTCTCTCCCCGTTCTCTCCATCTCCCTCTTTCTCTCTCTCAAACACACTGAAACACACCTTGCTCCATGGGCCAACTTTCCAGTAGGCAGCTTGTGGGCAGTCCCAAAGTAGGCACTGTCTGGTGCCAGGTGGGCGGGGCTCCGGACAGTGGGAGCGGGACTGTGCAGAGGACTGGGCATCATAGGGGTGCATGGACTGGGCGGATGGCATCACGGAGCAGGACACTATACGCTGCTGGTAGCCCACTCCACAGCTGGCAGAGCACTGGAAATCACACACAATGGAAATCACACCTTAGTGGATGTACAGCCACATGTGGAATAACACAATATATCCATTTGTGTTTGACGACCTAGGCTAGTCAAATACTGTTGGTAAATCGTTACATCGAATGACACAAATGTAGGCCTATCTAAAGGTATAATACATGGGACTTATATAGCGCTTTTTAACAACCCAAAGTAGCTTTACAATTATAGAAATGAAAAAGAAAAACAACCAAACAGGAGTATGACCAGGCAGAGGTTTCCTAAACCAAGGTTCCTACCTGTGACCACTCCCCTGTCATCCACATGTAGTGGCAAGGTGCTCTGCTGCAGGGCTGGTGCAGGGCAGGGTAAGACAAGGGGTCACAGAGGGCGTCCTGGACAGGGGTCAGCCCGGCCCCCACGCACAGAACCTTCCTATTCCTCATACCTCCACAGGTGGCGTTACACTGCAGAGAACAGACACAGGACGAGAACAACATGTCAACATCAAAAGGCATTATACGTAATACAAGTGTAACCTTGTCCCCATTCTCAATTGCTACCGCATATAGGTTCGACAGAGAGAGAGCCGGCTGGCGGACCAGATACAGTATAAGTGTGGAACAAAGGGTAATGTCTTCAGATTGGCATAGGGGGCAGTGTTGGCCCGCTAGCAGAGATAACCCAGATAAATTCTACCAGGTTTGGTTGTTTCCTTAGCTCTCCAGATGGCCAAACTCCAGAAGAAAACTGTTCTGTCTAAAACATTTCTTCTCCACTTTATCCAGGAGAGGAACAGTAAGCATGCTATGACATCTCACATTGTTTTCAAGAACAACCCCAAAGAATAAGCAAACGGCAAGTCATGGGTGGATACTCATGTTGGTTTTGAATGAATTCAAATGATGGTTTAGAGAGGTAGTCAAAAGCAAAGACAGGTGAGAGTAGGCACACTACATTTTGAATGGCTAAAGCATATGTCCTATGAAATCAAATAAGATATCAGTTTTGTTTGTAAGAATATCTAATTCTAAGCCAGAAATTGCTGTAAACGATCAGTGGAATGCATAGCAACACAGGCAGACAGGATCTGAGAGCGTGCAAACATTCTTGCACCAGAAGGAAGCAGCACAAAGTCCTTACATGGCGCTCATCTTTTGCATCCTGAAGTTTGGCGACGGTGTAGGGGGGACAGGGGTAGAGAGGGGCCAAGGGTAGAAAACACTGAGTTCAAGGGGACTGCTTAGTGCTCACGTCACACAGTGCAGTGCCCCTTGACAAGACAAAAGACGCAGATCTGATATGGATCAGTGCTCTGAGGTTTGGATGTGATTTATCATAGGGTGATGGTTATCAATCAAACCCTCATGTCTGATGCAGGAGTGCTGGGCTACTTTAGTGACCTCATAAACACAGCTGGTCTGGTCCACTTGCTCTAGTGGAAAGAGCTGTGTGAGAGCACTGCCAATAACAATCTCCAGTATGATGATTTGATGCCTTCTCTCGCACACAAACACCATAACCACTGTGTGTTCATTAAACACACACACTAGCAACTGGAGTCTGCCTCTATTAACAAATCTATGTGAATATAATCAAATGATGAAATAGTATTTAAAAGCACATTGGCTCTCTGAATTTTGCGGAAGCAATGCATTCTAAACTGAGGTTCCACTGGGGGCTTGGTGTTTTGTGTGCTTGTCCAGTAACCCATAAGACATAAACACGTCCAGTGGACAGCGCCACTCCGTCACTGTGCCTCACACATGGTGTCCTTGCCTGGGTATTCTGGAGTGTTTTGAGAGAGTGTCTGTGGGGAGGTGGATAGTAAAGGGAGCACGTTGACGGTTGGCTACTGTTCAAACCCTGAACATGACCCATGGCACATAGGGGTGAATTAGAAGTTTGATGGGAGAAACCCCAAACCTACAATAAGACAGTTATATGGAGAGGAGGTGACGAGCCCCTGTTTGTGTTGGTGATGAAGTGTGTTGGGAAGAGATTGTGTGTCAAAGAGGGAGAGAAACAAATGGGGCAGAGTGTGAAGAAGAAGAAGACGAAGACGAAGACGAAGACGAAGACGAAGACGAAGAAGAAGAAGAAGAAGAAGAAGAAGAAGAAGAAGAAGAAGAAGAAGAAGAAGAAGAAGAAGAAGAAGAAGAAGAAAGTGAAATAGAAAATGAGAGAGATGGAAAGACAAAGAGAGAGATAGATAGTGGTCAATACTTACATCTTGCCACTCTCCGGCTGCCCAGGTGTAATGGAGACACTCAGTAGCCTGGCAGGGCTGGGCAGTGGCAGGACAGTTGTGGGCACCACACAGCTCCTCTCTCACCCGCCCTGTACCCTTCAGTCTGCAGTACACTTCTCTGTTCTGGACCCCCACTCCACAGGTGACAGAGCACTACAAACACACACAAACACACACCCGTTAGATTGACTGACACACAACACACACTGACAAAAAGAAACACACACTATATACGTCTGTACACAAAGGCATTTCACGAACACCCTCTGCATCCACTTTTTATTCCCAAATGCCTGCAATGTTGTATGATTTCAAACTCAGAGTGAGAGTTAATCATCTGATTACATTTCCAGCTCAGAAAGCCCTTTTGGTCGTTCCACTGTTACTGTAGAAACCAGATCTGAAATTAAACCAAAATACATACATTTTCCCATCATATCCCCTCCCCCCTCTCTGACCGGGACTAAGCATTACTGTTTTGTAACATATATGCTTTGTTTAGTCTGCTGGGTCTGATTCGCAGGCTTTAAAGGAAAACTCCACACAAAAACTATATTTGATATTTGTTTCATTAGTCCATTGTTGACATAGTCCCAAAATGTTTCGCAATCAAGTTTTCAAGATATGTAACTTTCAAAATACAGAAATCATCCCCATATGATGCATTATGCATCATATGATGCTGCGTTTTGCATCTTATGATGCAGTGATGATTTGTGTATTTTGAAAGTTACATATCTTGAAAACTTGATTGCTGACAAGCAAAACATTTTGGGACTATGTCAACAATGGACTAATGAAACAAATACCAAAAGATAGTTTTGGGTTGGACATTTCCTTTAATGCCTCTACACAATGTCCTTGACCAATTCAAACAGAGAAATATGTTTTCCTCTGAGCCTGCATTTGTGGTGTCTGTGTGAGCCATATTGTCAGTTCACTCACAGGTCTATAACATGGCCCATCTCTTTTAAGCAATTGAGAATCCTACCTGCATGCCGAAGAAGCTCTCTAGAACATTAGAAAGAGGTTTCCCAGACAAACATTAACCTTATCCTGGACTAAGAAGCATGTTTAATGGAGACTCTCCACTCAAAGTGCCTTTTAGTCCAGGACTAGCTTAATCTGGGTCTGGAAACCAACCCCCAGGGTTCTAGAAGAAAGCTGTGTAAATACTATACATGTTCTGTAAGTACCCTATTTCCGGTTAGATCAGTTAATTTATACCAGGGGTGTCAAACTCATTTTAGCTCAGGGGCCACATGGAGGAAAATCTATTCCCAAGTGGGCCGGACCGGAAAAATCATGGTATATATAACTTAAAAACAACAACTTCAGATTGTTTTCTTTGTTTTAATACGATCAACATACAACATAAAGCTGGAGCCTGAGGACAGTGTGTCCAAAATAGTACAAGCACAACATCACTATTAATCATAAAACTTTCTAAAGAAAATTCTAAAGAAAAAGAACACACAAACACACAATGCCTCAGTGATTAACAGAACTGTTTCACAGATCACAGAACTATATCAGGGTGTCATTTCTCAGGCAGAAATGTAGATAAAAATAATGAAATCCTGTTCCCCAAACAAGTGCAAGAACCACAGAGTCAAGAATAGGTTAAATACACAAATAAAATAAAATCAATTAAAAATAATAGCACATCAACATAAAAACATATAAACATAAAGCTGGAGCCTGAGGACAGTGTCCAAAAGCACAACATCACTATTAATCATAAAACACCTCAAGTTATTTGAAAGTTCTGAGGACAAAGAACACACAATGCCTCAGTGATTAACAGAACTGTTTCACAGATCACAGAACTATATCAGGTTGTCATTTCTCAGGCAGAAATGTAGATAAAAATAATGAAATCCTGTTCCCCAAACAAGTGCAAGAACCACAGAGTCAAGAATAGTTTAAATATACAAATAAAATAAAATCAATTAAAAACAATAGCACATCAACATAAAAACATATAAACATAAATCTGAAAGCGTTGCTCAAACTCCCGTAACAGTCCCGTTATTTTATCTTTGAACCGCTTCATGTCTGCCACATGTTGGGTCGCGCACACATTTTTCAGACAGGGGAAGTGAGCTGCATCACCACCAGCAAGTTGCGTCTCCCACAATGACAGCTTCAACTTGAAAGAACGTATGCTGTCATAATACTGTGTGACAACTTTGTTGCGCCCTTGCAGCTGTTTGTTCAAGTTATTCAGGTGCTCTGTAACATCCACCATAAATGCAAGGTCCTGCATCCATTCTGCGGAATGAAATTCTAACACTGGTTTGCCCTTTTCTTCCATGAACTGTTCAATTTCTTCTCGTAAATCAAAGAAACGCCTCAGCACAGCACCTCGGCTTAACCATCTTACCTCAGTGTGGTATGGCAGGCCATAGATGTGGTCTTTCTGAGAAGGCTGTCAAACTGACGGTGATTCAGGCTTCTGGATCGGATGAAATTAACAGTTTGGATGACCACCTTCATGACGTTATCCATCTTTAATGACTTGCAACACAAAGCCTCCTGGTGCAAAATACAGTGAAAAGTCAAAAAATCACGTCCTCCATTTGCAGATTGCACTTTCTCTCTGAACTTTGTCACAACGCCTGCTTTTTTCCCGATCATTGAGGGCGCACCATCTGTAGCCAGGCTGACAGCGCGGGACCAGTCCACTCCGACCCTGTCCAGCGCGCCCGACGAAGTGCGGTAAAAATATCAGCTGCTGTCGTTGTATCTGTCATCGGCACCAACTCCACGAACTCCTCGGTGACGGTCAATGTGTCATCAACTCCGCGGATGAAAATGGCCAGTTGTGCAACATCTGTAATGTCCGTGCTTTCATCAATTGCAACCGAAAACGCAATAAATTACTTTACTTTTTGCTTCAACTGGCTGTCCAAATCCACTGAAAGATCGGAAATCCTGTCTGCAACTGTGTTTCTTGTCAGGCTGATATTTGCAAAAGCCTGCCGCTTTTCAGGGCACACAATCTCCGCTGCCTTCATCATGCATGTTTTTACAAATTCACCCTCACTAAATGGTTTTGAAGCCACTGCGATTTCATTAGCAATGAGGTAGCTAGCTTTCACTGCAGCGTCACTGATGTCTCGGCTGTGAGTAAACACAGACTGCTGTTTCTTCAGACCCGCCAACAGTTCATTCACCTTCTCTCATCTCCGCTGTCCTTGAAAGTTGTCATATTTGTCGGCATGAAGACTCATATAGTGGCGACGAAGGTTATATTCTTTCAGCACTGCAACATGCTCTGAACACACCAAACATACAGCTTTCCCATTCAATTCAGTGAATAAATAGGATGACCATTTTTCTTGGAACACTCTGCACTCTGCGTCCACTTTTCTCTTTTTTGACAGAGACATATTGGGGCAATGAGGGTGCCAAAGCACATAATGTTAAAAGTAGAAGCCGTAATAAATATCGCGGGCAAAACAAAGTAGCTCATTGGCTGCACGTGCTTGACCTACTTGCTCTGCCCCGGTATAAACAGTTTGCTTGCTTAACACAATTGCTATTGTGCCATCCAGTGGACGCAATTGGAACAGCAGTTTATTTTATTGAAAAATTGCAGTGCATTTTTATACTTTACAAAATTATTATAATTTTTTTTTTTTAATCATCTCGCGGGCCGGATTAAACCTGTTTGCGGGCCTGATCCGGCCCGCGGGCCTGACGTTTGACACCCCTGATTTATACAGTAGGCTATATCATGTTGTATTAGAACTGTGTGTAGGTCTACGTCCTCATCTCTAGGGTTAAGTGAAGTTTTACTCCTTATGTTTGGAAGGAGAACAAAAGGCATTAAGGGAAATCTGAACTCAGATGAAGGTCTAAGCAAAAGAACGAGGCCTCATTTAAAGGCTTACGTTTTAAACATCCCAAAGTGGGGTGTAATAGAGCCTCCTACTACGATTTGAACAACAGTTATGGGTTAAGAAATTTGATTCTAATCTCTTTCCAAGAGACTTTCGGTTTTCATTGCTGAAGATCAAACCTATCATAGTTGAGCACACTATTCAATATTGGAGTTGAGCTTCTCCAGAGACTGCTGCTCTCTACCCATCTACAGTATGTCTGTTTGACATAAAAATTGAATTTAGAATAGAATTAGAACAATAATAGAATATTAACTAGTTATTCTAATTCTATGGGTTTTGATTGGATAGGACAGCAGACCCCAAAACACGCCTTAGCACAGTGTGGTTGATCATAGAGAGGCGGGACATGCAGCTGTCACAGACCAATCAGTGGGATCGCTGCCACTCACTCCCGAGCACGGGCCACCCTACACCAAGAGCTCAACAGGCAGTCCTCACTCCTTCCTCATTTACCCCTCTCACACCCCCTTGCACCTCTTCACAGACCCCCATTCAGAGGCGACTGTGAGGGGATTGAGTGGCTGGCTGCTGAAAAGCCCAAACGGTGGGTGCTGAGGTTTCCAAAGTTGTCACAGGCATGAACGTTTAGATATAAAACATGGCTTTATGCTCTAGTTGTGGATTTCATGGTTTCTGGTGGTATGTGGAGGGAAATGATTGCTTCCAGACACCAGGGAGGGAGAGTGAGAAGGAGAGTGAGGCCCTTAAAGGCTGGGGAGTGGCAGTGGTCTCATGTGGGAAGACAGAGACGGGGTGTGGGTGTAATATAATATACTAGCATGAATATATACCGACAAAAGCACATATCATAGCATACTACAGGTTGCGGAGGGACCTACAATTTTTGAGGGGAGAATGACTGTGAAAAGGTCATAAGGTCAGACTTTTGAAAAGGATGTATGAAAATAAAATGTTGCTGACATCTAAAATATAATTTCCCCCTCCAGAAATTAGCCCAATATAACATATTGATCCATATTATCAGGCAGGTGTGCTATTTAGCAATAAGCATTATCACCTGATGTAGCCCACCTGATGCAGCTTAGTGGCTAGAAATAAATAGGCTAAGGGTTGCCCATCTGCATTTATCCCATTGGGCTAATCATTAGCTAGATCTCAAATTATAAAGTGTAAACATTAGGCTATCTTGTTCCGAGTTAGCATCATATTGATTACTTGAATGTCCCCCAGAAAATGAAGTTCCACTGGCACTCAGCCAACCAAGGATCATGTACTATGAATACAATGTAGGCCTACCTGTTACACCTGACCGTTGTTACGTTTAGCCCTGGTCTTCCATATGCATTCAACGCCATTGGCCATAAACCATGCCACTGCTGAAAACTCAGGTTCTGAAATGATGCATTTTACTAATTTCCTGGATTTTAGAAATATGTGTAGCCTAGTAACACAAGAAAGCTCCGTGATCCTCTTCTTTTAACAGTGACCATCAAAACTGCTTTCAAAAGTGGGTTTTCCCGCAACTGCATGAAGAATGTACAATGACTGGGCATGCATATTTCTCTCCCTGTGCGGCACTCCCAATTTGAATGCGCCTCAAGATGAATGTTATTTTCTCTCGCATAGAATACGACAGGCTGAACAATTGAATAGGTAAACTATTCTACTATGGGGTTGTCTGATTTTGCTGTTGCTTACTCGTGTTGTTGGCTGTGGGAAATTAAATGTGGACAACAGTTTTTCATTAGATAATTCAAATAGTTTAACGAAAGGTACCGGGTCTCAGCTCTGCCTGGCTCTCATTCGGATCATAGGTGTCGGGTCTCGGACCTGGCGGGACCCGGGTCTCGAACCCAGCGGGACCTGGCCCAATTGAACCCCTGTGTATATCTTCTCTAGAGTGTGTTTTATGGCCAGACACAGACACTCCCCATGCTCCTCCCCCTCCATCTCCTTTACTCTCTGGTGGCCTTGTGATACATTTGGGCTCATGGCTTTTCCCCTTACCCTGCGCTGGCCCCCCGGCTGTCCCTTCTGACCCAGCGTGACTCTGGTTCCATAATTGTGTCACACCCCTGACACAGTCGCCGCACGCTCATTCGGCAGACACCAAGAGTGTGTGGTCGGCTCCGCCAGGACTGCGACCTCACAGGTCCCCCCCTGTTGTCTAGCATGCTGCATTGGAGCAGTAAAATGCACCAGAAAGGCATCGGTCAATTAGCCAACGCTGTCTTGAAAAGAGTGCAAGAAAGGTAAAGGAACTAGCCTGATTACTAGTCAACCCCAGAAGAGGAAGAGAAAGCACAGCACAAGCTTTTTGGTATTCCAATAACATTTCCTCTCTCAAGTATACAAGTCTAGTGAATTGCATAAACAGTTATGTAAATCCAGCCTGTAGTGTTTAACTCACATCGGAAGGCCATAAGAATATGTCAACTGCTTAGTGATAGGACAGGTTCTTAGTGTGTACAGTACTCTATATGATCTACATCTGTGTTTGAGTTGGCGTCCCAGCTGCTAGAGGTGACTGTTAGCGTTAGAGAGGGGCGGGCGGTACGGTCCCCCTGGGGGTATTTTGAGAGTGTGTGGGGACGGGGTGGCGTGGACAAATACCTTGCTCCACCTGTTGGCTTTCCAGCTGGGGCATCCCCGGGCTCGGCAGGCCTTTTGTGTCCGGGGACGTGACAGATGACTGCAGTGATCTTCCTCTATTTGGGTTTGGTTATGGTAAACACAGGCTATCTCCCGCTGCTTGGTCCCACGGCCACAGCTCACAGAACACTAGAGAGAGAGAGAAAGAGAGGGAGAAAAAATTAAATGGCGGCATTGAGTGTAAAGATTCTATTGAACACTTTTCCAACAACATTTGGTGAAATAATGCTGATACCCGCTGCTCGAAGCAATGTTATAAAATGTATACAAGTATCCAACACACTGCTTTGCTCAACATAGAGTCTGTCTTCAGTGTATGAGATGGAGATAAACACTCTTGATTTGTTACTGCATCTCATGGCCAAGTAAACAAGCTATAAACCACTTTTCGCTAAACTAATCATGAAATGGATCACTGTAAAGCATCCACTGAAAACCCAGGTTTGAATGGAGTCCCCTCTTTACCCTGTAAACACTGAACTTAGTCTTAAGCCCCT
Organism: Coregonus clupeaformis; assembly: GCF_020615455.1. NCBI lineage: Eukaryota > Metazoa > Chordata > Actinopteri > Salmoniformes > Salmonidae > Coregonus > Coregonus clupeaformis. The sequence goes on from NC_059210.1 coordinate 26,796,722, forward strand.
GTGTAGGGCACAAACTAGAGTGAGAGAGACACACAAGCTTAGGAGAGAGAAGACTCACCGAGCTAAAAGACCAGGATGCATGCATATGGCTAGACAATCATCTGGTTTCAATAAGAAGCTGTACAATGCTTCAGGAAAGCTACAGAGAAAAAAAGAATGAAATGAATAAAAAGCAGAGACCCTGATGAGACCAGAGCCTTCAGAAAGCCCCATGCCTGAGATGACAGTCGGTTGGTAGATGAAAATATGATAGATTCCTGCATCTTTATGAGGCCAGACAGCAATTAGAGAGCCAACTAGTTAGGGATAGAGTCCCCTTACACAAAGCCACTCCAAAATGGGGTATTGGAATAAAGTACAACAAGACGATGAGAACTCAGTTTTGTCTTAGCATATTTTCCAGCCCAGATAATAAACATAATATTGCATTGTCCTTTAATTATGATCTAAGAATGTTGCATAACACCAAACCAAACGCCATGCATTTTTCCTGTGTCAGGCCTCATGGTAAACTTATGGTGGTCATAGTACATGTTTACATTTTAGTCATTTTGCAGACGCTCTTATCCAGAGAGACTTACAGTTAGTGAGTGCATACATTTTAATTAATTTTTCATACTGGCCCCCCGTGGGAATCGAACCCACAACCCTGGCGTTGCAAGCGCCATGCTCCACCAACTGAGCTATACTCTATTGGACTGACTGTGCTGTGCTGTAACTATTTGAGGAAGATTTATTTGAGACAAGTAGACATACTGTAGTGAATTCTAAGAAAAGCTGGTCCTTTTTTAGGTTTGGACAACAGGAGTTGTGGGCATAGGATCTGAAGAAGACTGCTTTTTCTACTAATGGAGGAGAAGCATTCTAGCACTCAGAGAGACACACGTTTGTGCAACACTTGGTGAGTGCACTCTAGTACCCATTTGAAGCCTTCAAACAGATGCATGTCCTGCTATCTTATCTTCTTTACTGTGGTGCCGGCAGTGCTTGACACTGCACACACATATATCGTACACAGTGTAATTACCAAGGTATTTTAAACACAGGGCTCAGCTCAGGTGACATCAAAGCTGTCCGTGTTGACTGACTACTCCTAAACGTGGCAGACTCTCATACCCGCTGCACGCTCACTCAGAAATGATAACACTACTCCCTCCACTTCAGGCAGGAACAGAGACAGGCAATCATGTATGGGCGTGGGGAGGGGGGGGGGGGGGGGGGGGGGGGGGGGTGTTAGCCCCTCCTTACTGCTGTAAAAGAAGAAGAACAAAAATGAAAAAAGAGCAGGAGGAAGAAAGGAAACCACAGCCATACGGGTAGTGCTCCTCGGCTGAACTGTATCTGCTGCCTGTTTAACGGTGGGGAGAAGACACTATATTGCGACGTGCTCCTCCCTCTCCCCAGCCAGGCTGCCTCATCTGTCAGCCATTAGTTAATCAGGGCGGGTAACGCACAAGGAGCGCAGAAAACTGCCACAGCGCGTGTGACCAGAGGACAGCTTCACCTCAGAGCAGGAAGAGGGCAAGGACACGGGGACGGACGGAGTCCTCAACTCTGCACTCTACTGCCAGGCTAGGGACCGACGGAGTCCTCCACTCTGCACTCTACTGCCAGGCTAGGCTGCTGCCTCACTCTACTCAACACTGGCTCAGGTAAGTCAACTCTCCACTTCAACTGCTCAATTGGCTTATATGTGAATAGCTGCTGGTCTGCTAACTAACATACTGAGGTCAAAAGATAATGTGATTGAAAATGAGTCAATCAAATTAATATGACAGAGGAAGGTTTTAAAGGCTGGTAATGCATAAATAGTGACTGAGCATGGATAACTAAATGCAATGGTCTGATTTTCTCAACCTTATTTTACTAGTGATGCTACTTTAGTATTGCATGTGATCAAAAATGTGTTTTACAGATATCACTGCTGCTTTTATAAAGTTTTAACAAAGAGGAATGTTACTACAGTATCGACTAGAGTGTGGGAATTTCTAACAAAATAGATATGTGGGGAGGGGGAATGACTCAAGGTCACATTCACAGAAAATTAATATGGGACACAAACCACTAAAATGTAAGCATTTACTGTACTGTAAATTACTTTGGATAAAAGTGTCTGCTAAAAGTTGCATATATTATCATTATGAAAACCTTCTTGAAAAACAAAACAAAAAAGAAACAAGCCACAACAGGTCACATGAAAAACGACTTTCTCTCGAGACAGATTTGCCCTCCCAAGTTGTAACAGCAATTCATTTCACATGATTAGGTGGGTTAATTCTAGTATAAGCCAGTGACATTCATCTGGAAATAATATGGATTACTATAGTAGACAGAATGGGATTGTTGCCTGAAAGCTACCACAGTAACATAGCATAGTGGTTTTGTTTAACAATGTTTTTTTAAACCAGAACGGGAGATGTATTAGACAGAAAGACATAAGCGATGTTTGGCCATTTACTGCATTGTGCTTACAGCTAAGCAGCTTGTTCTTGCTCTGCTTCTTTCCACTGCATTCCTTCTTTTCTAGTGTTTAAGGGTTCTGGAACAGTTGACTTAATCGATTACCAAACCAAACCAAATCCAGCTATTTCATGTTTATTCTGTGTGGCATAAAGACTATACTAGAAAACAGCTTATAGAGCTTGTAGGTAAATAGACATAGAGCTGCCTTTCCTCAACAAAACAATTATCACAAATATGTTTAATACTTTAATGGACTATGGTAGACTATACTGAAATGTAAGCTGCATCAAGTATATGGACAGGTTACCATTTAAAATATGGTGTTGATAAGAGCATGTCTTTGTCTAGGATTGGCAGGCTGTAGTGGCAGGATGACCACGCCCATTCCATCCCAGAGGACAGGTAAGCCAATGGACACATGGAAGCATTTAGGCATAGAGAGACCACGATATTGGGTAACCTATGAGACCATTATCTGTTGTTCAGCCTATTCAACAATGCCACAGCATATGCAACTTCAACAGAAAGAACAGACAAATCCCTACATAACTACTAACTTTAAATTAGTAGTTCCCTTCAAAAGTTTGTCAGATGTTTTCAAGGCACCGTCCAATTTCCCAAATGTTCTTAAGTACCTATGTTTTCCATTAATTTGGGGTTGAGAAATATAGCTGGATGTGCACAATAAATGGCTTGGGGCGTGGACTTGAAAAACAAAATGTGTGGACTCATTTGACAAACTTTGATTTTGGAGGCTTTTTAGAAATTGTTTATTTCTATTTCATGCTTTCTATGTCCACTCTGACTTAAAACCAGTATAGAGCTGTACCTATTTACTGCAATACAATACATTGTGGTCAAATTGTGGTACAAAATGTAAAGATTGAAAGAGTACATAGAAAACGAAATAATGTAATAAAGAAAATCTGTAATATTGTAACTGACACTGGATCAGATTACTGCTACTGAAGGCTTATGCCTTCAACTTCACAGGTGGATTTTGAAGACAACTAATGTAATGTTTAGTAGAAGTGGACTTAACATGGGTTAATACCACCTGTAGTATGGGAGCAGACTTTTCCCCCCCTAATGTTTATCCTATATTCACGACCTCTAACAAATACCATATCTCAGAACATGTGCCAAGGCTGAATTCCTATCACGTTGCGGAGTGCTCGCAGATCAAGTGGAATGGTAATACCAAGCATATGATAACCATAGTTACATTGTCTCTTCAAAGGGTATCAGAACTGACCTGGAACAAGAACAAACTCACGATTGTGTGAAGATTGTCCAGAATATTACAATCTGTACTAGCAAACAGATACCCAAATACTATGTATAGCAATTGGCAACAACTTCTTAAAAAAGATGGTCATCTCAGCCATATTGAAGATAATCTAGGTTTATGATCCTCCTAACAACGCAATATGTACACATTTCCCCAGGGCCAAGAAATATCAGTGAACAAGATACACAGAGATAGTAATACTATGATCTCATTACAGCTTTATCAGTGTCACTGTGGGGAAAATAAGATGTTTGCAGAGCTCAGAGGTTAAGACATATGCCAGAGAGCTATCGCAGGCTGCTTTTCCTGTTCAAGGTCCTGTTTTGCAGGGAAGTTTCAAAGACAGAAGTCAAAACAACACATGTTGTCGACGTGAGAACAGCTGGTAAAGGCAGAGCGTTGTGGTGCGGAGGAATGTCAGAGTCATAGATCTTTCATCCTCAAGGCCAAAATAGCCACACACAGGCCTGATCATCTCCATGCATAGGAAGAAATACAACCAACACCTCATACTAACACAAATACAGTCCAGTCCAACCCTGGTCAATGCGGTCCAAATCTTGCATCCAGAAATCATTAGACAATTACTACACGAGTAAGTAGGTTATATTAATTCAAATTAACTGGTATTAACTCACAAATAGGATTTATTCACAAAACAGTTGGTACAAACCAATGACATCAGTATATTTAGGTACCAAAGGAAAAAATAGCGACATTTCTATATGGGTCGTTCCACAAAATACATCTATTAAGCTTCCCTTTGATATTTTAAGCAGGAATTGTACACCAATATTGAATTTTAAAAGCATGTTATAGTAAATGAAGTACCCTTTAATATAGACCACATGGTGAATTCAATAAATATCATTTTGTATATGAATAAAGACTTGCTGTCCCTCTGTGCACTCTGTGACTTTTAGGAAGATTTTAACCCACTTAATAAATCATTGTAAAGCCCTAGTTATTTTGTTGTTTTGACAAAGCCATTTCTAAACATTATAATTGATTTCATGTGATTCGTGATTTATTGTAAGGCAAAAAAAAAAAAAGTCCCTCATTTTAAAGTCAACCCAGTGAACTGAACTCTCGTTTTAATATATTGAAACTACTTTTTTTCTTTCTAAATGAAGATTGAACATCTAATAGTCAAATCATAGTGTAAAGGCAGGTGAGCTGGTTCTACTCTTTTTGGCCATTTTCTGGTGTTTCGTGGTGGAAAACTGAGTCTGTTGAGCATAACAACACATCAACCCTGTTACCCATAGATAGACAGGCTAGAAATGTTTTAACAATTTAAATGTTTTGGTGAAGCTTGCGTTCAATTGCCCCTCCCTGTTGCACACAAATAGGTTCCAGATGTATGTCTGATTTAAGATGAAATCGTCAACCCTGTTACGGTTAACACTTGTACTGTATTTTGCACTTAATAGACACTAGGGCTGAGCGATTAGGCCAAAATATCATATCACAAATGTTCTTATTTTTGACGGTATTTGACAGTATTTTGTTTTTGAATAATAAAAATTCTAAATATGCTTCATGAGTACTGCATGACCCTAGGGTGGCAACAAATACATTCTAAGTGGTTTTAATGGGGGCTTTCTCTCTTCTGATTGTTTCATACTGATTGTTTTATACAATCAAACTTCAATCAATAATAATTTTCAGCATTTCCATACATTTCTGTATTTCCTTCACTCATTTGTTAAAATGTCAAAATGTCCTATTTTTGTGAAAAGGTAACTATTCCTTTATCAGAATAATTATTATCCTCTATGACCATGTATTTTGAATCGATTCAATGGAGTTCTTACCTTTGCCACAAGGGGCAGTGTGCCGACTAAGGTGCTTTTGGCACCCGCAAAGCCTCACAGGCAAGTTTCATGGCAAAAAAGTACATGTGCGCACCTTCGGCGCCAGCGCTGCCTAGGCACTATTAGTGGCACAAAATTACATGCGCAACCGAATCTCTTGCTTGCAAATTAGCAGTTCTCAACTGTTAGCAGTCTCTTACTGGCGGTACGAACGGACGATTGCCATAATTTTTCAAGTTTCATCACTCAGGTATTACATTTATGTTACATTTAACAAACCAAACATTGAAAAAAAAACTTTATGTAAGGTAAAGTAAAAATCCAATCCGGTATATAGTAAAATGCGGTTTACCGCCCAGCCCTAATAGGCACTTACTCTAGTCATTTTGCCTTATTTAACCTCTTGGGATAGAAAACATGTTTTCTATTAAGTTGAACATGTGCTCTTCATGACAGAATGTTAAAATGAGGTAAGTCAACTTTTGGAATGACAAAAAATGACCAGTTTCTCAGCCTGTCCAAACGTCAATGTCCCACTCCAGAAAAACACTGTTAGTGCTCAATTTTGTATTTGTATTTTTTAAGGAACCCCATTAGCTACTGACAAGGCAGCAGCTACTCTTCCTGGGGTCCTGAAACATTAATTGAGCACACCACTGCTGTCTCATAAAGTTATGCCAGGCCATGGTAGTGAACCTGATTTCTGACAGCAAAACAAAAAAGACGGAACAGGCGTGAGGTTCGAAATTGACCTTTTAGCCCAGGATTTCCAATGGTCCCTATCCCTGACAAATTCCATCCTTCCAAATTCTATCCAGCCGATTCTTCTTACTCAACGCCGGTTTACTTTGGGTCTGTCAAAACCCAAACTCTAGCCTAATGTATTGTAGAGACTAACTCGCAAGCCAATGCCAAGGTGTGCTTTCACAGCCAAGCTACGCTCGCATTCTTTTTTGGTCTGTTTCATTCTGGTCCTGATAATGGAATTGTGCCACAAGACACCAACAGCGTTTACCTTGCGTTTCAACCAAAAAACTAGGAGTCCAGTTACCAGTCAAAGGGCAACATTTTTCTCTCTCAAATAGACAAGAAAAATGTGAAAGTGTTGCATGTTCATTATGGGACGATCCCATTGTTGTTAGAGTTCTTTGTACTTTAGAGGTGGTTGAACGTCAACAACTGCTCCGTGTGTGTCTCATTAACACATTCCTCCAAGCTGAACGCTCTGTTTACACTGCTGGCTTTTATGGGGGTGATGTTGTTGTGTGTCACTGGTGTGTTTACCAAGCCCGCTATGCTATCTCCCTTTGATTCCACCCCCACTACAGCAGTCTTTTAAGATGTGCAACAATGTTCAATCTGCAGCTGGGCTCAGCGGACTCAAAAAGTGGTTTTAAACCTTGAGAATAACTATGTGTCCTCAACAGTAAAATATACACTACCAGTCAAAAGTTTGGACACACCTACTCATTCAAGGGTTTTTCTTAATTTTTTTACTATTTTTTACATTGTGCAATAATAGTGAAGACATCAAAACTATGAAATAACACATATGGAATCATGTAGTAACCAAAAAAGTATTAAACAAATCAAAATATATTTTATATTTGAGATTCTTCAAATAGCCACCCTTTGCCTTGATGACAGCTTTGCACACTCTTGGCATTCTCTCAACCAGCTTCATGAGGTAGTCACCTGGAATGCATTTCAATTAACAGGTGTGCCTTGTTAAAAGTTAATTTGTGGAATTTCTTACCTTCTTAATGCGTTTGAGCCAATCAGTTGTGTTGTGACAAGGTGGGGGGGGGAGGAGATAGCCCTATTTGGTAAAAGACCAAGTCCATATTATGGCAAGAACAGCTCAAATAAGCAAAGAGAAACGACAGTCCATCATTACTTTAAGAAATGAAGGTCAGTCAATACGGAACATTTCAAGAACTTTGAACGTTTCTTCAAGTGCAGTCGCAAAAACCATCAAGCGCTATGATAACTGTCTCTCATGAGGACCACCACAGGAATGGAAGACCCAGAGTTACCTCTGCTGCAGAGGATAAGTTCATTAGAGTTACCAGCCTCAGAAATTGCAGCCCAAATAAATACTTCACACAGTTCAAGTAACAGACACATCTCAACATCAACTGTTCAGAGGGGACTGTGGCCTTCATGGTCGAATTGCTGCAAAGAAATCACTACTAAAGGACACCAATAATAAGAAGAGACCTGCTTGGGCCAAGAAACACGAGCAAGGAGAGTGATGGAGTGCTGCATCAGATGACCTGGCATCCACAATCCCCCGACCTCAACCCAATTGAGATGGTTTGGGATGAGTCGGATGGCAGAGTGAAGGAAAAGCAGCCAACAAGTGCTCAGCATATGTGGGAATTCCTTCAAGACTGTTGGAAAAGCATTCCAGGTGAAGCTGGTTGAGAGAATGCCAAGACTGAACAAAGCTGTCATAAAGACAAAGGGTGGCTACTTTGAAGAATCTGAAATGTAAAATATATTTATTTGTTTAACACTTTTTTGGATACTACATGATTCCATATGTGTTATTTCATTGTTTTGATGTCTTCACTATTATTCTACAATGTAAAAAATAGTCAAAAAAATAAAATAAAAACCCTTGAATGAGTAGGTGTGTCCAAACTTTTGACTGGTACTGTATATATTTTTCCGTAATAGCAGTGACTACAAAGTCAAAAGACAACTATTATTCCCTGGGCTGGAACACATCAGATATTATATTTGCCCACCAATGGCTGCCTCACAGAGTTCAGCACTGTATATTTTTAAGAACCTAGATTGACTCTGGCGAATATGACGCTGGAGGATGATATGGGAGGAGAACTGAACGTTGCGTGATGTAAACGGCGGTGTCTTTTAATCACGAGAGGATGGGAGGGAGACGTTGGAGCTGAATATGTAACATGATGACAGACATGCCAGCCAGGTACCTAACGTGGAACCTGCAGTACAGAACCCAAACCAGTAAAGGTAGAGCCTAAAAGTCTTCGTATAAAGAGTAATACATTGACGTCTATTGTCCTGCTAACTGACGCCACATCAGAAAGCAGCAGTGTAGAGTGTCTATGGTAAGATGTGAGGTGAAACCTGATAAGCCCTACTTTCAAGGGAGATCTGTTACTTTGAGTAGGTTACCACGCTCTTCTAGGACACTTCATCCATCAAACTCTTTCCCACTGAACCAAGTTTAAAAGAAAAAATGTCTCTTTCATAAAGATGGTGTGTTTAATACAGTCCAACTCCCAAGGTACAGTACATCAACCTGATCGCCACCAACAGGCCCCAACATGAATAATCCCCATCACGTCTCCGGTAAAGACGAGGTGAGAGGAACATGCATTTAAGTCCCATTTCAGAGAGGATTCACCCCGTAAGCTTTAGAGACCTTTCTCTCAGATGTGTTGCAATGCCAGTTGAGAAAAAGCAGCCACTCTTCAGAGGGGACCTGTTCCCGATCATTGGAAGAGCCAGGGAAAGCCTGGGTTAAACGCTTCCAGATTTTTACCCTACATCTCTCATTTTATGTCCCTGCATCCATCCCCAGCTGAAGCGCCAGCAAAACAAATATATGCCTAAACTAGTCTCTTCCCCTCTCTTTATCTTTCTCTCGCTCTTTCTCCCCCTTCTCTGCTCTGTATCCAGAGCTTCTTTGTGGTTGCGAGGTGACTCCTGCTCTCAAAGGTTTGGGCCATTTTATTTCATCACCCTCCGTCACTGAGACTGCATTAGTGGTTATGTCTATATGAGTGAATTCAGAGGACTAGGCCACATACGGTAGAGCCGACTATATATCAAACTCTGAGGTTTGACGTCAACCGTGCTCGATGGCAGATGTCCATAAAGAAAGTAGGGTCACTGGTTTACATAAAATACTTTCTCCACCGCTGACGTTTAATATTTATTTTCCATATGTACCGTATAAATATCTTGTCTATTTCTCTTTCAGTCAAACATGTCAAGATATGCATGTTTTGTTAGTCGATCTGGGATACAAACAAATCAATCTTTGTATGCGAGCCATGTCTTTTGTTTGTCATTTGTTTCTGTTGAGGCCTGGCAACATTATTTAATTGTTCTCTAAATTGCAATAAATTGGAAGAAAGAAAAGCTTGGACACATCAATGTTGGCGGAGAGCATCATGCTATTATTACAGTTGTTTTGGAATGAAATCCCATGCCAAAAACGCATTACTTTGATTTGAAACAGACAGGAAATTGAATAATGGAGAAACTTAAAAAACAACTTCTCTATTTCTCTTCTTTCAATATATACACGTTATGGCTATTCTCCATGTTTTCCAACTGTTTGGCCTTCTGATACAGACTTTATTGCTGCTGTCAAAGCTCTACTTATGTCCAAAGATTTTGCCTCAGATAACATCTAAAAGCAGCATCTGGTTTGGTGCCTCCAAATGCTTAAGCCTCCTGGCATGCCAAATCCTACAAGATACAGCAATCAACTATTGACCAATTCAACTAATGAATTGCATCATTTGGTTTGGTTTAACATCAAATAAACAATCACTAAAGGGCCCAAAATGTAACAGCCTCCTGCTCTGGTTTCCAACATAAGCTATGACAAGAACCATGCTTGAAGAACTGGGACTGAGGGAACCTCCAAGTCTCCAGGTCCTAGCTAGTTCCAGTTGCTCAGTGCTAGACTGGCATATGGGCTGGATCAGGAAACACCAGCTCAATGACGTCACGACCATCTGACCCCAGGGTGACAGGTTTGGGGAATTTGCCTGCAAGTGGCCTCAGGCCAAAGTCAAGTATGTCAATGTTGTGCATGTGTATTTCATTTGAACCAATGCGATCTCTTCAACAGAGATTGCACTCCTTGGGAACCCTCACTCACGGCAGGAAATGGTGTGTTTTCATTAGCAACAAAATAGGCATAAATTACTAAAATGGTGGTGTGTTGGCCAATTCATCACACACTGCATTATTGTTGGTTAATGCTGCTTCACACAAAAAATGTTGCCACTGTTTTTAAAGCAATCATCATTGCTTAAGATGTTTACATTGTTGCTAATCTATTTTGTGTGGAACTTTACTGCTCCCAAACTGTGTTTGACCACCAAAATCTGTGCAATAAATTTAAATGGTTTTCTGTCTTTGGTGAGTCATTCTCTTTGGTATCAGTGAATGCTTACATTACTTGATTGTTAAGTTGGATAAACCCTGACTGAAGAATGCCACAAGACACCATAATCATCTCGCCAGGTAAGTCCATGACAAGGTTTAACCCATACAACTGCCACTTGAGAAAACAAATCCCTTTGTGAAGCATGCCAACATACTGTAAATAAGTAGCCACAAAGATTCCAGGAATTACATATGGAGTCATCTGCAGTGCAGCATCTAACTCATTCATGACTGTTTGTTACCGAATACGGTCTTAATGATTGAAATGCTAATCACTGCAAAAACTTTACTATAGCTTAATAAAGTACTAAATTATTTGAGATCACTGACAAGTGAAGAGGCCACCACTCAAGGTAAGGTAAGGTTCAATTATGCCAACCACAATAAATATTTCAGGCAATCCCAAAGCTATGCTATTTCCTCTCTCTCACCAGACAGACCATAAGCCTGTAATAAACGTGGCGTCTCAACAGGACACCACTTGATCCAGGACTTTCTTTCAACACGACATTTCACAGAAAAGGAATCTAAACTTCCAACTTGTTTAAATTCATTTTATGTAAATGTTATGTGTGATTCACTATGTAACTGAACCGTTTTGTAAAATAATTACCTCAGGGTTTCAGGTTCATATTTACGCTCAATACACTGACTTCCCTGTCGCTGTATGGGTTATGTTGTATGAAAAATGGTCTATCTTAAATTACTATTAGCATAGCTTAGCATACTGCTTAGAAGTGGTGATGGGAGACAGCATTTGACCGCCCTAAAAAAAGAATCATTTGTACAAGCAAAAAATTGGTTATAGATACATGGCTATTAGAGGCCAGTATAAAAGGTAAAAACATCAACTCCATGGTATAGCTGAGGTATTGGCTCTGCTTCTTTTATTTGTCCTGTTAAAATACCCTCCTCTATATTTGGAAGCATGACAAAATACAACAGAAGGCACAAATTTATCCATCAACAATATTCTATAAACACATTTTTCAGGTTTCAATTTCAGACCTCTTCAAATATAACAAGCTTGCCAACATTGATACATACCAATTATTGTTGTAGTAAAACTGAATACTCTGTTGGTCTCCAGCCAAAGGCATTACGGTGAGAGCCCTATTACTACAATTGTATACAGATGTGCCAGTGCCAAAATTTGATTTGGAGTAAGTATGTTTTCTCTTGAGTGTTTGCTAAATAAAATTATTTAAAAAATATATAATAACAATAAAGCCTGCAGTCCGTTTTAGACTATGTGACGGGTGGAAATAACCTTAAAATGATAGGTAGAAATTATACAGACCATATTTACATCAAGCATGTCCCAAAAAGACAGCTAGTGTTTCTGATCATTAGATAGACTGCTCAAGGGAGTGAGGTCAATTGTTGGTCAAATACCAAGGACCACAAACTGAACTACTTTCAACTGAGCCGTGGCTATAGGCTTACGGTGAACAGTACAGTTCTATGACCTCAAGGATGCATACATACAGACAGGAATACTGTACAGTATGTATTAATGAGCAGTTAGGCTAAGCAGTATAGTTTATGACTGGCTATAGCTTTGATCACAATGATACCACAATATACAGTACCAGTCAAAAGTTTGGACATACCTAGTTATTCAACGTTTTTCTTAATTTTTTTAACTATTTTCTACATTGTAGAATAATAGTGAAGACATCAAAACTGTGAAATAACACATGTGGAATCATGTAGTAATAAAAAAAGCACTAAAAATATCAAAATATATTTTATATTTGAGATTCTTCAAATAGCCACCCTATGCCTTGGTGACAGCTTTGCACACTCTTGGCATTCTCTCAACCAGCTTCACCTGGAATGCTTTTCCAACAGCCTTGAAGGAGTTCCCACATATGCTTAGCACTTGTTGGCTGCTTATCCTTCACTCTGCCGTCCGACTCATCCCAATCCATCTCAATTGGGTTGAGGTCGGGGGATTGTGAAGGCCAGGTCATCTGATGCAGCACTCCATCACTCTCCTTCTTGGTAAAATAGCCCTTACACAGCCTGGAGGTGTGTTTTGGGTCATTGTCCTGTTGAAAACAAATGAGTCCCACTAAGCCCAAACCAGATGGATGGTGTATCGCTGCAGAATGCTGTGGTCGCCATGCTGGTTAAGTGTGCCTTGAATTCTAAATAAATCACTGACAGTGTCACCAGCAAAGCACCCCCACACCATAACACCACCTCCTCCATGCCTTACGGTGAGAACTACACATGCGGAGATCATCCGTTCACCCACACCGCGTCTCACAAAGACGTGGCGGTTGGAACCAAACATCTCCAATTTGGACTCCAGACCAAAGGACACATTTCCACCGGTCTAATGTCCATTGCTTGTGTTTCTTGGCCCAAGCATGTCTCTTCTTCTTATTGGTGTCCTTTAGTAGTGGTTTCTTTGCAGCAATTTGACCATGAAGGCCTGATTCACACAGTCCCCTCTGAACAGTTGATGTTGAGATGCGTCTGTGACTTGAACTCTGTGAAGCATTTATTTAGGCTGCAATTTCTGAGGCTGGTAACTAATTAACTATACCTCTGCAGCAGAGGTAACTCTGGGTCTTCCATTCCTGTGGTGGTCCTCATGAGAGCCAGTTTCATCATAGCGCTTGATGTTTTTTGCGACTGCACTTGAAGAAACTTTCAAAGTTCTTGAAATGTTCCGTTTTGACTGACCTTCATGTCTTAAAGTAATGATGGACTGTCGTTTCTCTTTGCTTATTTGAGCTGTTCTTGCCATAATATGGACTTGGTCTTTTACCAAATAGGGCTATCTCCTCCCCCCCACCTTGTCACAACACAACTGATTGGCTCAAACGCATTAAGAAGGTAAGAAATTCCACAACTTAACTTTTAACAAGGCACACCTGTTAATTGAAATGCATTCCAGGTGACTACCTTATGAAGCTGGTTGAGAGAATGCCAAGAGTGTGCAAAGCTGTCATCAAGGCAAAGGGTGGCTATTTGAAGAATCTCAAATATAAAATATATTTTGATTTGTTTAACACTTTTTTGGTTACTACATGATTCCATTATGTGTTATTTCATAGTTTTGATGTCTTCACTATTATTGTACAATGTAAATAATAGTTAAAATAAAGAAAAACCCTTGAATGAGTAGGTGTGTCCAAACTTTTGACTGGTACTGTACTTATAAGCAGACAGCGACCATTGTTATGAATATGGAACAAAAAGTGTTGAGGACTGAATCTATGTAAGTGATAGCCTATATTGAAGTGTTTATGGTAATATGTTTATGTAAAGAGATTAAAGAGATTGAATAGGCTTGGTTCCAATTAGATATAGACATTGGGTAGTTGCATGTATGGATTACCACATATGCAAGTAATGGACCAATATTATTTTGTGTGGTTTTAATTTATGCTGTTTATGCTACGTTAGAAAGCACACTTTTATGATATTCAGAAAAGCTCAGATTGCTGGCTCTCGATGAGATGTATAGACACATGAGGAGGAACTCATTTTTTTTGTTTAAGAAAGGACATGATTGACATTGATTCATTCCTTTCGATCAACAAATATTGCATTATATATTGTGTATGAAATGCTATAGGGATATAATTAAAACTGAAACAATTACCTTGAAGTTTGTGTCTGAAGTTTGTTTGGCCTGTGTACAACTTTTGGGCGGGGGTTCAGCATGCTTTAAAATGTGGGCGTTTATGTCTCAATACTTTTTGCTCAGTGTAGTATATATTTTAGAACGTATTTGGTATAAACTCAAATCAGATAAGCATATAGAGCACATATGATGCTATTTTCTGTACTATGATGAGCATAAAAAGTAAATGCTCAACAATATAACTTCGAAGTTATGGAGCAAATGCCGTTGCCAAAGAATACAACACTTGCCAAGTATTACAGCATGATGCCATATGGAAAAACAACACAAATGTCACAACCTTTATGTTTCTTTAATATTCTTTACAGTTGGAAAAGCTATTTAAACATGTTTATGTATTTTTCGCATGTGAATGAAATAAATAGAAAAAGATTAACAACATTTGAACAGAAAAAAATGAAAGCAAAGCACTGTTGCCCCACAGCACTATCACTAAGCACCTTGGGTAAAAAAGTTGGAGCCGCGAGGGGCGACTGGGCTGAGTAGGAGTCTTGGATGGAGTGAATGTCTTGGGACAGACACAGAGGAAGGAGGAGAGGACAAAAGAGCCCAGAGTGGACCTCACAGGAGAGCTTACGGTCAACACAAACACAGAGCCATTTTGGTAACACTTCAAATTAACTATGTGTCAGAAAGACTTGACCTTGTTGTCACACACATGACATGACACCTTGTGAAACCATGTTTCACTTACTAGTGTTTTGTATACTGTCGTAGGCACAGGAGGTTGGTGGCACCTTAATTGGGGAGGACGGGCTCGTTGTAATGACTAGAGCGGAATCAGTGGAATTGTGTCAAATACATCAAACACATGGTTTCCAGGTGTTCGATGCCATTCCATTTGCTCCATTCTGGCCATTATTATGAGCTGTTCTCTCCTCAGCAACCTCCTGTGGTCGTAGGACATCAAATACAATATATGTTGACTGGCTGGCTAGCCATCAATCAAGATGTGGTAGTTGGACATGAATTGTATTGAAATGTATGGAGCAGTTATCGGATGCCAGGTCAGGTTCATGATAGCATTACGAAGGTTATGACAGATAGTTCAACCCAAGTGTTACATATATCTAAACTGAAACAAATAAAACATTAAAGCTGCAACAATGAATAAACTATTGTAAACAAAAACATACTTTTCATTTGAAAAATCCTTCAGAAATATAAAAACTGGCCCCAGAAAAAGTGAAACAGCAACAAATGACTACAATATCATGAGAGGTATTTGTGTGCTTCAGTTGGTACGAGATATGCAGATGCAAATTCAGTTAGTTGTATCTTTTGAGCTATCAGACTAAGATGAAAGCCACATCTACAGTAAAAGCCACATCTACAGGAAGTTAATCTACAATACAATTGTAGAGCTTTAAAAACTGGATTGCATAGTTTGATGTTTGTGCACTATAATAGACTGCATTTATCTTGATACTGCATTAACATACAGTGCATTCGGAAAGTATTCAGACCCCTTCCCCTTTTCCACATTTTGTTACGTTACAGATTTATTCTAAAATTGATGAAATTATACTTTTTTCTCATCAATCTACACACAATACCCCATAAAGTGAAAACAGGTTTAGAATTTTTTGCATATTTATTTACATAAGTATTCAGACCCTTTGCTATGATACTCGAAATTGAGCTTAGGTGCATCCTGTTTCCATTGATCATCCTTGAGATGTTTCTACAACTTGATTGGAGTCCACCTGTGGTAAATTCAATTGATTGGACATGATTTGGAAAGGCACACACCTTTCTATATAAGGTGCCACATTTGACAGTGCATGTCAGAGCAAAAACCAAGCCATGAGGTCGAAGGAATTGTCCGTGGAGCTCCGAGACAGGATTGTGTCGAGGCACAGATCTGGGGAAGGGTACCAAAAAAATTCTGCGGCATTGAAGGTCCAGAAGAACAAAGTGGCCTCCATCATTCTTAAATAGGAGTTTGGAACCACCAAGACTCTTCCTAGAGCTGGCCGCCCGGCCAAACTGAGCAATCGGGGGAGAAGGGCCTTGGTCAGGGAGGTGACCAAGAACCCTGATGGTCACTGACAGAGCTCTAGAGTTCCTCTGTGGAGATGGGAGAACCTTCCAGAAGGACAACCATCTCTGCAGCACTCCACCAATCAGGACTTTATGTTAGAGTGGCCAAACGGAAGCCATTCCAGTAAAAAGGCACATGACAGCCCGCTTGGAGTTTGCCAAAAGGCACCTAAAGGACACTCAGACCATGAGGAACAAGATTTTCTGGTCTGATGAAACCAAGCGTCACGTCTGGAGGAAACCTGGCACCATCCCTACAGTGAAGCATGGTGGTGGCAGCATCATGCTGTGGGGATGTTTTTCAGCGGCAGGGACTGGGAGACTAGTCAGGATTGAAGTGAAAGATGAACGTAGCAAAGTACAGAGAGATCCTTGATGAAAACCTGCCCCAGAGCGCTCAGGACCTCAGACTGGGGCGAAGGTTCACCTTCCAACAGGACAACGACCCTAAGGACACAGCCAAGACAATGCAGGAGTGGCTTCGGAACAAGTCTCTGAATGTCCTTGAGTGGCCCAGCAAGAGCCCGGACTTGAACCCGATCGATCTCTGGAGAGTCCTGAAAATAGCTGTGCAGCGACGCTCCCCATCCAACCTGATAGGGCTTGAGAGGATCTGCAGAGAAAAATGGGAGAAACTCCCCAAATACAGGTGTGCCAAGCTTGTAGCGTCATACCCAAGAAGACTTGAGGCTGTATTCGCTGCCAAAGGTGCTTCAACAAAGTACTGATTAAAGGCTCTCAATACTTATGTAAATGTGATATTTAAAAAATATATATACATTTGCGAAAATGTCTAAAAACCTGTTTTTGCTTTGTCATTATGGGGTAGTATGTGTAGATTGACGAGGGGGGAAAAACAATTGAATCCATTTTAGAATAAGGCTGTAACGTAAAAAAATGTGGAAAAAGTCAGCTATATGACCTGTGAATAAGTTCAACAATAAAACATTATAGTGACTCTGTACTGAACATATTGGCCAACCTACTGTTATGTCAGTCTGTTAAGAGCCCCTACAGTCAACTAATCACAGTTAAAGACAAAATGACTAATTCTCTGACATCAAAATGGCCGACTGGTGTTTCTATAGAAACCCAACTGTAAACAGCATTTTGATGTAAATGTCTCCTTTACTTTAGTGTAGTTTTACAGTAGAGACAAAGTGCTCACCATACAAGGCAAACGTTCAAATTGTTTGTGCCACTATGACCAATTAACACACTTATGAGAAGACAGGAAATGTACAACACGTGTACTGGTGAGGGTGAGAGTCTATTCTGAGGTGATGTTGAGTGTTTTGCGGAACCAGTGATCCCTGTACGATGTTCAGTTTTGTTATACCAGAAGTGGAGAAGGTGAGTGCCTGGCCGTTGTAGCTACTGTACTAGTTAACATGACTTTATGCACCTGATATTTGCCTTGCATAGGCATTATAGCTTTTTTCCTATTTCAGTAACAGTATTTGTCTAAGCATTTCAAATATCTGCCGATTCAAATTTAACCCTAAAATAAAGTGTTATATCTAGACTATCTATAGTGTCCTATATTTACTGTTTTTAATTTAGTTAATTATAATTAATTGGCAGTTAATGAGTTAAAACTTTGGGTGCACACCTTACTACATGAGGGCTACACAGGGATGGTAGAACTGTGAAAACATCTTAAATATAACATTCTAAGAGAGATGACACTATTTTGAAAACTGCATTTCACCCTTAATTTATGAGTCTTTAAAAAAACTATTTTCATAACATTAAAAATACTAACAAAACATACTGTTGTTTTTAAAATATGTTCCTCTGTACAAACTGTCATTGCTTTTTAAATGGTTTTTAATTTAACTAGGCAAGTCAGTTAAGAACAAATTCTTATTTACAATGACGGCCTACACCGGCCAAACCCGGACGACGCTGGGCCAATTGTGCGCCGCCCTATGGGACTCCCAATCACGGCCGGTTGTGATACAGCCTGGAATCGAACCAGGGGGTCTGTAGTGACGCCTCAAGCACTGAGATGCAGTGCCTTAGACCGCTGCGCCACTCGGGAGCCCAATTGTTCATGCGACTTAAAAGATCAGACCGAAAGCACCAGTAGAAATATTAAATATCATATTCAATTATGAAACCTTGATACTAAAAAATAAAATCATACTGTACAAAGACACATACACAAAATACAGTAACAGTCATTTGTTGCTGTTTGATAAAGTAATAATATTAAAAACTCTTATACACAAATATACACTTGTGTACTTCGGTTACAGGGTGAGACAGCAATCACAAAAAAAATGTACTTCACGCTTCACATATGAAATAAATATATTTTGTGTTATTCATTCGCCTCTACAAATATATGGCATTGTTGGACAACATTGTCCTTCTAATTTATAGTTTTAATTTGGAGCCTAAGTTCCAAATGGGAACCATGTGTTTCTGATGATTCCCAATGTGGAGCAGCATTCTGTGTGTGTTCTCCCTCTCCCTTGTTTCTAATCAGCACCATGCCAGTGCAGTGTGGGTGGGCTAGGGCTAGCGCTGATGCTAGCACTCCATTGACTCTCCTACAGAACTCCTAAAACACAGTAAGCTAGCCGCTAGCCTCTAGCTGCTAGTTGCTAGCGGATAGCCATTAGTACACTCCCTGTAATTTAAGCACACCCCCATGTCTACTCACGGTGACGCGCCCCAGTGAAGGAAGAAGTCAAGGAGGAGTTAGGAGAAGAGGAAGTACTATCGTACCGGCTTCCATGGTCGGCGGTGCCAGGATGCGCTGCCTGGGCACAGGTGCAGGTTGCACTGCTCCATGTCGGGAGGCTTGTCCAGGATGTCACAGTTGTGGTCGTTGAGTCTTTGACCGTTGGGCCGCTGGCATACCACCTGGCGTGTCCTCCTGCCTCCGCCACACGTCTGGGTGCACTGAGAGGGGACAAGGGAAGAGGGGGTCACTTAGTATTCAGCAAGACTATAGAGTTAAAGGCAGGCTACCAAGTACAGTATATCAATAGTTCTTCTTTCAGGGCAGGATTAGATGATGAAGAGGTGCAGAGGAAAGGAAGCCACTTTAGACTATTGAGATGCATGCCCAGGAGTCTGAAATGGGTATCTATAGTTTAGTATTGTACTGTATTGTTGTAGGATAGTTTAATAGAAGCAGATCTGTTTAACCTTTTACTGCAGTGGGCTAAATCAGGGTCACACAGTGTTTCTTGGTAGTCTTAAACAAATCTACTTTGAAACAGAAGTATACACCTCACACACATGGTTATGGGCTTAAAAGAAGACACCCGTACCATGTCAGATATAAATGTATTCAATTTTGAGTTTGCATCCCAATAGTACAATTGATATACAGTGGGGAAAAAAAGTATTTAGTCAGCCACCAATTGTGCAAGTTCTCCCACTTAAAAAGATGAGAGAGGCCTATAATTTTCATCATAGGTACACGTCAACTATGACAGACAAATTGAGGAGAAAAAATCCAGAAAATCACATTGTAGGATTTTAATGAATTTATTTGCAAATTATGGTAGAAAATAAGTATTTGGTCACCTACAAACAAGCAAGATTTCTGGCTCTCACAGACCTGTAACTTCTTCTTTAAGAGGCTCCTCTGTCCTCCACTCGTTACCTGTATTAATGGCACCTGTTTGAACTTGTTATCAGTATAAAAGACACCTGTCCACAACCTCAAACAGTCACACTCCAAACTCCACTATGGCCAAGACCAAGGAGCTGTCAAAGGACACCAGAAACAAAATAGTAGACCTGCACCAGGCTGGGAAGACTGAATCTGCAATAGGTAAGCAGCTTGGTTTGAAGAAATCAACTGTGGGAGCAATTATTAGGAAATGGAAGACATACAAGACCACTGATAATCTCCCTCGATCTGGGGCTCCACGCAAGATCTCACCCCGTGGGGTCAAAATGATCACAAGAACGGTGAGCAAAAATCCCAGAACCACACGGGGGGACCTAGTGAATGACCTGCAGAGAGCTGGGACCAAAGTAACAAAGCCTACCATCAGTAACACACTACGCCGCCAGGGACTCAAATACTGCAGTGCCAGACGTGTCCCCCTGCTTAAGCCAGTACATGTCCAGGCCCGTCTGAAGTTTGCTAGAGTGCATTTGGATGATCCAGAAGAGGATTGGGAGAATATCATATGGTCAGATGAAACCAAAATATAACTTTTTGGTAAAAACTCAACTCGTCGTGTTTGGAGGACAAAGAATGCTGAGTTGCATCCAAAGAACACCATACCTACTGTGAAGCATGGGGGTGGAAACATCATGCTTTGGGGCTGTTTTTCTGCAAAGGGACCAGGACGACTGATCCGTGTAAAGGAAAGAATGAATGGGGCCATGTATCGTGAGATTTTCAGTGAAAACCTCCTTCCATCAGCAAGGGCATTGAAGATGAAACGTGGCTGGGTCTTTCAGCATGACAATGATCCCAAACACACCGCCCGAGCAACGAAGGAGTGGCTTCGTAAGAAGCATTTCAAGGTCCTGGAGTGGCTCTAGCCAGTCTCCAGATCTCAACCCCATAGAAAATCTTTGGAGGGAGTTGAAAGTCTGTGTTGCCCAGCGACAGCCCCAAAACATCACTGCTCTAGAGGAGATCTGCATGGAGGAATGGGCCAAAATACCAGCAACAGTGTGAAAACCTTGTGAAGACTTACAGAAAACGTTTGACCTGTGTCATTGCCAACAAAGGGTATATAACAAAGTATTGAGAAACTTTTGTCATTGACCAAATACTTATTTTCCACCATAATTTGCAAATAAATTCATTAAAAATCCTACAATGTGATTTTCTGGATTTTTTTTTCTAATTTTGTCTGTCATAGTTGACGGGTACCTATGATGAAAATTACAGGCCTCTCTCATCTTTTTAAGTGGGAGAACTTGCACAATTGGTGGCTGACTAAATACTTTTTTTCCCCACTGTACATCACAGAAGACTGAAATATAACAAAACCGTTTGACATAGAAACACTGGATTTTCTGTAGAAACAAAAAGAACAAAGTATGAAATTATGAAAAATATTAATAACATTCCACCCACTAGGCCACTAGGTCATTTGACTGCAGGAAAGGGACTATGGATGTACGTAGTCCTTGTAGTGCCTGTGTCCTCACCTCTCCCCAGACGCCGTAGTTCCACAGAGGGCAGGGTCCTGAGTCGCAGTTCTTGGACTCGGCAGGTTTGACCCTCTCGTCACAGTGGCTGGTGCTGCGGCCCTCTGCATCCTGACACACCACCACCCTCCTCTGGAAGCCCCCCGCACAAGTACTGGAACACTATGGATGGGCACAGAGTGTGTTACAGACAGAAGGAAACATACAAACACACACATGACCAACTTTGTACAGACTAGCTGCAATCTCAACCAAAGCCAGCTGTGGAGTTACAGTACACTTGGTCCACACATAGATGGAAAACATCAGTCTTAGAATTATAACGTGACACATAGAACAGTCTTGAACTAGGCCAATTAGTGACACATCACATCCTTGCTGTCTCAGTAAGAGATTTCTACGTGAGATACAGCAGCACGCAGTTAGACAATTAAGTGAGACAGAGCAGTGAATGGAGATGGTATCGAAGAGCCAGGGGTTTTTCTTGACCATGTGACCCAACCAGGAAAGATACTCTCCCCTGGTCCTGGTCAGGTGACATGGTCAGGTGACATGGTCCTATGGCTCTGTACATACTCCTCCCCAGGGTCCCGTCCTCCACTGGTTATCTGCCGAGGGGACGTTCCAGCTGCTGTGTCCCGGGTGGCTGGCGGGGTTGTGGGGGCTGTAGGGCTGGTCGTTGGGCCTCTGACGGTACACGGAGGGGCAGGGGGCGGCTGTACACTCCTGCTCTGTGCTGGGCCTCTCGTCCTGATCGCAGAAGGACTCATCCACCTGGTGGTGGTAGTTACTGCACACCACCTGCCTGGTGGCCCGGCCCACACCACACGTCACTGAACACTGGACAGAGAATAGACACAAGGTCATATCACTGAACACTGGGCAGAGAGCAGAGAGAAGATCAAATCATCAGACATTCATAGTGAAAAAGCTCTTCATAAGTGAAGCATTCTTTCAGTAGTAAAGGCAACTTTACTACAAAATAGCTGTTCATATATATTTATACTAATAGAGTTGAAAAAATTACAACTATAACTTACAGGAGACCACTCCCAGGAGCGCCACTGGCCACACGGGCTGAAGCAGGCTGAGGATTCTGGGGGCCGGGGCAGCTGGGCACAGTAGGACTCGTCTGCCACTCCACCCTGGGCATCCCGACAGCTGACGTAGCGGGCACGCTTCCCTTTCCCACAGGACACAGAGCACTGAGACAGGCACACAGAGGAACACATACAAATGTAAGATCAGACATACAGTAAAAGCATTGTGTCAAACTTTCTCCCTTCTATATCTAATACTACAAATCAAATAAATTCTTATTTGTCACATGCTTTGTAAACAACAGGTGTGTACTAACAGTGAAATGCTTACTTACGGGCCCTTCCCAGCAATGCAGAGAGAAAGAAAATAGAGAAATAATAAAAAAGTAAAACACGTAATAACAAAAGCAATAATAAATACACAATGAGTAACGATAACTTGCCTATATACAAGGGGTACCAGTACCGAGTGGATGTGCAGGAGTATGAGGTAATTGAGGTAGATTTGTCCATGTAACTAGGAATAAAGTGACAGATAGTAAACAGTAGCAGCAGCGTATGTGATGAGTCAAAAAAAGGTTTCTGCAAAAAGACAATGCAGATAGCTAAATAGTTAATAAAATAGCTACACGGACTAACTATTTAGCAGTCTTACGGCTTGGGGGTAGAAGCTGTTCAGGGTCCAGTTGGTTCCAGACTTGGTTCATCAGTACCGCTTACTGTGCGGTAGCAGAGTAAACAGTCTATGACTTGGGTGGCTGGAGTCAATTTTTAGGCCCTTCCTCTGACACCGCCTAGTATAGAGGTCCTGGATGGCAGGGAGCTCGGCCCCAGTGATGTACTGGGCAAAATGCACTACACTCTGTAGCGCTTTGCGGTCGGATGCCAAGCAGTTGCCATACCAAGCGGTGATGCAGCCAGTCAAGATGCTCTCAATGGTGCAGCTGTATTACTTTTTCGAGGATCTGAGGACCCATGCCAAATCTTTTCAGCCTCCTAAGGGGGAAGAGGACTTGTAGTGCCCTCTTCACGGCTGTGTTGTTGTGTTTGGACCATGATAGGTCCTTAGTGATGTGGACCCCGAGGAACTTGAAGCTCTTGACCCGCTCCACTACAGCCCTGTCGATGTGAATGGGGGCGTGCTCTACCCTCCGTTTCCTGTAGTCCATGATCAGCTTCTTTGTCTTGCTGATGTTGAGGGAAAGGTTGTTGTCTGAGCATCACACTGCCAGGTCTCTGACCACCTCTCTATAGGCTGTCTCATCATCGTCGATTATTTGGGCCTACCACTGTCGTGTCGTCAGCAAACTTAATAATTGTTTGAGTCATGCGCTGCCACGCAGTCGTGGGTGAGCAACGAGTACAGGAGGGGACTAAGCACGCACCCCTGAGGGCCCCCGTGTTGAAAGTCAGCGTGGCGGATGTGTTGTTGCATACCCTCACCACCTGGGGGCGTCCCGTCAGGAAGTCCAGGATCCAGTGGCAGAGGGAGGTGTTCAGTGTTCAGGGTCCTTAGCTTAGTGATGAGCTTGGAGGGCACTATGGTGTTGAACGCTGAGCTGTGGTCAATGAACAGCATTCTCACGTAGGGCAGGTTGGAGTGCAATAGAGATTACGTCATCTGTGGATCTGTTGGGATGATATGTGTTATTGGAGTGGGTCCAGTGTGTCTGGGATGATGGTGTTTACGTGAGCCATGACCAGCCTTTCAAAGCATTTCATGGCTACATATGTGAGTGCTATGGGGCGATAGTAATTTAGACAGGTTACCTTGGCGTTCTTGGGCACAGGGACTATGGTGGTCTGATTGAAACATGTAGGTATTACAGACTGGGTCAGGGCAAGGTTGAAAATGTAAGTGAAGACGCTTGCCAGCTGGTCAGCGCATGCTCTGAGTATGCATCCTGGTCATCCGTCTGGCCCTGCGGCCTTGTGAATGTTAAAGGTCTTACTCACATCGGCTATGGAGAGCGAGATCACACAGTCATCCGGAACAGCTGGTGCTCTCATGCATGGTTCAGTGTTGCTCGTGGCTGGGTTTCCCTTTGTAATCCGGGATAGTTTGCAAGCCCTGCCACATCTGACGAGTGTCAGAGCCGGTGTAGTAGGATTCGATCTTAGTCCTGTATTGACGCTTTGCCTGTTTCATGGTCCGTCGGCGGGCGTAGCAGAATTTCTTATAAGCGTCCGGGTTAGTGTCTCGCTCCTTGAAAGCGCCAGCTCTAGCTTTTAGCTCAGTGCGGATGTTGTCTGGCTTTTGGTTGGGATATGTAGGTACGGTCACAGTGGGGACGACATCGTCAATGCAGTTATTAATGATGTCGGTGACTGATGTGGTAAACTCCTCAAATTGAGTCCCGGAATATATTCCAGTCTGTGCTAGCGAAACAGTCCTGTAGCTTAGTATATCAACTCATTCGCCTCTATAACAAGTCTCTTTCTACAAGTGTTTGAGACATCACTTCAGCCACTTACTCTGTAACTGTAACTAACTGTATTTGTGTGAATAATTTGTAATTAATTCTCTCTATCGTCATAAAAGACTGCTCCATAAGGTTTTCACCTGGTGATCTTCTAGCTGCACCCGAGCGAACTCAACAGGAGGACATAGTGAACATTACCAAGGGGTAAATACCTAATGCAATCAAAAGGCACCATCTAAAATACACATGTAAATACAGTATCCCAATCGTAATGATGACACCCAATTATCCATGTCTTCACACGAGAGGATGACAGTATCACTTCTGAGGGGAATGTGTGTTTTTTCTGAGGGACCACACTTGCCTCCTCTTAGACATGCGAGCTCACAGCCTCTCTGTCAGACACACTGATAGTCTGAGATTCATGTTTGAAACCCAAGCCTGGTGTTTAGACAGAGATCTGTTTTTCATTTGCACTGGAAAACAATGCAAAGCATTACAGACAGACAGAAGCCTCTTAGCCTAGACCTAAACAAGGCTGACTGACTGCTGAGACTAGGGTGAGGGAGTGTGTGTGTGAAGCAGGGGTGTGCTGCATTCTATAAACCAGTGTACCAGTCTGAGGGGTAGTGATGGTGAGGCAGAGTGAGCTACTGTACATGAGTGTGTATGAGCCTATGGGTGAGTGTGTATGAGCCTATATAAGGGTGAGTGTGTATGAGCCTACATAAGGGTGAGTGTGTATGAGCCTATATAAGGGTGAGTGTGTATGAGCCTACATAAGGGTGTGTGTGTATGAGCCTATATAAGGGTGAGTGTGTATGAGCCTATATAAGGGGTGTGTGTGTATGAGCCTACATAAGGGGTGTGTGTGTATGAGCCTACATAAGGGTGAGTGTGTATGAGCCTACATAAGGGTGAGTGTGTATGAGCCTATATAAGGGTGTGTGTGTATGAGCCTACATAAGGGTGAGTGTGTATGAGCCTATATAAGGGTGTGTGTGTATGAGCCTACATAAGGGTGAGTGTGTATGAGCCTACATAAGGGTGTGTGTGTATGAGCCTACATAAGGGTGTGTGTGTATGAGCCTACATAAGGGTGTGTGTGTATGAGCCTACATAAGGGTGTGTGTGTATGAGCCTATATAAGGGTGTGTGTGTATGAGCCTACATAAGGGTGTGTGTGTATGAGCCTATATAAGGGTGTGTGTGTATGAGCCTACATAAGGGTGTGTGTGTGTGAGCCTACATAAGGGTGTGTGTGTATGAGCCTACATAAGGGTGTGTGTGTATGAGCCTACATAAGGGTGTGTGTGTATGAGCCTACATACGGGTGTGTGTGTATGAGCCTATATAAGGGTGTGTGTGTATGAGCCTATATAAGGGTGTGTGTGTATGAGCCTATATAAGGGTGTGTGTGTGTATGAGCCTACATAAGGGTGTGTGTGTGTGAGCCGTTGCCGTGCTCACCGTGGTCCAGGAGCCGTATCTCCACTGTGTGAAGAGCTGACCAGAGGTGTCAGGGCGGACGGTGCTGTGTGGAGGAGAGGCCCAGGGACACGGCGCCACCTCACAGTCCTGGCTGTCCCTGGGTCTGGATGCAGCGTTACACTCCCTGTCATCCACCGTGTCACCATACGCCCCTGACACACACCTCACAGCCCGCATCTGGTAACCATGGCCACACGTCACCGCACACTGCAACAACACACAGGAGAGAGACACACAGGGTCAGACAATGGTCTGAGTCTCCAAAAGGATTGACAGTAAAACCTTGGCTGGCACAGAGTCTAGCCCAGCTAAGCCCAGTCTAACTCAGTGTAGTTTAAGCCTACTACCTCCCCAGAAGTCCACCTTACATTTACATTTTAGTCATTTAGCAGACGCTCTTATCCAGAGCGACTTACAGTTAGTGAGTGCATACATTTTTAAAAATATTTTTGTTCATACTGGCCCCCCGTGGGAATCGAACCCACAACCCTGACGTTGCAAACGCCATGCTCTACCAACTGAGCTACACGGGACTACCCCAGATCTCTGCGTGTGTGTGTGCGTGTGTAGGGGTGCACATTTGGTGTTGAGAAGGTGGAGGAAGTGCTGCAGGATAGGTTTATTTGAGCAGTAGATTATGATTACATAGGCAATAACAGACAGATACTGTATATACCAGCTCTGTCAATAGAAGTATCTGAGTATCCCGCCCACCAACTCGTTCAGTTGAGTCAATGAATGGTCACTCATCATTCATTCATTCATTCATTTCAAACTATATCTCCAGACCAGGTGTGCGAATAGTAGAGGTCTTCATGGGTCTAGGTGGACCAGATATACCTGAGACCCGACCCGGGTCTGAAATTCTAACTTTTCCCTCGGGTCAGGGTTGGGTCCTGTTTGATTGTCATCAGGTCTTCGGTCTATGTAATTACAGCTGAGTGGATCAGAACGGACCCGATCACGGCTCTGCATAGCTTATAACATATTTATTTTACGCTAATAAGGTTAATTTATTGACTTATAGACGGCTTAGCCAACATATAAAGACTTACTTGTTAACCAGAAGAGCAACTTGGCAGAAAAACATATTATTTTGTCACTTGGGTCCAATCGGGTCTGGTCTAGGTCGAGTTATCCCCAGGTCCATTCGGGTTCGGGTCTGATTGTTCTCAGGTCCATTCGGGTCCCCATTTTTTTATTTTTTATGATTGGGTCCATTCGGGTCATGTCTGATTGCCCTTGGGTCCGTTCGGGGCCGGGTCCAACTTCTTGGACTCGTGAAGACCTCTAGCGTATAGACTGAGAGTATTGGACTAGCAGACTCAGAAGGTGTGTGTGAGTGTATGTGTTCTAAGGCATTGGGGAAACCAAATAGCCTGGTGAGTTATGGAGCGGTGTGCTCTGACTTGAGCTGCCATTTCCTCCCTAGCGCTTTAACTCTGCTCTCATATCCTGTCGGAGTAAATCTGACCCCACACACAGACACACTGACAAACACCACTTAAACACACTGGGAAAGAAGGGGATACACGGTATGTGCAGCCAGACATAAATAACACACACTATAATGTTACATCCTCCAACATTCATTATTGCACATATACTCCTATGCACACACTAAGATTCAAACAGACGCACACCAAGAGTCTGATTCTGTCAGACACACGCACACACAAGCACCCACCCTTACACACACAGACCCATCTGGACTCACCGGTCCCCAGACTCCGACCTGCCAGGAGGCACACTCTGGCAGCTCACAGCTCCCCACAGCCGGAGGCTTAGTGTTCGGGTCACAGAAGTGTTCGCTCAGCTTCTCCTCTCCTAACCCCATGCTACAGGACACCTGCCTGTGCCTCATCCCCTTCCCACACGTCACCAAGCACTGGGAGGGGACACAGAGGGAAAGATAGGATGTAGGAGGAAGACTAATAAAGTCAAGTTGGTCACAACAAAGAGCTGTCGATCGACGTTTGAAAAGGTCCTGAGGACGTCTATATATGCCTTTGTCTGCGCTCACCAAAAAAACAAAAAAAAACACAAGATGGCACAGCACTGGGCTCAAACTAACGAGGCTCAAAGCTTAACCCTTTGAGTTGTTTCTGTTTTAACCCTGTAACCACGTGGAATTAATGTGTCAAAAATCGACGTTCATCCAATTACGGCAAATTCCGAAGTGAAACTGCGAGATCAGGTTGAATAAAGTATACACAAGTGTTTGTGTGTATGAAGGGCATGTGTGAGTGGGGGAGGGTGATTGTGTGTGTGTAAAATGTTATCCTCAAAGTGTGTGTGTGCATGTGTATATGTTAGACCAAATGTGTGTGCTTTCATTGATACGTACAGTGGGGAGAACAAGTATGATACACTGCCAAATTTGCAGGTTTTCCTACTTACAAAGCATGTAGAGGTCTGTAATTTTTATCATAGGTACACTTCAACTGTGAGAGACGGAATCTAAAACAAAAATCCAGAAAATCACATTGTATGATTTTTAAGTAATTAATTTGCATTTTATTGCATGACATAAGTATTTGATCACCTACCAACCAGTAAGAATTCCGGCTCTCACAGACCTGTTAATTTTTCTTTAAGAAGCCCTCCTGTTCTCCACTCATTACCTGTATTAACTGCTCCTGTTTGAACTCGTTACCTGTATAAAAGACACCTGTCCACACACTCAATCAAACAGACTCCAACCTCTCCACAATGGCCAAGACCAGAGAGCTGTGTAAGGACATCAGGGATAAAATTGTAGACCTGCACAAGGCTGGGATGGGCTACAGGACAATAGGCAAGCAGCTTGGTGAGAAGGCAACAACTGTTGGCGCAATTATTAGAAAATGGAAGAAGTTCAAGATGACGGTCAATCACCCTCGGTCTGGGGCTCCATGCAAGATCTCACCTCGTGGGGCATCAATGATCATGAGGAAGGTGAGGGATCAGCCCAGAACTACATGGCAGGACCTGGTCAATGACCTGAAGAGAGCAGGGACCACAGTCTCAAAGAAAACCATTAGTAACACACTACGCCGTCATGGATTAAAATCTTGCAGCGCACGCAAGGTCCCCCTGCTCAAGCCAGCGCATGTCCAGGCCCGTCTGAAGTTTGCCAATGACCATCTGGATGATCCAGAGGAGGAATGGGAGAAGGTAATGTGGTCTGATGAGACAAAAATAGAGCTTTTTGGTCTAAACGCCACTCACCGTGTTTGGAGGAAGAAGAAGGATGAGTACAATCCCAAGAACACCGTCCCAACCGTGAAGCATGGAGGTGGAAACATCATTCTTTGGGGATGCTTTTCTGCAAAGGGGACAGGACGACTGCACCGTATTGAGGGGAGGATGGATGGGGCCATGTATCGCGAGATCTTGGCCAACAACCTCCTTCCCTCAGTAAGAGCATTGAAGATGGGTCGTGGCTGGGTCTTCCAGCATGGCAACGACCCGAAACACACAGCCAGGGCAACTAAGGAGTGGCTCCGTAAGAAGCATCTCAAGGTCCTGGAGTGGCCTAGCCAGTTTCCAGACCTGAACCCAATAGAAAATCTTTGGAGGGAGCTGAAAGTCCGTATTGCCCAGCGACAGCCCCGAAACCTGAAGGATCTGGAGAAGGTCTGTATGGAGGAGTGGGCCAAAATCCCTGCTGCAGTGTGTGCAAACCTGGTCAAGACCTACAGGAAACGTATGATCTCTGTAATTGCAAACAAAGGTTTCTGTACCAAATATCAAGTTCTGCTTTTCTGATGTATCAAATACTTATGTCATGCAATAAAATGCAAAAGTTGAAGTGTACCTATGATAACAATTACAGACCTCTACATGCTTTGTAAGTAGGAAAACCTGCAAAATCGGCAGTGTATCAAATACTTGTTCTCCCCACTGTATATAGTTTATAAAGCATGTATATACAGTATTTATGTGTGTGTTATTATGTGTGTAGGAATGTTTATATAATGTGTGTTTATAGACGTGTTTAGTGTGTGTGTGTGTGTGTGTGTGTGTGTGTGTGTGTGTGTGTGTGTGTGCGCGTGCATGTGTGTCCTGTACCTCACTCCACTCGCTGGCTGACCAGCCAGGGCAGGCCTGGTTGTTGCAGCTCTCGGTGACCAGTCTCTGGTAGTCACTACACTCCCTGTCCACTAGTCTCCTCCCCAGATTGTTCATACAGTAGGAGTCCCTAGTACGAGCCCCGCGACCACATGTCTTAGAACACTGCACATGTCACAACACATTAGAATCAGCATTAGATTCACCATTCAACTTGTACTGCACAAAAGCCTAACAAAAGCACTGCACCAAACGTATAAAATACCCACTTTTACCTTGAGTCTACATCATGTTCATTTATAGTAACATGGAAGCAAAAGTCAAGTAACATCTGTCATGCATGAGAAGACAAAGAAAATAGGCTTTTTTCAAGACAATGTGCAATAGCATCACATAATGAAAACAAGTATTATAATCATCTTTCACTTAGATGATGTGTGTCTTTGACTGTTGTTTCCACTGACCTGGGACCAGTCGCTGTACTGCCAGCTCTTGAGCAGACAGTCGCCGTGGCAGGCCTCTCTGGCCTGGGGTTTGGGTAGGTCAGAACAGGCCCTACCCTCCACCCTCTCACTCTGCCTCTTCACCGAGCTGTACCTCATACACTGCACGTCCAGAGTCCGGTAGCCAGGGCCACACTTAGCAGAACACTCACTCTTCCCTGCTACATGCCACCTGCAAACAGGCTATATGGGTTAGTTTAGGTTTAACAGATATACAGTGAGAGTGTGTGTGTTTGGTTGTGGTGTGTGTGTGTGTTTGTTTGTATCTACCGGAGTTCACAGTCAGTGTTACATGGCTCAGTGCCAGCGTTGGGAGGGGTTAGATGCTCACAGCGCTGGTCAGAAACCCCCAGGTGGTCACTCTTCCTCACACATGCCGCCTTGCGCCGTCGCTCACCTACACACACACACATCAGGGTTTCTGTTAGGAAAATGTGACCAGGAAGATTTTAATTTATCGGCCATTTGAGAAATTTACCGGACACATAAGCATTGGGTGCATAACCCATTACGTTGTCCACCCACGGTGCTCAGAATGACAGAAATCACATTTAGATTATGGTAATGCATCTTAACAGAACACGCAACTCATGTCATTTTCAAACATTTGCCAAAATGTAATTCGCGGGAAAACACCATTCTAAACAGCGCACCTGATAACGGTTCCATATGTGACTGAACGTAGAAAGAGGGGGAATCTGAAGATGCAACAACTAGGATGGGTTGCTAATATGACTAGGATTGTGCCTTTGGCTTCTGGACAATAAAATAAAGTTGATATGAAAAGCAATTGAACAGGAGAGAAATGGCATAGGGGTCCAATAGAGTCCAATAGATAAGTAAATAAATGTCCCAACATTATATAATTACTCCTGTCTATACAGAAGGAAGTAAAATCATAAAAAATACTTCACCAGAAAGCATGACTTAGCCACAGAGGAATCGAGGATCATTAGTTTCTTTTTTTTTAAATAGCTGTGGATTGTTTCAAATCACAAGCTCGTAGGCCTATGCCTATTTGGGAAGCCGCAATTTGGGCAGTGCGCGCGGCAATAGATTTAGCTGATTATTGAGTTGCGGCTGTCAGTGAAAACATCTAAAATATGTGTGAAGATAATGTGTCTTGAGTATAATTTAAAATGTTGAGACAAGAAGGGGAGGGGAGTCTCTCCCCAGAATGGCTCAGCTGACTCCCGCCAATTCTTGTGCATTCATTGTTTCATTGTCATGAGTAGTAAATGTACCGTTAATCCCCATCATTTGGTTACATACATTTACTGTTCTCAATCTCGGAGTGGAAACGTTGTTTGCAGAGTTCACAACCTGCTAAACTTGTGAGAAACAAGTTTTTGTTTATTTCATAACCAACATTTCCGAGATTTGTCATTTTTAAAATTATATTTTGTTTGGACTGCTCCATGTGAGCAATGAACATGTGTCTGGTTTCTCTGTCCTCATAATGTTGAGGGAGCACGCGCCTGAGCACGCATAGAAGTACCTGGACTGCTGCGCGGAAATGTAGGAAAGTGGTTTTTAAACATCCATTATGAATGATATATTAAAACCATAGTTCCTCACAGTAAGTCTTTCCAACAATCTCCCCCTCAATAATCACCAATCCTCGTTGTGAAAGAGCAATGGAAGTTATAGGCCTACTGCTGCATTGGCCTATAGGCTATGAGTTCAACGCCCTCATTTCTTTAGCCGCCAATGGATCACGGTGTTTCAATGTGTCCATATGGCATTTTAATTCAGATTTTTATGATTAACCACGTGACAATGATTTTGAGAAACGAAAACACTTATTGAAATGAAACAGTTTCACGAAAATGTGCATATGAAAATCATAACAGGCACGCAGAATGGTAAAAATGGTAGGATAAATTGTAAGCTTCCCAAAACTTGAAACTCACGCGCCGCCTATGAAGTCTTTATAAAATAATTGCCTCCATGTTTCCGTGGTAGGATGTTGCCTATTGGCTACTTTGAAGCAAGGTAAGACATGCCTCATAATATGAAATAAAACATTCAGGTTTCAAACAGTTAAGTATGTTTTCAAAATGCATACTGCCTCCAGCTCCCATTGTAAAGTGGTGGGTGACACGCTGATAGCCTGTTGCTTTCACTTGAATGGTGAATGGGACATGCGCTTTAATTAACCAGTTGAGAAATACAAATAGTAGCTCTTTTTAATCGTGCACCAAAACAGTTTTGAAACACGAGATTGCATTTAGAATTGCATTTAGAGTTATACGAACAAATATGAAAATGTATGCACTCACTACTGTAAGTCGCTCTGGATAAGAGCATCTGATAAATTACAAAAAATTTAAAATGTAAAAAAAAATTTGCTCAATGAATGGGCTTATTAAAGCACATGTTTTCCTCCAATAGCAACCAGCTGAGGAGCTGCAGGAGAAATCCAGCTCAAAATAGTCTCTGTGCACGTGTGATAGTTGTGTTGGATAAATAAGATACATGATAACTAACGAAAATACACACAAGCCAATTTAATTCCACTAATTGATGTAAATTAGACCGATAAGCATGATGGCCAAATGTATTTCCATCTACTGGTATTTCCATCAATGAATAAAAAGCATTATTTTGCAATGGGATTTATTTTTCTACTGGTCATATTGTCTTTAAAAATTAAATAGAAATCGGCCAAAAGCTAGCAATTGCCGGACACACATAGGCAAGGTTTGAATTAGACCCCATCTGGCTAAAGGATCGACTGCCAAGGATCAACTTCCTGTCATTTGGTCCCAGTCCTAATGGTCTTAGTAGGGCTGGGATCAAACAGTTTCAACTGGATCCTGCTAAGGATACTGTATGATCTGAGACAAAGGAAGTATCAGCCCCTGCTTCTAGGCTCAGGGGGTGGAAGGTGTACTGCAGGAGTCCCCAATTACATTCAGCCATGGTCCGGTATTTTCTTGAGCATAGTTACAAAGCATAGTTATAAATAATTTGTACACTGCAAACTGACCACAATAATGCCAAACAGATATAGTATTTGACAAAAACAGAATAATTTAAAAACTTGATAACATGGGATACGATCACGTGCCTCTGTATTTATGCATGGGAATACTTGGAAACAGATTTCCTAAATTAAAATTACTTTGAGCTCATTTCCTGGTTATTTTACAGACTGTTTTGTCCAAGAACAAAAATACTGTTTTTGGCCTGCAGGCCGCCTAGATTAGATTAGATGAGTTTATTAGACACATGCACAGGGTCGCAGATGTAATCGCAGGGTACAGTAAAACTCTTATGCACCGAGCTCCAACAGTGCAGGTTAAAAAAAAGAAGTGAATGAGACAATAATAATAATAATAATAATAATAGTAGTAATATACACTGAGTGTACAAAACATTAAGAACATGACAGACTGACCAGGTGAATCCAGGTGAAAGCTATGATCCCTTATTGATGTCACTTGTTAGAGGAGACAGGTTAAATAAGGATTTTTAAGCCTTGAGAAAATTGGGACATGGATTGTGTATGTGTGCCATTCAGTGGGTGAATGGGCAAGACAAAATATTTAAGTGCCTTTGAACGGGATATGGTATTAGGTGCCAGGCGCACCGGTTTGTGTCAAGAACTGCAACGCTGCAGGGTTTTTCACGCTCAACAGTTTCCTGTGTGTTTCAAGAATGGCTGTTTTGAGGGCAAAGGGGGGTGTAACTCAATATTAGGAAGGTGCCAGGTTTCCTCCAGAATTGACGCTTGGCATTCAGGCCAAAGAGTTCAATCTTGGTTTCATCAGACCAGCGAATCTTGTTTCTCATGGTCTGAGTCCTTTAGGTGCCTTTTGGCAAACTCCAAGCGGCTGTCATGTGCCTTTTACTGAGGAGTGGCTTCCGTCTGGCCACTCTACCATAAAGGCCTGATTGGTGGAGTGCTGCAGAGATGGGAAAACGTTCCAGAAGGACAACCATCTCCACAGAGGAATGCTGGAGCTCTGTCAGAGTGACCATCAGGTTCTTGGTCACCTCCCTGACCAAGGCCCTTCTCCCCCGATTGCTCAGTTTGGCCGGGCGGCCAGCTCTAGGAAAAGTCTTGGTGGTTCCAAACTTCTTCCATTTAAGAATGATGGAGGCCACTGTGTTCTTGGGGACCTTCAATGCTGCAGACATTTTTGGTATCCTTCCCCAGATCTGTGCCTCGACACAATCCCCGGAGCTCTACGGACAATTCCTTCAAGCTCATGGCTTGGTTTTTGCTCTGACATGCACTGTCAACTGTGGGACCTTTTATAGACAGGTGTGCCTTTCCAAATAATGTCCAATCAATTGAATTTACCACAGGTGGACTCCAATCAAGTTGTAGAAACATCCCAAGGATGATCAATGGAAACAGGATGCACCTGAGCTCAATTTCGATTCTCATTGCAAACAATCTAAATACGTATGTAAATAAGGTATTTCTGTTTATATTTTTTAATACATTTGCACACATTTCTAAAAACCTGTTTTCGCTTTGTCATTATGGGATATTGTATGTAGATTGTAGATTTATTTCATCCATTTTAGAATAAGGCTGTAACATAACAAAATGTGGGAAAAGTCAAGGGGTCTGAATACTTTCCGAATGCACTGTATATTCTATTGGGGAACCCTGGTGTGCTGGGATGTGATCAACCGGGTCAGAGCAGAGGGGCTGCAAGGACACATGGGTAATTGGATGGACGACTATGACCTTACCCTGACACATGCGGCTGCACTCCAGCCAGGAGCCCGAGGGGTCCCACACAAACTGTTCCCTGTGCTCCTCGATGGGGATATTGAACGAGTAGCGCACGTCTGGGTTGTACAGGTTCCCCACACACAGGACCTAGGGCAACAATGATAGGGGGAAGAGCTTTAACAATATAGAAGGAGAGATGGGGAAGGAGAGGGAGAGAGACAGACAGACAGAGAGAGAGAGAGAGAGAGAGAGAAGTCAGCCTTGCCTGTAGGATGAGTTCCACCTCAATGCGTTCAGTGCAGTTGATGCGCTCCTCTTTGGTGTCTGAGCCGCTGTACTCAATGACGGTTCCCTTGAAGGTGATTTCCCTTTTGAACATGGCCACCACAAAGTTTCCATTCAGGAGAAAGTTAGAATGGCTGTCAGATAAAGCTGAAAGGAAACAAAAAAATAGAAAAAATAAATAGAAAATATAGCCTCAACACATTTGACTTCAAACCAATAATGTTCTGCAATGCCATAGTTGCATGGGGGTAAGTAGAAAAATTGGTGGCTCCAAATTGCAGTAATTTGGAGCTAGACTGCATGACGCTCCTTACTGACTGACATTACAATGCTAACAAAGTAGCCTCCAAATCCAAACAAGTGCATAAAAGCACGCACAAACACAAAAGACAAACGCACACATGCTGAACCAACCCTCGTATACACACTAACAACCAAACACCAACTAGCTACCCCCTTCAACACACACACACACACAAATTATGGTCCTGAGAAATATGTAGTAATTACAATGTGAGAGAGCCCATGTTGAAACAATGTGTGTGATTAGGTCTCCAGTGGCTCTCGAAAACCCTTTCAGCGATTAGCTTTGCCCACGGCTGGCCATGTGAACTACAAAACCGATCGCTTGCGATCGGTTTTCGAAACATATGGCCCTTATCTTTCAAATCAGTGAGAAATAATCTTTCAAATAAAAAAGATACACTTACTGCCCTAACTCTATACAGGTGTGTAGTAATCTAAACTTTTATTTTATTTATTATTATTTATTGCTGACATGAAAGATACGTTCCTTATGTTTCCAAAACCGTACCGCAAGCGATCCGTGTCAACGTTTAGAGCAGGCGTCGGGCCTCTTAACGAAAGGCCCCCAGGAAGAAGATACCTTCATTAATAGGTGCTAAAGGTAGTTAGCGTCTATGAATGGGCATTCCAGTAGGGTGATGGGCATTTGAAATAATTTCATTATTTGTGAAATTACAAGGTGTCTGACACGGGAGGGAGAGAGAGAGAAACAGTAGCCATACCGACTCGTGTTAGTTAGACTAACTTGTAGATGCCATAGGTTACCAATCATCCCACCTGGTTGTGCCTGTCTTTACTGAATCAAATCAATGTAAAGAAGCTAGCTAAGATAGCCAGCTAGCTAGGTGAATTGAGGCTATTTTGCTATGCTCCCCGTCCTTGTCTACAATAACTCCATCCAGATTAAACAGCAGCCTACCTGTCGGTTGCTCGTTGTAGCATACTCCTTCTCATTTAGCTAACTTAATTCCGTAATTTTAATTATATTTTGCTTTGATTAGAGATCTTCCACTCGACGTTGCTTGCTACACATGGAGCCTTTGACGGTAGTGCCACTTTGATTGGCCGACAATAACAACAAGCTACACGCGTGAAACGTGTGTAGGCTAAGGTCGGCTATTGTCTCATTCCTCTTCCCAGGCATTGCTGACGTATGCCAGATCTTACAATGCCTGGATAGGTATTTTACATTTACATTTTAGTCATTTAGCAGACGCTCTTATGCAGAGCTACTTACAGTTAGTGAGTGCATAATTTTTTTTTTTTCATACTGGCCCCCCGTGGGAATCGAACCCACAACCCTGGCGTTGCAAACACCATGCTCTACCAACTGAGCTACACGGGGCCCAAAATGGGAATCAGTCTTACATATCAGCTAACCACATATGTTATAGCAATCTGGTGCCCAAGGCACAGTCAATGACTGGCATGCACTGGTTGATGCATGCAATGGCTGAGCAGGGGAACGCGACATGCCAGATCTTACAAGGCCTGGATAGATATTTCAAGTCTCAGCTAACCACATCATATGTTATAGCAATGCATGCAACGTCTGAGCAGGGAAATGTGACTTATGTCTTTTTATGGGGTGCACGGCATAAAAACTACACTCAAAAGTTTGTTGTTTTATTAAATGAAGAATTTCAAACACACACACACACACACACACACACACACACACAGCCATTGCCATGGTCCATCTCACCCAGCCCCTATCTACTTTCATCAGGCCTGGTTACACATGCCTCTAATTAGCACCTATTCTACACTCATTCATCATCCTCTCATTCTGCCACTCCGTTTGCTTTCCCAGCTATCCCTTATGACCTGACTATATGGGCCCACGCCCCGCCATGCTTCCTCCATATACATTCTGACTGGTATAAATGACCAGTGGTTTGGCATTAGTTCATACTTCCTCACCCCCTTCCTCACCTTGTCCCTACAGCTGAGGTCGCTGGTGGGTAACCATGTTCTGACCAATGGCTTCAATTTGATAAAGGAGGGGGAGAATCACATTGACCTATTGTATGATGTCCACCATTTAAAGGGGCACCAATACAAATCGCTATAAGCCTCT
The DNA here is from genome assembly GCF_020615455.1 of Coregonus clupeaformis. Lineage (NCBI taxonomy): Eukaryota > Metazoa > Chordata > Actinopteri > Salmoniformes > Salmonidae > Coregonus > Coregonus clupeaformis. Next base: position 26,835,188 of record NC_059210.1, read on the forward strand.
ATAGTTAGAAATAATTGGTCATAAACTGGCTGTGAGTGAGTTGGCCTTGTGTGAGGCAGTGGCGAACTAGTGACACCATCACACATGAGCACAGGGGACTGAGGTGACATCCAGAACAGTGAAGACACACACACGTACACTCACACACGTACACACACACACACTCACCGAGGTAGTTGTCATCCTCCGGCTTCCCAGAGTAGCTGACCTGTTTAATATCGATGTTGGTGGCTCCTGCAGGGATCCGAACCACTGTGTTGTAACCTGGATGGAGAGAGAGACAGAGAGAGAGAGAGTGTGTGAGAGAGAGAAAGAAAGAGAGAGATGTAGTTTATGGTGAGAAAGCTAAGGGCAATCATAACAGTCCCAGAGCTCCCAGTACTGAACAGAACAGTCACACGTTGACTTAATGGCTTCATTATGCTGTAGGATTCAGGATCTGTGATCTGGCATGGGAAGGGAAGGCGAGCTCTAACCTCTGGGATTAAAATGTCACACTTGGAAAAATAAGAGGTGCTCTCAAATAACCTGTAGAAGGTTAATTTCACTCACAGAGGCCCACCCGTGAAATAATATGTAATTACTCCCCGGCCCGGCCCGGTCCGGCGATTGCCCTGTAATTTCCCTGGGTCTGTTCCATGACAGACCGACATGGGTAGAGGGAAGAGGAGAGGAGAGAGGAGAAGGGAGAGAAAATAGGTGAATGGGAAGAGGGAGGAAGAGAGACTGAGTAGAAGAGAGGGAAGAGGTGAACGGGAAGAGGGAGGAAGAGAGTAGAAACAGAACAGGAGATAGCGGTGAAAGGGACAAAGAGAGAGGTGGAAAGAGGGGAGAGAACTAGGAGGATGGAGTTTGAAGACATATTGGAGTGAGGGGAGAGGAGAGCAGTCAGAGAGGAAAGGGGTTGAAAGAGAGAACCGGATTAAAGAGAGGGGAGAGAGGGGGAGAAAAAAGGGAGAGGGAAAGAGGGGTGAGAGTGGAGAGGAGAGAGAACGGCCTGGGCCACTCAGGGGCAGCACTACTAAAGGTTATCTCGCGTCACACCGACCAGCCGACTGGCCAACCACACACTCCAACACACACTTTATCCTTCAATCTAGGAGCATTGGAATAATCAATCATTACTCCCCAGTCCAAGATCCGCGGTCAAGCGATCCCCAGGGCAACATTACCCATAGGCTACATTCGGTGGTCAGTATTGTTGATTGAAGTGCATTGTCTATGTAGTCAAAGTAATAGGTCCATAACCCTTATATGCTACAGTAACTCTGGTACCACAATAAAAAAATATTCCAGCAGCAACCAAAACAAAAAGAGGTCATTTTTGCTCTAAATTCTAAACGACATGAAGTAAAATCAAATCAAATCAAATTTTATTGGCCACATGCGCCGAATACAACAGGTGCAGACATTACAGTGAAATGCTTACTTACAGCCCTTAACCAACAGTGCATTTATTTTTAATAAAAAAGTAAAATAAAACAACAACAAAAAAGTGTTGAGAAAAAAAGAGCAGAAGTAAAATAAAATAACAGTAGGGAGGCTATATATACAGGGGGGTACTGGTGCAGAGTCAATGTGCGGGGGCACCGGCTAGTTGAGGTAGTTGAGGTAATATGTACATGTGGGTAGAGTTAAAGTGACTATGCATAAATAATTAACAGAGTAGCAGCAGCGTAAAAAGATGGGGTGGGGGGTGGGGGGTGGGGGTGGAGGGGCAGTGCAAATAGTCCGGGTAGCCATGATTAGCTGTTCAGGAGTCTTATGACTTGGGGTAGAAGCTGTTGAGAAGTCTTTTGGACCTAGACTTGGCACTCCGGTACCGCTTGCGTGCGGTAGCAGAGAGAACAGTCTATGATAGGGTGGCTGGAGTCTTTGACAATTTTGAGGGCCTTCCTCTGACACCGCCTGGTATAGAGGTCCTGGATGGCAGGAAGCTTGGCCCCAGTGATTTACTGGGCCGTACGCACTACCCTCTGTAGTGCCTTGCGGTCGGAGGCCAAGCAGTTGCCATACCAGGCGGTGATGCAACCAGTCAGGATGCTCTCGATGGTGCAGCTGTAGAATTTTTTGAGGATCTGAGGACCCATGCCAAATCTTTTCAGTCTCCTGAGGGGGAATAGGCTTTGTCGTGCCCTCTTCACGACTGTCTTGGTGTGTTTGGACCATGATAGTTCATTGGTGATGTGGACACCAAGGAACTTGAAGCTCTCAACCTCTTCCACTACAGCCCTGTCGATGAGAATGGGGGCGTGATCAGTCCTCTTTTTTTCCCTGTAGTCCACAATCATCTCCTTTGTCTTGGTCACGGTGAGTGAGAGGTTGTTATCCTGGCACCACATGGCCAGGTCTCTGACCTCCTCCCTATAGGCTGTCTCATCGTTGTCGGTGATCAGGCCTACCACTATTGTGTCGTCGGCAAACTTAATGATGGTGTTGGAGTCGTGCCTGGCCATGCAGTCATGGGTGAACAGGGAGTACAGGAGGGGACTGAGCACACACCCCTGAGGGGCCCCCGTGTTGAGGATCAGTGTGGCAGATGTGTTGTTACCTACCCTTACCACCTGGGGTGGCACTTCAGGAAGTCCAGGATCCAGTTGCAGAGGGAGGTGTTTAGTCCCAGGATCCTTAGTTTAGTGATGAGCTTTGAGGGCACTAGGGTTTTGAATGCTGAGCTGTAGTCAATGAATAGCATTCTCACGTAGGTGTTCCTCTTGTCCATTTGGGAAAGGGCAGTGTGGAGTGCAATAGAGATTGCATCATCTGTGGATCTGTTGGGGCGGTATGCAAATTGGAGTGGGTCTAGGGTTTCTGGGATAATGGTGTTGATGTGAGCCATGACCAGCCTTTCAAAGCACTTCATGGCTACAGACGTCAGTGCTACGGGTCGGTAGTCATTTAGGCAGGTTATCTTAGTGTCCTTGGGCACGGGGACTATGGTGGTCTGCTTGAAACATGTTGGTATTACAGACTCAGTCAGGGACATGTTGAAAATGTCAGTGAAGACACTTGCCAGTTGGTCAGCACATGCTCGGAGTACACGTCCTGGTAATCCGGCTGGCCCTGCGGCCTTGTGAATGTTGACCTGCTTAAAAGTCTTACTCACATCGGCTACGGAGAGCGTGATCACATAGTCATCCGGAACAGCTGGTGCTCTCATGCATGCTTCAGTGTTGCTTGCCTCGAAGCGAGCATAGCAGTGGTTTAGCTCGTCTGGAAGTCTTGTGTCACTGGGCAGCTCGCGGCTGTGCTTCCCTTTGTAGTCTGTAATAGTTTTCAAGCCCTGCCACATCCGACGAGCGTCAGAGCCGGTGTAGTACAATTCAATCTTAGTCCTGTATTGACTCTTTGCCTGTTTGATGGTTCGTCGGAGGGCATAGCGGGATTTCTTATAAGCGTCCGGTTTTGGGTCCCACTCCTTGAAAGCGGCAGCTCAGTGCGGATGTTTCCTGTAATCCATGGCTTCTGGTTGGGGTATGTACGTACGGTCACTGTGGGGACGACATCATCAATGCACTTATTGATGAAGCCAGTGACTGTATTGGTGTACTCCTCAATGCTATCTGAAGAATCCCGGAACATGTTCCAGTCTGTGCTAGCAAAACAGTCCTGTAGCTTAGCATCTGCGTCATCTGACCACTTTTTTATTAACCGAGTCACTGGTGCTTCCTGCTTTAGTTTTTGCTTAGAAGCAGGAATCAGGAGGATAGAGTTATGGTCAGATTTGCCAAATGGAGGGCGAGGGAGAGCTTTGTATGCATCTCTGTGTGTGGAGTAAAGGTGGTCTAGAGTTTTTTTTCCTCTGGTTGCACATTTAACATGCTGGTAGAAATGAGGTAGAACGGATTTAAGTTTCCCTGCATTAAAGTCCCCGGCCACTAGGAGCGCTGCCTCTGGATGAGCATTTTCCTGGTGACTTATGGCCTTATACAGCTCATTCAGTGCAATCTTAATGCCAGCATTGGTTTGTGGTGGTAAATAGACAGCTATGAAAAATATAGATGAAAACTCTCTTGGTAAATAGTGTGGTCTACAGCTTATCATAAGATACTCTACCTCAGGCGAGCAAAACCTTGAGACTTCCTTAGTATTTGATTTTGTGCACCAGCTGTTGTTTACAAATATACACAGACCGCCACCCCTTGTCTTACCGGAGTCAGCCATTCTATCCTGCCGATGTAGCGTATAGCCCGCTAGCTGTATGTTGTCCATGTCGTCGTTCAGCCACGACTCGGTGAAACACAAGATATTACAGTTTTTAACGTCCCGTTGGTAGGATAACCGTAATCTTAGGTAATCCAATTTATTCTCAAATGATTGAAGATTGGCTAATAGGATTGATGGGAGAGGCAGTTTACTCGCTCGCCGTCGGATCCTTACAAGGCACCCCGACCTACGTCCACGATATCTCCGTCTCTTCCTCATGCGAATGACGGGGATTTGGGCCTTGTCGGGTGTCTGTAGGATATCCTTTGCGGCCGCCTCGTTGAAGAAAAAATCTTAGTCCAATACGAGGTGAGTAATCGCTGTCCTGATATCCAGAAGCTCTTTTTGGTTATAAGAGACGATGGCAGAAACATTATGTACAAAATAAATTACAAATAACGCGGTCCTCTGTAGCTCAGCTGGTAGAGCATGGCGCATGTAACGCCAAGGTAGTGGATTTGATCCCCGGGACTACCCATACACAAAAAAAATTATGCACGCATGACTGTTAGTCGCTTTGGATAAAAGCGTCTGCTAAATGGCATATTATTATTATTAAAAACACACATAATAGTACAATTGGTTAGAGGGCTGTAAAACGGCAGCCATCTTCTCCGGCGACATTCTCATGAAGTAGTTGGTAAACAGCAACTGCTGAAGAGTGTTGATGACAAGTCAATTCAAACCCATTCACTTCAGTGCTAAAAACAAACAGCAGCATAAATGTCTCTTCTGTGCAGTTAGGTTTTAAGTAGAATGTTAAATTCCCTCTCTAACCAGTGAATACAGCATAAGCACATAAGTACAAGGACTAGGTGAACTGTGTAAACCGCATACCAGGTCCCCTTAGAGAAAGCCACAGTGCCTCCACAGGCCATCGAAGCCCCCGAAACAACCATTGACCACACATACAATTGAACGCAACCGCAGGGCGACCGCGGAATGTAAACACAGTCCTCCAGGAGAGACACCCCTGTGCACCCTGGGATAGCTGAGCCTGGCTGGAGAGACGGAGAGGGAGGAGGGAGAGAGAGGGAGAGGCTAGGTCACAGCTTGGTTTGGTTGTACTTGCTTGGCTCAGGACTCCTCGGTACATACACAAGCAGAGGAATGGACAGATAGAGACAAAGAGAAGCGAAGAACAAAACAAATATTGAGTAAACATAACCGGAGCCATAACCATGGTCATTTCTGCTCATGTTATTTTTTTTATTTTGCAGCTCAGACTTGAAGGGGATTGGATGTAATTAGCGATTGGCCCGGGATGAGATATCATACTAATCATGAGTTCGAGGGGGTCAGTTTGAGAATTCCAGAGTTTACCTGGGCTTTCCACAGGTTTGGAGACTTTTTTAGGATATCCGTTATGCAAAGCATTGTCCCAAAGCAAAAGGAAAATAATCATTGCCTTCACTAGCATCCAAAAGTTATGTCATAATTCTGTGGTCATTTATGCAGTATCCAAGTGTCAAATAGTTTATGGCAAGCGTATTGTATTTCACCTGTTCATTGACAATTGTTGTTGTGAACAGTGTGCAATATCTGCTTAAGTATTTTGGAATACAGGGAAACAGAAGAAAGGCATCCAGGCTTACCATACTCTGCGTCGTTGAAGGTCCCTGCAAGGGTTTTGCAGGAGGAGTTGTCCCCTCCACACACTCCACACTTGTCATTCTTCGCCTTGGAGTTCAACACATGGTCACAGCCTGCTTGCTGTGGAAACACACAGAGACAAACCAATCAGACATGGGGTCACACAGAGACATACCAATCAGACAGGGGGTCACACAGACACACACCAATCAGACAGGGGGTCACACCAAGGGCTATCTCTATCATCAGTGGTCACAAACCTTCACTAAAAATAGATGTTGTTATACTCAATCTAACATCCACAAAACTACAGCTTTCTCTTTGAGAAGGCAAAAATATAAGGTTAAACTTGTATGTGTGTGTGTGTGTGTGTGTGTATACTCTGATACAGAAGGTCAGCATAAGCAACATTTCACAACATTGTAAGTGATATGCTGATATAGACAGACACATCTGAGAGAACATATCACTGTGTAAGCTAGCTGTGTTTGATACACAGTGTTGATGTTAGGGAGTACAGCTACCCGACAGAGGCCTTGAACACAGATGTCGTAGGTGTCTGGGCCACATGGTGTGCCGTCGATGACGCGGTCCTTCAGCTGATAGTAGGCCATTGTCCCGGTAACCCGACAGAAGAGCTTGCACCGATCCTTCATTAGAACTACAGAGGAAGAAAAGAGAATAGATAGAATAAAAAATAAGCTATCTTTTCAGAAGAAAAAACAAACAAGTATTTTTTTTATGTGACATATTATAGTGAAACACATAGAAACAACAAAAAACAACAGTATCTTACACTATAAACCTACTGTTAGCGAGGCAAAAAAACCACCCAAAAACGTTATTATCCACAATAGTACCGCTATTTACATTTTTGCTAGGGTCAGCTGTTAGCTTTGCTGAAATACCAACATTTCTATCAGTTATTTGGAAATATCCCATTCTGCTTGACAGCATTTTGGCCTCTGTGCCCGGTCAGTTTGCTTGTATAACATTGTATTGTGACAGCTTGCGGTTACTTCTTCGAAATCATCAACACTGCGCCAAATCCCTGTCTCCTTTGCCAAATGGCCACTAGTCCAGCAGAGCTAGCTATCACAATAATTATAACAACGCATGAGGTATAGAAGAGGGAAGCTATCCAGGAGCTTATTTTGGTAGTATTGAATGTTTCTATAGTGTTGAATACTCTGTACATTCATCCATCTGTTCCTATCCTGACTATGCAAAGCATTGAGGGAAGAACACACTGACAGAATCTGCCTCTACGGAGCCAAAAGCAAACAGTAGAGTTAGTCTAATTACCAGGACAAGATGGGGAGTGGGGTAAGGAGACAAAAGGGCTGGAGCCATGTTTTACTTATGTCATTCTGAAATATATTGACTAATAACCCCATTTAGCCCTCAATTAGGCATGGTGGACTTTCTGACAGTTGACTTAAATCCGGTTAAGTCTGGTTCTTTGAGATCTGGGAGGGGTCGTCAAGAAGTGTCTATAGGGGTAGAATAGTATAATGGTAGCACATAATGTTATCAACTGTTATCATGTAGTGCCTCCATTACAAACTATAACAGATGCCTGGTGTTCTCATGGTTGAACTGCTAGTGCAGTGGGCACTAGCACGAATAATCCATGGAGTTTTATGTATGGTAGTGATTTTCAAGGACCCAAAGACGCTTTAAAATAGAGGGTACTCACTACCGCTATACTTGGGCATCCAGCGGACGGTGGGAGGTAGACCGTTGATGTTGAAGTGCTTGCCGTCGAACTGAGAGCACTGCTCCTCGCGGAAGTCTCTTTGTCCTCGGGGACACGGCTCAGTGTTGCACGACCGGAACTTCATCCTTCGACCCACACAGAACTTTCCTCCGTTCCGGGGCCTGAAGAAACATTAAGGCAAAATAACTTGATTAAAACATGACTGACATTCACAGAGGCTTTGACTCCTTGATTGACATGTGTTTTGCCAAGTACGTACTCAGGCTTTTTTTGTGACTTTTACTCAGGTGTAGTATTGTTTTGACTAATCAGAGCCCTTACTCAAGGTGTGTTATTATTGCTTTGACTGGCTACTCCTGGTGTGTTTTGACTTAGTTTGGCTTAGTTAGACTTAGACTGAATCTTACTCAGGCTTGAAGCAGTCTCCTGTTGTGTTTGGACTGGTTACTCCAAGACTCCTAAGGCTCTTATTCAGGTTTGTTGCAGTCTCCTGGCGTTTTGCACTAGTAGGAATAAGAGTCTTACTCAGGGTTGTTGCAGTCTCTGGAGGTGCTCCTGGTGCCTCCTCCACAGGTCCTGGAGCAGACACTGTAGGGCCCCCAGGGGCCCCACTCCCCATGGACTGGCCGCAGGTCCAGCTCCTTGTTTACACACTTCCCATGTCTGCAGTGCTGCACAGAGAAAGAGTACACTATATATACAAAAGTATGTGTACTCCCCTTCAAATTAGTGGATATGGCTATTTCAGCCACACCCGTTGCAGACAGGTGTATGAAATCAAGCACACAGCCATGCAATCTCCATAGACAAACATTGGCAGTAGAATGGCCTTATTGAAGAGCTCAGTGACATTCAACGTGGCACCGTCATAGGATGCCACCTTTCCAACAAGTCAGTTTGTCAAGTTTCTGCCCTTCTAGAGCTGCCCCGATCATCTGTAAGTGCTGTTATTGTGAAATGGAAACATCTAGGAGTAACAACGGCTCAGCCGCGAAGTGGTAGGCCACACAAGCTCACAGAACGGGACCGGCGAGTGCTGAAGCGCGTAGCGCGTAAAAATAATCTGCCCTCGGTTGCAACACTCACTACCGAGTTCCAAACTGCCTCTGGAAGCAACGTCAGCACAATAACTGTTCGTCGGGAGCTTCATGAAATGGGTTTCCATGGCCGAGCAGCCGCAAACAAGCCTAAGATCACCATGCGCAATGCCAAGCGTCAGCTGGAGTGGTGTGAAGCTCACCGCCATTGGACTCTGGAGCAGTGGAAACGCGTTCTCTGGAGTGATGAATCACGCTTCATTATCTGGCAGTCCGACGGACGACTCTGGTTTTGGCGGATGCCAGGAGAACGCTACCTGCCCCAATGCATAGCGCCAACTGTAAAGTTTGGCAGAGGAGGAATAATGGTCTGGGGCTGTTTTTCATGGTTCGGGCTAGGTCCCTTAGTTCCAGTGAAGAGAAATCTTAATACTACAGCATACAATGACATTCTAGACGGTTCACCAATGCTCTTGTGGCTGAATGGAAGTCCCGCAGCAATGCTCCAACATCTAGTCGAAAGTCTTCCCAGAAGAGTGGAGGCTGTTACAGTAGCAAAGGGGGGACCAACTCCATATTAATGCCCAGGATTTTGGAATGAAATGTTCGACGAGCAGGTGTCCACATACTTTTTGTCATGTAGTGTATAAGTGGTAGGTAAGATTTCCAATGTATTCCAATGTATTCGTGATGGACATATGGAAAATAAACTTTAAGCTTGAATTTGAAACTTGCGACCACAAACACTCACAGGGGATCATCTTAAAGAGTGTGACATCATCACTCATCACAATCCCAACCAACACACCACAGTGCAAGAATGTCAACTCAGCTCTGGTTGGTGCAGAACCAGATTTAGCGCAGGCAGCGATCACAGATGGGAGTGTTGTCCCTCCTTCCCTTCCCTAATCCTCTGTTTAGATGTAAAACTATACCCTAAAAGAAACTGAGGGGGATGCTAATCCTGCTATCATTTACCCCAGAGGAATGTTTCCAAGTTCCCCATGCAGCTGTGGGGACAGGGCCTGTCGGCTCCGGCTCAGCGCCTAGCCTGCTGCGTGGGGAGGGATGAGGGGATGAGGGCAGTGCCAGTGAGTGGAACCAGAGCCAACAGCACTCTGCAGAGCTGCACACTGCAACACTTCCATGTTGTCAGCCTTTATTACATCATGGATTGACCGAGAGGGCAGCCAATAAAATCTTCAACTGCGTTTGGCTGTTTCTTCTCAATGAGCTAAGCCAGGTCCTCTCCTGTTGAATTCCTGCTCTGCTGGTGTCACATGCCCCCCTCTCGTGTGGACAGCCAGCTATTCCTCCAAAATATGTAAGGGGGCATCCCAAATGGCACCCTGTTCCCTATATACAGTGGCTTGCGAAAGTATTCACCCCCCTTGGCATTTTTCCTATTTTGTTGCCTTACAACCTGGAATTAAAATGGATTTTGTATAATTTGATTTACACAACATGCCTACCACTTTGAAGATGCAAAATATATTTTTTTGTGAAACAAACAAGAAAACTTGAGCGTGCATAACTATTCACCCCCCCAAAGTCAATACTTTGTAGAGCCACCTTTTGCAGCAATTACAGCTGCAAGTCTTTTGGGGTATGTCTCTATAAGCTTGGCACATCTAGCCACTGGAATCTTTGCCCATTCTTCAAGGCAAAACTGCTCCAGCTCCTTCAAGTTGGATGGGTTCCGCTGGTGTACATCAATCTTTAAGTCATACTACAGATTCTCATTTTGGATTGAGGTCTGGGCTTTGAGTAGGCCATTCCAAGACATTTAAATGTTTCCCCTTAAACCACTCAAGTGTTGCTTTAGCAGTATGCTTAGGGTCATTGTCCTGCTGGAAGGTGAACCTCCGTCCCAGTCCCAAGCTTGTGGAAGGCTACCCGAAACGTTTGACCCAAGTTAAACAATTTAAAGGCAATGCTACCAAATACTAATTGAGTGTATGTAAACTTCTGACCCACTGGGAATGTGATGAAAGAAATAAAAGCTGAAATAAATCATTCTCTCTACTATTATTCTGACATTTCACATTCTTAAAATATAGTGGCGATCCTAACTGACCTAAGACAGGGAATTTTTACAATGATTAAATGTCAGGAATTGTGAAAAACTGAGTTTAAATGTATTTGGCTAAGGTGTATGTAAACCTCCGACTTCAACTGTAACCTTTTTTACATGAGCACAGTGTGCATGAAGATACTGTGGTATGAACTGATGAAATCCTGCATTTAAGCTGGGTATCGGACAACCTACCAACCAACCCCTGCCAAGAAGAGGTAGACCTAACAGTGCTTTCATAAAGCAAACATGGCAGCCTATTTAGTTTTGTATGTGTAACCAAATATCTCTCTCCATAGAGAAGATAGCAGGAGGGTCCTTTTCAGAGAAAGAATGCGGGACAAGACGGCGTCAGTCTGGGTGCACAGCGGCAGGCAGGCAGGCAGGCAGCCCGTTGTCCGGGCACACAGACACGGGGAGTGGTGGCACGGTGGCGATAAGAGAAACTCTAGAGTTGTGATAACAGGGTAACAGCTCATTACTGGCTTGACATCAGGAACGGTTTGTTTTTCTCCCCATTCAGACAGAAACCATGTGACCAGACCACAGCCCATTGGGCACACTCACAAAGGAGGCTGGTGTGCTGCTTTGAATGTACATGAACTGTCTTCTATGGTATGTAACATGTATAGATGCAGTCCCATCTGCATGTTCATCTGTCACGCAGAGGGCCCGGTTTTTGCAGAGGAACGATCCTACGGCTAAATCTCCAATTTGTCTTGTGCTCACTCAACTGTATACTTTTACTACTGAGCAAATTACATTAGACTTTGTTCAAACTGCACACCCACTCCACTGTGGAACAGATATTGTTTGACAGTATGAGACCCTGTCATAGATGTTCATAATGACTCTATTAAGCCAGAGAGGATGACAATCACAAGGGGTCCTCGTCAGGGGAACAGTGAGGTTGAGGTGTCCCTGTGTATGCCTTGAGAATTAATGTGCTCTGAGCTGTGCCATGACCTGGGGTGAACACCTGTGGATCTCCCTTCCATACCGCAGATACACACACATCCCGAATCTGGCACGGCCGCTCCGACCAGGGCTATGTTGCAATACACTCTAAAGAGCAATGATGGAGTACAAGGAATAAACATGATGACAGGCAGGTGTTAAACATTTCCATAATTCAGACAAGCTTTGAGTAATGATCTGGCCTTTCTTTATTCCCCCTCCTCAGCTCACACTCAACATTCCACGTCCTGGCCCATTTTGTAACGACATTAGCCAAATTAATTCTACAGCTATATTAGATTTGTTTTAAAGACACAGAGTGGAATGTGCTAAAACAAACCACTCACACAAATGAGTAGAGCCAGAAATAGGTTCCACACAGTACTAAGGGGAGGCAGGCCTTTCTTTGGGTTGAGAAAACACTGAACACCAAAGATCTCCACTCGCTCAGGAAATGTAAAACATCATAGGAAATGGTATGAGAAACATCTGAAACACTCCCAATAGAGTTGATTGAACCAATGAAGAATCCTCCTAATATAACACAACACCAGAGAGCCAGGCAGAGCATGGTGGTGGCTTACTGACACTAACCTTACCTAAACTCAGCTTTTGAGTGTCTCTCACCATGGTCTCAGCTTGTCCCTTCTCAACCCCCCCTCACAGAATGAGGATTGTCAGCCAAGACCGAAAAAGTGTACCCCCCCTCACCCCCCTCCTCTGTGAGGGTTGTATGGGACAGGGGGGGACCACCGCAGGGCTGCTGGGCAGTAAGACCTGAGCAACTGGCAAACACAAGGGGCTGTCAGATAGGACCAAAGCCCCTGTAAGCCTTTAAGGCATTCCACTCCCTGCTGGCACTTCATGTTTACAACCGTTTTGTTTAGCTTGAAAAGGTGTGTGTGTGTGTGAGAGAGAGGTGTGTGTGAGAGGTGTGTGCGTGCATGTGTGTGTGTGTGTGTGTGAGAGAAGTGTATGTGTGTGGTGTATATGCACTGAAGCATCTGGGGCCCTATTGATTGTAATTAGCTCTCAGGGATGCACAAATACAGCCTTGGAAAATGCTGACGTGAAAAGGCCTCGGTAAAGCTGGCACAACCCTTTAGGGCTCTGGACCACAGTTTCCTAGATAGATTGTCAAAATGTGTCCTCAATTGGGAATGCAGTGAGACATTTGAAGGCCTTGTGAGAGAAACTTGCCCAGCTGTTGCTAGCATGTGTTTCAAATGAGGAATTTTCACACACGCACACACGTTGTTGCTTAACAACGCTTAGGGAGGCTTCATGTTGTTGAGGAGGGAAAATGGTTAGCTTACTGCAAACCAAGTCTCAGCATCTGCTCTACTCTAAGTTCAGCTGGCTGGTTAGAGGTTGCGCCCTGTAATCGCGAGGAAGTTGCTTGAGAGTACATCATTTCTCCCCAAGCCATACATCATCACAGGAATGAGAGGGCAGAGGGATTGATTTAAAAACCTCCCAGTCTTTAATTTTAACACAGCCATTTCCAAAAGGCATCACCTTTCATGTTCTGGTTCTCACAGCTCCGGGTTGGAGTTCAGACAGACAGACTGGCCAGCCACAGCAGGACTTGATTTGTGTGCTTCTGTCCCTGATGGTCTGAACAGCCCAGCATCACATCCATCTAGCTAGCTACCCCATCGCTCTTCTCCTCAGACCCAAAACAGACTGGGTAGTGTGCTGAATATCAGGGGTCACTTTTACATATAACACGATAGAGACCACCACCAGACCACCATGGACGTGTACAATCAGCAGCACAGTGTAAGCTAGCATGCATAGCCGTGGGAAGATGTTTTGAGTTGGGGGTGGTGGGTGTGTTAGAAAAAAATCCCCTTTATAATAAGGCATTGCATGCATCTATAATCGCATTAGCGTAGTGGCATACAGTTGAGCAGACCTAATTTTAGGATTTCCACAAAAGCTGACATTTTTTTTTGCCTTTTATAAGCGCATTTCATGCAATTCTATGTCATGTATATGATATTTTTTAATACCACAGAAATTGCCAAATGCAGGCTACTGTGCAACTTGCTATTCAGGTAGGATGTAATTTTTGAATTTTCTATTTATTTATTTATATTTATAATCATTTGTTTTATCATTATAACTATTGTATATCATTGTTATTACTGTAGGCCTATTTATTCATCTAAACCAGTTCTTTTAATATGCAAAACGTGTTTTGTTTCATTCTGTTGAGACATTTGTTGGCTTAATTAAGTTCGATCTGTCTTTTTAATTGTTTGCTCCGTATTTAGTTTAAGATACGTTATAAGTAGGCCCTTCGTAAAAATAAATATTATTAGCCTATTGCTGTCATTTTTTGTGAAGATTTAAACCAGTTTGCAAGTGTTTCGTTTCATTCTGTTGAGCCATTTTCTTTGGCCAAACTGTAATGTTGTGTTTGCCGTGATATAATATCCTGCTCGTATTTTTCCCTATAAACAATGACTTGACTTACTTTTGATATTAACCTAATAAAGTTTATAAACTTTTGTGAAGGTTTGGTGGGGTGGCTATTAGCCTATCATACTGCAGGCCTATGATATGAAGGCATCATCACTCCAACTGGATCTGACAGTTGAACTTGAGGTGAGAAAAAAAAGAGTTTTAGGCCTACCAGAGTTACTCCTATAATCTACAAATTTAAAGCTTATCTTTATAAAAAAAATATTCGGATCGAAAAATAATGAATTTGCCTTTTTCAATATAGCAGACACAGTAGCCAATCTGACAAGGATAAAGAAATGCATGTTGGTGTCATAGCATGTCACCGGCATATCTCTATCTCTCTCTAAGCTTCCTTTATATATATTTTTTCAATATTAATATCATACAGTGGACACCTAAGCCTGTAGGCCAAAGCATGCAATGCCCTGATGCATTTAGCGCTTAAATCTCTGACAGCTGAACTGTGAGGTGGACAATTATTGTTTTAGTAAAAACCAATAAAACAATAGGCAACACCCCCAGCACCCGTACTTCCCAAGGCTATGCTGACATGGTACAGATCTCCAATAACTCTATCATAAGGCTGAGTGATGCTGAATCTCTCCAGATTACTGCTTCAACAGACTTGTAGAGGTGCAAGGTGAGAAAGGGGAAAGGGTATTTTTACAGTGCCTTCGGAAAGTATTCAGACCCCTTGACTTTTTCCAGATTTTGTTACGTTACAGCCTTATTCTAAAATTGATTACATTGTTTTTTCCCCTCACCTATCTACACACAATAACCCATAATGACAAAGTAAAAACAGGTTTTTATAAATTTTCGCAAATGTATTACAAATAAAAAACTGAAATATCACATTTACATAAGTATTCAGACCCTTTACTCAGTACTTTGTTGAAGCACCTTTGGCAGCGATTACAGCATTGAGTCTTCTTGGGTATGACACTACAAGCTTGGCACACCTGTATTTGGGAGTTTCTCCCATTCTTCTCTGCAGATCCTCTCAAGCTCTGTCAGGTTGGATGGGGAGCAGCGCTGCACAGCTATTTTCAGGTCTCTCCAGAGATGTTCAATCGGGTTCAAGTCCGGCCTCTTGCTGGGCCACTCAAGGACATTCAGAGACTTGTCCCGAAGCCACTCCTGCGTTGTCTTGGCTGTGTGCTTAGGGTCATTGTCCTTTTGGAAGGTGAACCTTTGCCCCAGTCTGTGATCCTGAGCACTCTGGAGCAGGTTTTCATCAAGGATCTCTCTGTACTTTGCTCCGTTCAGCTTTGCCTCGATCCTGACTAAAATCAAATCAAATCAAATTGTATTTGTCACATACACTTGTTTAGCAGATGTTATAGCGGGTGTAGCGAAATGCTTGTGCTTCTAGCTCCGACAGTGCAGTAATATCTAACAAGTAATATCTAACAATTTCACAACATATACCCAAAACACACAAAACTAGTAAGGAATGGGATTTAAGAATATATAAATTTATGGACAAGCAATGACAGAGTGGCATGGACTAAGATACAGTAGAATGTTATAGAATAGAAGGCAGTATATACATATGAGACGAGTAGTCCAAGATATGTAAACATTATTAAAGTGACTAGTGTTCCATTTCTTAAAGTGGCCAGTGATTTCAATAGGCAGCAGCAGCCTCTAATGTGCTAGTGATGGCTATATAACAGTCTGATGGCCTTGAGATAGAAGCTGTTTTTCATTCTCTCGGTCCCAGCTTTGATGCACCTGTATTGACCTCGCCTTCTGGATGATAGCGGGGTGAACAGGCAGTGGCTCAGGTGGTTGATGTCCTTGATGATCTTTTTGGCCTTCCTGTGACATCGGGTGCTGTATGTGTCTTGGAGGGCGGGTAGTTTGCCCCCGGTAATGTGTTTGGCAGACCGCACCACCCTCTGGAGAGCCCTGCGGTTGTGGGCGGTGCAATTGCCGTACCAGGCGGTGATACAGCCCGACAGGATGCTCTCAATTGTGCATCTGTAAAAGTTTGTGAGGGTTTTAAGTGCTAAGCCGAATTTCTTCAGCCTCCTGAGGTTGAAGAGGCTCTGCTGCGCCTTCTTCACCACACTGTCTGTGTGTGTGGACCATTTCAGTTTGTCAGTGATGTGTATGCCAAGGAACTTGAAGCTTTCCACCTTCTCCACTGCGGTCCCGTCGATGTGGATAGGGGGGAGCAAAACTTGAGTGTGCATAACTATCCACCCCCCCCAAAGTCAATACTTTGTAGAGCCACCTTTTGCAGCAATTACAGCTGCAAGTCTCTTGGGGTATGTCTCTATAAGCTTGGCACATCTTGCCACTGGGACTTTTGCCCATTCTTCAAGGCAAAACTGCTCCAGCTCCTTCAAGTTGGATGGGTTCCGCTGTTGTTCAGCAATCTTTAATGAGGTCTGGGCTTTGACTAGGCCATTCCAAGACATTTAAATGTTTCCCCTTAAACCACTTGAGTGTTGCTTTAGCAGTATGCTTAGGGTCATTGTCCTGCTGGAAAGTGAACCTCCGTCCCAGTCTCAAATCTCTGGAAGACTGAAACAGATTTCCCTCAAGAATTTCCCTGTATTTAGCGCCATCCATCATTCCTTCAATTCTGACCAGTTTCCCAGTGCCTGCCGATGGTGTTCTCGGGGTGATGAGAGGTGTTGGGTTTGCGCCAGACATAGCGTTTTCCTTGATGGCCAAAAAGCTCAATTTTAGTCTCATCTTCTTCCATATGTTTGGGGAGTCTCCCACATGGCTTTTGGCGAACACCAAACGTGTTTGCTTATTTCTTTCTTTAAGCAATGGCTTTTTTCTGGCCACTCTTCCATAAAGCCCAGCTCTGTGGAGTGTACGGCTTAAAGTGGTCCTATGGACAGATACTCACATTTCCGCTGTGGAGCTTTGCAGCTCCTTCAGGGTTATCTTTGGTGTCTTTGTTGCCTCTCTGATTAATGCCCTCCTTGCCTGGTCTGTGATTTTTGGTGGGCGGCCCTCTCTTGGCAGGTTTGTTGTGGTGCCATATTCTTTCCATTTTTTTATAATGGATTTAATGGCGCTCCGTGGGATGTTCAAAGTTTCAGATATTTTTTTATAACCCAACCCTGATCTGTACCTCTCCACAACTTTGTCCCTGACCTGTTTGGAGAGCTCCTTGGTCTTCATGTTGCTGCTTGCTTGGTGGTGCCCCTTGCTTAGTGGTGTTACAGACTCTGGGGCCTTTCAGAACAGGTGTATATATACTGAGATCATGTGACAGATCATGTGACACTTAGATTGCACGCAAGTGGACTTTATTTAACTAATTATGTGACTTTTGAAGGTAATTGGTTGCACCAGATCTTATTTAGGGGCTTCATAGCTAAGGGGGTGAATACATATGCACACACCACTGTTCCGTTATTTATTTTTTTGAAACAAGTTATTTTTTTCATTTCACTTCACCAATTTGGACTATTTTGTGTATGTCCATTACATTAAATCCAAATAAAAATCTATTTAAATTACTGGTTGTAATTCAACAAAATAGGAAAAATGCCAAGGGGGATGAATACTTTTGCAAGGCACTGTATCATCGTCCTAACTTGTCTCAGTCATGTAGCAACCTCCTGTTATCAAATCAAAATGAAATCCATCCTCTGTTGCCGAAAGCTCCCATCACTACTGTAGAATATTATACAGAGAAATTACATGATGGAGAGAGCTAGCAAAACAACAATCCACTTGTTCAGCCAAACCAACAGGTCTGCAATGATGGGAAGTGGAAACATCCCAGAGATTAGCAGAGAGTGACATTGATACGAGTCAAAGATTCCAGAGCCTGAGCTCACGGGCAGCATCGTACGACACTATTGTGTCTGGCTGCCAGGGGCCCGAGCCAACACTCGCCGCCTCAGCCAACACATTCTATTCTGCCTGAGCCTGGCTCTGCTTTTCAAGACTTCACTATCGCTCTCTAATTGGCTGAAATGAGAGGAGAGCAGCTTGATGTTATGAGGAATGTTCTGATTGGAATAATAAAACCAAGACTTCCTCTCTGGCTCTTCTCTGACACGAGTCATTCAAAACAACCTTTTGGAAAGAAGTCTGGAAGTGTTATAGTTCAAGTAAAATGCAGAACTCGAAAGAATTGAAGGTCTTGAAATTGAACGCAATTGACATTTCCATCCATCGCACCAAGCAGAACATAACACACAAAATAACCTTCAACAGAGCTTTCTTTCAGCCACACACTCAGGCCTAAACACTGGGTAAGGTGCTTAATAACTGGTGGGCAACAACAACAGCACATTTGCTTCATTCAAGTCAGGGCTGCATTCTTCTCGCCACCCACCAAGCTACTGTGAGTCTGCCTGCCCTGCGTGGTGAGAAGAGAAGCAGTGAGGGAGGGAAGGCTGTTCTCTTCAAAGTGAGGGCCTGCCTTTCGGCTGACATGCCCTGATTGAACGCGCTGGTTGGCCCCAGAGCTACACAGACAGGCAGGGCCCTTTTGAAGAAGACGCGAGGAGGAGGAGGAGGAGAGGAGGAGGAGGGTGGTGGCAGTATTTATAGACAACAAATGATGGGATGCCCTTGTTAACACACGGCCCACTGGGCCAGATGACAGAAGCACCGCCAGGGGTCACATGACCACATTACTCACTCCAGCGCCCCACAAGAGGAGAGGGTCCACAGCACACAGAGAGCATAGTGAGAGAGGGAGGGAGTGGGAGAGAAAGACAGTCTTGAGAGAGAGAGAGAGAGAGAGAGAGAGAGAGAGAGAGAGAGAGAGAGAGAGAGAGAGAGAGAGATAGAATACTAGAGAGTACAACATGAGCTCAGCATAGTGCCCCAGTTCCTTACGAAGAGTTATCAATCCAAAACAGAGATGTATGGGTAAACCACTTCTCCAATCTTTTTGGCCCTATAACAAAGAACAAACAGCAAAAAGATATACATGATCAAATACAAATCTTAGAATAAACTATTAAAGACTACCAGAAACCACTGGATTCTCCAATTACATTGAATGAACTACAGGACAAAATACAAACCCTCCAACCCAAGAAGGCCTGTGGTGTTGATGGTATCCTCAATTAAATGATAAAATATACAGACCACAAATTCCAATTCGCTATACTTAAACTCTTTAACATCATCCTTAGCTCTGGCATTTTACCCAATATTTGGAACCAAGGACTGATCACCCCAATCCACAAAAGTGGAAACAAATCTGTCCCCAATAACTTCCGTGGGATATGCATCAACAGCAACCTTGGGAAAATCCTCTGTATTATCATTAACAGCAGACTCACACATTTCCTCAGTGAAAACAATGTACTGAGCAAACGTCAAATTGGCTTTTTCCCAAATTACCATACGACAGACCACGTATTCACCCTGCACACCCTAATTGACAAACAAACAAACCAAAACAAAGGCAAAGTCTTCTCATGCTTTGTTGATTTCAAAAAAGCTTTTGACTCAATTTGGCATGAGGATCTGCTATACAAATTGATGGAAAGTGGTTGTTGGGAGAAAAACATACGACATTATAAAATCCATGTACACAAACAACAAGTGTGCGGTTAAAATTGGCAAAAAACACACACATTTCTTTCCACAGGGCCGTGGGGTGAGACAGGGATGCAGCTTAAGCCCCACCCTCTTCAACATATATATCAGCACCCGGCCTCACACTACTAGAATCTGAAGTAAAATGTCTACTGTTTGCTGATGATCTGGTGCTTCTGTCCCCAACCAAGGAGGGCCTACAGCAGCACCTAGATCTTCTGCACAAATTCTGTCAGACCTGGGCCCTGACAGTAAATCTCAGTAAGACAAAAATAATGGTGTTCCAAAAAAGGTCCAGTTGCCAGGACCACAAATACAAATTCCATCTAGACACCGTCGCCCTAGAACACACAAAACGATACATACCTCGGCCTAAACATCAGCGCCACAGGTAACTTCCACAAAGCTGTGAACGATCTGATAGACAAGGCAAGAAGGGCCTTCTACGCCATCAAAAGGAACATAACATTTGACATACCAATTAGGATCTGGCTAAAAATACTTGAATCAGTTATAGAACCCATTACCCTTTATGGTCCGCTCACCAACCAAGATTTCACAAAATGGGACAAACATCTAATTGAGACTCTGCATGCAGATTTCTGCAAAAATATCCTCAGTGTACAACGTAAAACATCAAATAATACATGCAGAGCAGAATTAGGCCGATACCCGGTAATTATGAAAATCCAGAAAAGAGCCGCTAAATTCTACAACCACTTAAAAGGAAGCGATTCCCAAACCTTCCATAACAAAGCCATCACCTACAGAGAGATTAACCTGGAGAAGAGTCCCCTAAGCAAGCTGGTCCTGGGGCTCTGTTCACAAACACAAACAGACCCCACAGAGCCCCAGGACAGCAACACAATTAGACCCAACCAAATAATGAGAAAACAAAAAGATAATTAGTTGACACATTGGAAAGAATTTACAAAAAAACTGAGCAAACTAGAATGCTATTTAGCCGTAAACAGAGAGTACACAGTGGCAGAATACCTGACCACTGTGACTGACCCAAAATTAAGGAACTATTTGACTATGTAGGCAGACCTGGCTCTCAAGAGAAGACAGGCTATGTGCACACTGCCCACAAAATGAGGTGGAAACGGAGCTGAACTTCCTAACTTCCTGCCGAATGTATGACCATATTAGAGACACATATTTCCCTCAGATTACACAGAAACACAAATAATTCGAAAACAAATCAAATTTGGATAAACTCCCATATCTATTGGGTGAAATACCACAGTGTGCAATAAAAGCAGCAAGATTTGTGACCTGTTGCCACAAGAAAAGGGCAACCAGTGAAGAACAAACACCATTGTAAATACAACCTATATTTATGTTTATTTTTTTTCCTTTTTGTACTTTAACTATTTGCACATCATTATAACACTGTATATATACATAATATTACATTTGAAATGTCTTTAGTCTTTTAATTTGTTATTGTTTATTTCACTTTTGTTTATTATCTATTTCACTTGCTTTGGCAATCTAAACATATGTTTCCCATGCCAATAAAGCCCTTCAATTGAATTGAAATTGAAATTGAGAGAGAGAGAGAGTGAGAGAGAGAGAGACAGTGAGAGAGTGAGAGAGAGAAAGACAGAGAGACAGAGAGAGACAGAGAGAGAGAGAGAGAGAGAGAGAGAGAGAGAGAGAGAGAGAGAGAGAGAGAGAGAGAGAGAGAGAGAGAGAGAGAGAGAGAGAGAGAGAGATAGAGGGGATGAGAGAGAGAGAGAGAGATAGAGGGATAGAGAGAGAGAGAGAGAGAGAGAGAGAGAGAGAGAGAGAGATAGAGAGAGAGAGAGAGAGAGAGAGAGAGATAGAGGGATAGAGAGAGAGAGGTGGTGGCACCAGAGAGATGAAAAAGGGCAGAAAAAACCTTTGTGATCTTCTTTTAAGTATTTAAAGTGCATGAAGCGAAAACACTGTACTTGAGTATGTCCCAAAGACAGACATGTTATGCAGCAGGATACTATTGTGGGAACAAGCCAGAATTTCTCAATCAATCAATCAATCAATCGTATTTTAAAAAGCCCATTTTACATCGGCAGTTTTCACAAAGTGCTGTACAGATACTGAGTCGAAATCCCCAAAGAGCAAGCAATGCAGTTGCAGAAGCACAGTGGCTAAGAAAAACTCCCTTGAAAGGCAGGAACCTAGGAAGAAACCTAGAGAGGAACCAGGCTCTGAGGGGTGGCCAGTCATCTTCTGGCTGTGATTATAAGAGTACGTGGCCATTAAGGCCAGATCATACTTCAATTTAAATTAGATAAATTAAACAGGATACTGTATGTAAACTTCTGACCCACTGGAATTGTGAAACAGTGAATTATAAGTGAAATAATCTGTCTGTAAACAATTGTTGGAAAAATGACTTGTGTCATGCACAAAGTAGATGTCCTAACCGACTTGCCAAAACTATAGTTTGTTAACAAGAAATTTGTGAAGTGCTTGAAAAACGAGTT
The DNA here is from genome assembly GCF_020615455.1 of Coregonus clupeaformis. Lineage (NCBI taxonomy): Eukaryota > Metazoa > Chordata > Actinopteri > Salmoniformes > Salmonidae > Coregonus > Coregonus clupeaformis. The sequence goes on from NC_059210.1 coordinate 26,857,259, forward strand.
TTAATGACTCCAACCTACAGTGGGGAAAAAAAGTATTTAGTCAGCCACCAATTGTGCAAGTTCTCCCACTTAAAAAGATGAGAGAGGCCTGTAATTTTCATCATAGGTACACGTCAACTATGACAGACAAAATGAGGAAAAAAAATCCAGGAAATCACATTGTAGGATTTTTAATGAATTTATTTGCAAATGATGGTGGAAAATAAGTATTTGGTCAATAACAAAAGTTTCTCAATACTTTGTTATATACCCTTTGTTGGCAACGACACAGGTCAAACGTTTTCTGTAAGTCTTCACAAGGTTTTCACACACTGTTGCTGGTATTTTGGCCCATTCCTCCATGCAGATCTCCTCGAGAGCAGTGATGTTTTGGGGCTGTCGCTGGGCAACACGGACTTTCAACTCCCTCCAAAGATTTTCTATGGGGTTGAGATCTGGAGACTGGCTAGGCCACTCCAGGACCTTGAAATGCTTCTTACGAAGCCACTCCTTCGTTGCCCGGGCGGTGTGTTTGGGATCATTGTCATGCTGAAAGACCCAGCCACGTTTCATCTTCAATGCCCTTGCTGATGGAAGGAGGTTTTCACTCAAAATCTCACGATACATGGCCCCATTCATTCTTTCCTTTACACGGATCAGTCGTCCTGGTCCCTTTGCAGAAAAACAGCCCCAAAGCATGATGTTTCCACCCCCATGCTTCACAGTAGGTATGGTGTTCTTTGGATGCAACTCAGCATTCTTTGTCCTCCAAACACGACGAGTTGAGTTTTTACCAAAAAGTTCTATTTTGGTTTCATCTGACCATATGACATTCTCCCAATCCTCTTCTGGATCATCCAAATGCACTCTAGCAAACTTCAGACAGGCCTGGACATGTACTGGCTTAAGCAGGGGACACTGCAGGATTTGAGTCCCTGGCGGCGTAGTGTGTTACTGATGGTAGGCTTTGTTACTTTGGTCCCAGCTCTCTGCAGGTCATTCACTAGGTCCCCCGTGTGGTTCTGGGATTTTTGCTCACCATTCTTGTGATCATTTTGACCCCACGGGGTGAGATCTTGCGTGGAGCCCCAGATCGAGGGAGATTATCAGTGGTCTTGTATGTCTTCCATTTCCTAATAATTGCTCCCACAGTTGATTTCTTCAAACCAAGCTGCTTACCTATTGCAGATTCAGTCTTCCCAGCCTGGTGCAGGTCTACAATTTTGTTTCTGGTGTCCTTTGACAGCTCTTTGGTCTTGGCCATAGTGGAGTTTGAGTGTGACTGTTTGAGGTTGTGGACAGGTGTCTTTTATACTGATAACAAGTTCAAACAGGTGCCATTAATACAGGTAACGAGTGGAGGACAGAGGAGCCTCTTAAAGAAGAAGTTACAGGTCTGTGAGAGCCAGAAATCTTGCTTGTTTGTAGGTGACCAAATACTTATTTTCCACCATAATTTGCAAATCAATTCATTAAAAATCCTACAATGTGATTTTCTGGATTTTTTTCCCTCAATTCGTCTGTCATAGTTGACGTGTACCTATGATGAAAATTACAGGCCTCTCTCATCTTTTTAAGTGGGAGAACTTGCACAATTGGTGGCTGACTAAATACTTTTTTCCCCCACTGTAAGTGTATGTAAACTTCCGACTTCAACTGTATATACAGGTCGTCATGGCAAACCATCAGGCATGATCAAACTAATGCAGAGTCTTTTCAAGAGGGTTTCCCACAATCCACCACAGTTAATGACACACATAGGTATTTAGAATTGCTATCCCATGACAGTTACATTATACTGCAGCTGTTTTGGTTGGATTAAGATGTTAGCCATCCCAAGTTAATTTATCGTAATTTAAGTGTAGTAATCCAAGCCTTAACAGGATGGTGCAGGGGGAAAAAATACAGAGACATTGTGGAACATATTGAGCTTACATGGGAAAACACTCAATATATCTTATATTGAGCGCTAATTCTTGTTTTTTCTTACCAAGGTAAAGTATCCAACGTCATTGGCAGATCATTAACCCCAAAAAAGGCTCAATACAAGTAATTTATCTTCTTTTAAGATATCTTTCAAGATACTTTAACTTAAGGTAAAAAATCTCGAGAAATAAAGATATTTTACCTTAAGGTAAAATATCTTGAGAAATGTCTTGAAATAAGATCAATTACTTGATTAAGGCTTGTATAATTTTGCTTATTTGAACCTAAAAAAGGTTTAATACAAGTAATTTATCTTATTTCAAGATATTTTTCTAGATATTGAAAAATATAAAATATCTTGAAATTAAATAAATTGCTTGTATTAACCCTTTTTTAGGTTAAAATAAGCAAAATGATTTGCCAATGACAATTTCCTCAGAGTCAGATGAACTCGTGGATACCATTTTTATGTTTCTGTGTGCAGTTTAAAGGAAGTTGCTAACTAGAGCTAGCGCAATGTCTAACTAGTGTTAGTGCGATGACTGGAAGTCTATGGGTATCTGTCAGACCCGTCGCCAGACCTCAGTCTTAAGGGGGGCATATGAAATGCATGGGAGGGCAGGGCACAATTATTATTAGCCTACAGTACGTATATTTAATAATAAATTCCCTCAAGTGGGGGGGGGCACAAGCATTTTTGGGGGCGGGCCCGGCCCCCTATGGCCCGCCCATAGCGACGGGTGTGGTATCTGATATAGACTAGCGCATAGACTTCCAGTCATTGCGCTAGTGCTAGTTAGCATTGGCTCACGAAACTACCTCTAACTTCCTTCATACTTTACACAGAGACATAAAAAAGGTAAAGTAGATAAAGTGCCTTATTGCCAAAATCCTGAAGTATCCCTTTATGTGAATTAATACTCAATATAAAATATTTACACTTGCTTTGATTTCACTTTTTGCAGTTTGGGGGGGAAAGAGTTAACTAGAAGAGAGGGTCCACTACCTCTCACCCCACCAGCACCACCACCACATACAAACACCCCTAGCCCACCTCTCCCTTCTTTCCCTCCTCCTCCTCCCTCTCCTCCTTTTTTGGAATCATTGATGTGAGGTCTATTGTGTGAGCTGAGCTGAGCAGAACAGAGCTGAGCAGAGTGGAGGGAGTACAGAGCTGCATGGCCTCAGCCTTGGGCTCTGTTATGGCCTGACCACTGACCCACTTACCCGCCTTTTAAAGAGGTTTTAGGGTCACGGGTTCAGAACTAGGTGACTCAACTGTGAACGGCTGGCGGCATCTCCTTTCAAAGTGCCCGAGCCTTCACCTCTACTGCTCCCCCTCCTTTTCTCTCCCTCTATCTCCCTCTCTCCCCATGTCCCCTCTTATCCCTCTTTCCCCAAACACATCATCTCACCCTTCTCTCTTCCCCAGCCCCATTTCATCCCCTCTTTCCCCCAGCCCCATATCATCCTCTCTTTCCCCCAGCCCCAAATCATCCCCTATCTTCCCCTGCCCCATTTCATCCCCTCTTTCCCCCAGCCCCATATCATCCCCCCATTCCTCCAGCAGGTTGACATGTATTGTCATGAGTCTTGTCCTGGAGGCAGAACTGAACAATTTCCCCTTAGAAAGGCCAGCTGCAAAGTCAAAATTGCCTATATTGTAAGAATTCATAAAACCTTATTTTTCTTCTTAATTTAAGGTTAGGATTAGGCATTAGGGTTAGCAGTATGGTTAAGGTTAGGGTTAAGGTTGGGTTGAAAATGAGATTTTATGACTTTGTGGCTGTGCTAGCTAGTGAGCACTCTACAGAGCCGCCTCCAGAACAAGATTAATGACGAAAAACGCTAACCTGCTTCCTCCAGCCCGTCAAAACCCTCTCTACCGCCCCCCACCCCCCAGCGCTTTCACCTCTCCTTCTCCCCCAGCCCTGTCTTACTCTTCTTTCCCTCAGCCCCTTCCTCAGTACCTTTCACTATGTACCCACAACCACCCCTGCCACAGTGCTAATTAGCATAGCATCCCAAGGCGGTGAGAACATGAGGTTTAATGAGGGTAGGGGCCTCAGAGCATGGTTAAGGCTAATGTTCAAGCTTCAGGTTACTCGCTGAACGTTTTGTTTGAAATATGCTCCTTGATAACAGAAAGGCAAAACATGAACAGTGGTATTACTGTAATACCGCAGTAGATAATACACTTTGTTTGTCATCCTACCCTCCATTTAAATGTCATTACGGGATCCAATGCAAGAAATACAACATTCTGTCCTACCATTCCATGTCCACAGTCTGTCCCATCAGCCAAGGGCATGTGCTGTGTCCGACACCCCTTATGGTCCCCCTCAGCACTCGTACACCAAAGCCTCTTACATTGTTTCTGTGTGGAGAGAGAGAGTGAGAGAGGGGGACAAAGAGACATGCGGGAGAAAGGGGGAGAGAGAGACACGTTGGACAGAGAGACATGTTGGAGAGAGAACGGGAGAGACAGAGAGAGGAAGGAAGAATTAAACACTGTTACAAAATCCCACTGTCCACTGCAGGAGAATCATTTAGATGTTTTACACTAAACTATAAATCCCTAATATTGACAGTCAGACAGGAGACAGGAGACGTGTACTGTACCAGTGAGATGTGTAACAGACTTTATGGACAGTTCAGCCACTAGGAACCAAACCACACTAACTTTTACAGCCACCTGGGCAGCTGTTACTATCACCATAGATTAGCTAAACATGACTCCAGAAGTCTCCAACTAGATGAGAGCGGGCCGAGCCCACAGGGTAAGTGACTGGCAAGATAACCATTTCTTCCTTCCATCCTCAGTCAGTCTTAAAGGATGTTCAACATGAGAACGTGTGCTGCTCTGAAGGAAATCAACTTGCCTCCCAGCAGTCTGTTAAATCTGAAAAAAGCTAATTGTCTCATAAAACCACCAAAGCTGTCCGTCATACAGACAGCTCATGAAAAACACTGACTGGGCCTTACAGTGTTGTCTATGTAACGCTATGACTTCATCATCTCAACACCGTATCACAGACAAGACACATTAGAAACTTAGAAGCATATGACAGCCTTCTCCATGGGGGTTTGGTTGAGGGCACACTTTTTTGTAGATCATAGAGGGACTAAGGCCTCATCCCAAATGGCACCATATTCCCTATATAGTCCACTACTTGACCAAAGCCCTATGGAATTGCCTACACCCATAGGGAACAGGGTGCCATTTGGGACATACCCTGAGAGACACTTGGTTGAGAGGAAAGGAATGCAACCTGGCTCACCATGTAAGGGCAGACCATTGAGCCAGGGCCAAACATGAGCTCACACTGCCGGTTGGCATTGTAAATCTGACCAGGGAGGTGGTTGGACATCTCGTACGTTCTGCTCACTGGCTCGTCCAATAGGCACTCTCCATACCCTGTGCTGAAAGGTGGAAGGTAACACACACATACATACACACACAAACACAAACAGTAAATAAACATGCGTAAAAGGTGTATTAAGGTGATCCGAGTGTTCCAGCTCTGCTTCCTGCATCATCACACCAAGAGCTTCCTGTCAAGATACATACAATAGTTGTATGAACGAAAGTAGGCAATGTGTAACTTCTTTGACATTTATAATTGCAACACAAACATCTCCAGGGGTGATGATATTCAGATGTACACAGCACCTTGTCCCATGTGGGTGGTCTGCTCTGATGTGTGATGTTACCTAACATTGAGACTGACACCACTTCCCCTGAGTGACCTGATATATTAGCTAATGCCGTCACCATCATACAGAGGGAATAAAGCTGCATTTCCATACAGACACAAAGCTATCCCATCCACATGTTTATTTAACAGACATTTCTCTGTGCACAAAAAAACCAGAGGATTTGGAGTACCTTCATTGAGTTATGTAACGTTAGCATAAATCAGGCTAGTTCACCATAACTATTATAATGATAGATTGTGTGTCAGCCACACCCTACCCCTACAGCACAGAACAAGACAACAAAGCACAGCTGGATAAAATGTACTGCATGTAGAGCTATTTACCCAAAACAATGAATGAAGCACTAAGCGTTAGACAATGTTAAAAGCACGGTCACAAAACGTAGTCAAACACCATTCACCAAATGTAAACCATTCCTCAAAAGATTTTTCCTCTGTATTTATTTTGCGACACAAAACAAAAAAGAAACTGGGGATGAAACAGTGTAGCCTATAATGTGTGTAATTATATGACATGTCGACACTTCTCTTACAATTTGTACCCTGTGTGGAGCTCAGGCACCTGTTACATGCAGACTACAGTGTGTGTGTGTGTGTATGTGTGTTTTGTGTGTGTGTGTGTGTGTGTGTGTGTGTGTGTGTGTGTGTGTGTGTGTGTGTGTGTGTGTGTACACTTCAGTACACCACCAGCTGATATGAGGAGGACCATAATTACCTGGGCTTATCTTGTGAAACCGTTGCGGTTTTCTTTAATTTCCACACACACTGTAAGGAACCATTGGTTTTGTATCCAAAAAAGACTACAAGTGCTTGGTGGAATGAGTTTGCCTAACAATGAGCAAGGGAAGAGACAAACGATGAAAGCTATGATGGGGTCAGTCAGTCCGTTAGGCCATGAGAAGCAGAGAGAGAGAGAGAGATGCCCCATATTAAAGCTATAAGGTAGTGGTCTGTCTATCTGTCAGAGTCCAGAAAAATGAGAAGAGATGATGGCCCATATTCAAGCGTCTTTCACCAGGTTGTCATTGTCTAATCAGAACTCCAGAAACCGTATGGGCCTATGATTAAAAACTGGACGGATAGAAGGGAAAAAGCAGCCATTTTCCGATTAGGCACGCTGTTTTTTAGAGGACTCAGCAGAGCCCGAGACAGGCGATACGACTCCCCTCTGGCAACGACAGAGGTTCTACACGTGGCAGCCATTGGGAGGCTTTTTTAAACACAGTTGGATTAAACTCAATGCAAACAGTACTGGAGTGATTCCCCTTTTCATAGGGAGATATACAGTCAGGTCCAAAATGGAACCCTTGATGAAGATGGTTAAAGAAGACTGTATAAAATAAATAATACAAATACTGAGCAATATTGTATGCTCAAAATAAATGGGAAAATATACTATTTTATACTAATAAAATTGCTCAGAGAGAGAGATTTTTTTTATCAACTAATATATTGTTTCTCAAAAAGATAGGTGTCAAAATTATTAGCACCCCTAAAGATTCTTATAAATAAAATCAAACTAAATAAAATATGCATTAATATTCAACTTTTTAAAGTTAATCTCAGTTTAAGGAACTGTATTGTGGCCTTCCATGGTTTACTGTTTCACTGGGGTATAAAAATGTGGTAAAGCATGTCAAATCTGTTTGTCGTCCATCACCGTGGGAAAAGGCAAATAACTCAAATCTAAAAGAGAGAAATGGTTGTTGACCACCATAAATCAGGCAATGGGTACAAAATAATACCTAAAAAAACGAATATACCACTTACCACTATTAGGGCTACAATTAAGAAGTTTAAAACCACCGAAACAGTGGCAAACTTGCCTGGTATTAGATGCAAGTATATCTTGTCAAATAAAATAAAAAATCAAATTTTATTTGTCAAATGCGCCGAATACAACGGGTGAAATGCTTGCTTACGGTCCCTTCCCAACGATGCAGAGTTAAAAAATTATAATTAAAAGAAAAATAGTAACACAATAGGAATAAAATAAACAAGAGGGAGTACCAGATCAATGTGCAGGGGTATGAGGTATTTAAGTTAGATATGTACATGAAGGCAGGGTAAAGTGACTAGGCATCAGGATAGATAATAATAAGAGTAAAATAAAGAACAGAGTACCAGCAGCAAATGATGAGTGAAAAAGTGTCTGTGTGTGTGTGTATGCGTGTGTATATGTGTTTGTGTTATGTCGGTATTCGTGTGTGTATGTGTGTTTGTGTTATGTGTGTGTGTGATTATGTAGTTTATAACACACATACAGAGGTCCTGGATGGCAGGGAGCACGGCCCCCACGCACAGTGAGGAAGATGGATTGGGAGGCAAAGAAAAGACCAAAGGTCAAAGTTGGAGAATGACAGAACTTGGTCTTATCTTAGGGTCACCAAGTCTCCAAATCTACAATTAGACACCACCTCTATGCCAATAGGCTCTTTGGAAGGGTTGACAGAGAAAAACCAGTATTGAGAGCACAGGAGGCTGTTTAGGGGAGAACGGCTCATAATAATGGCCATAACGGAGCAAATGGAGTGGCATCAAACACCTGGAAACCAAGTGTTTGATGTATTTGATACCATTCTGCTCCAGTCATTACCATGAGCCCGTTCTCCCAAATTAAGGTGCCACCAACCTCCTGTGATTGAGAGCCACCAACAAATGTAAACGCCTGAAGTTTGCTAAACAGCATTGGCACTTTGATTGGAACCGGTGCTATGGACAGATGATTGTCCACAAAATCAACAATTTGCAATGGCCATCTCAGTCTCCGGGCTTGAACCCAATTGAAAATCTGTAGTTCGAATTGAAGACGACAGTCCATAAGCATAGACCAAATTATATCAAGGATCTGGAAAGATTATGTATGGAGGAATGGTCTAAGATCCCCCCTAATGTGTTCTCCAATCTCATTAAATATTTTAGAAAAGGCTCAGTGCCGTTATCGTAGCAAGGGGAGGGTGCCGGAGAATTGAAAACAGGGGTGCCAATCATTTTAACAAGTATCTTTTTGAGAATTTGGTTTATAACCGGTTAAATAAAATCTATTTCTTTGAGCAATTCTATTCATAATCTTTTCTTTTGCATACAGCATTGCTCAGTATTAGTATTGTTTATTTTATAAAGTATTTTTTGCTCATCTTTATCAAGGGTGCCAATAATTTTGGACCTGACTGTACAACAGTCATTGCCATTGTAACACAGAAATAACTGGAAAATAAATACTCATCAAAAGATCATTTTCACAGAAAATGCATCTTGAATTAATTGAGGATTTTTGTATAATTTTTTTAACAAAACGTGAGAAAACGATTTAACTGTTTTGGGTTGAGACTAGCGAGACATCTGATGTTTGTGTGTGGTTAGGATCATTCCCAACGTGTGCGTCTGGCATTGGAATGAAAATGTATAGCCTTGGCCTGTATTAATGATTATGTGATCTCAACACAGGTGTACACATCAATTAGTGGGTGGCAACACAGAGAGATTTGAATTTGATCTTTATATAGGTTTAGTGGCTTATACCGGTTGGCGGGCTGCCAGGAGCGGAATGAATGGTGTCTTTATATCACAGTCTACACAAAGTAACAACAAGAACACCAAAGACACTTTCCACTCAGCTCTCAGGTGTGCACACAACGGGAGTTCACGTTATTACACATACACAGAAATAAGAACGAGGGGGTTTGGCTCCTGAAGAGGGGTTGAGAGGTAGTGTGTCCCTCCATATTTAAGTTGACAGGAGAGTGTTGTGCATTAGAGAGCTCTCAGAGAAGAATAGGTAGTCAAAACAGTGATGTACTTGACCAGGCCAGCTTAGTGGAGAGTGAAGGTATCGTTTAGATCAATGCTCCTCATTGTTGAAGCCATGCAGACTTTAAAAGCAGTGGGCCTCACTCTCAGGGGCCTTTCCCACCGCTGAGGCTCTTCCACACTGAACCCTACGCTCCTCTCCACAGCCACACAGAACTGTTTATAAATATGGCCACTGTTAAACAAATCAGCTTGTTTCTTCATGCAGCATGGAAAGTTTCACTCACAGTCATTTACATTTATCTCTCGCTCACATATCGAGTGCTTGAACACTCAGCCTGCCTAACACAGCTGACATACAGACAAAAATATTCCGCAGTAAAAAATGTAAAGGAGTTGTCTTTTTCTTGCTTTTCACATTTTTCAATTCAAACACTCAAAGCTGGATGGATGGATTCATCCGCTGGTAGGAAACTATGCACAGCACAGTGGCGGGGCGGGGCGGGCGGGTACCCTTACAGCCTCGATACGAGGTGTTCGCATGGGAGCGACCGCTCGCTTCCCAAGATACAACTCATCAACAAGGCAGCCTTTTGTGGAGGCTCACAATCAACAAAGCGGGAGGAGAGATCAAAGGGTCACGTCCAGGGAAAATCTAATTATAACTGACATTTCCCATCTTAAAGGGAAGCCCTTCAGAAGAGGTTGGTGGCCACCGCTTGGCTTTGGAGCCCACTGAATGAGCCGTTGCCCCGTGTTACCGTTTTCGCGGGGAAAGCACGCTAGCGACTAAATGACTGTTTGTCCAGCATCTCAAGAGCTGGTTCTGCCTGAGTGCAGAGACAGAGGAGGAGCAGGGGAGGATCAATCGCTCAGGTCACCCCAGGAAGACTCCTGCTTCAAACAGGAAATACGCTCTCACACCAAGCAATAACACAGTTTACACTGCTCAGAGGTTGCTTACCAGATTGTCACAAGAATACAAACACTTTTTGCTTGTGTTATTTTTTTGTCTTGCATTTCCAATGAAAATGGAAGATATTATAATGTTTTATTACAGTGACTCATGTATCTCTAAAGGTCATAGGGCCCGATTCAGACTTGAGTAGACTTAACACAGACTTTAAGTAAATAAAACATGGACTTAAGTCAAATTTTTTTGACTTAAGTCTATATTGAGTCAACTTATCTCAAGTCTGAATAGGGCCCATAATGAACTGTATATCTGCGAAAATGATCTGTATATCTGTGAAAATGATCTGTATATCTGTGAAAATGTGTACATTATGAGAATGATGGCATCCTGAACATCGTGTTTCAAATTGTAGAAAAAGGGACGGAGCGGGAGGTACCTACTCCAGAAACTCGGTGATGTACTTGCGACTACACTTGGACCAGGACCAGGGGCTGGTGTCGTAGTTGAGGGTGGGCGCCATGACGTGGTACTGGTGCTTCATGCCTGCCTCCCTGCATTTGGGGTTGTCATCGTGGGGCATGTTGAACCTGCCGAGGGGGAGGGATGGAGAGGGGGATTACACACAGAGAGAGATCAGGGAAAAGGGGGGATGGCTGCTAAATGGATCAGCCCTAACCAGGGGGATGAGTGTCAGAAGGTTTATAATCTGCCATTTTTAACCAGGGGAATGACCTCAAACATTTTGTGGACTTTTTCAGGCCTGCCCCATACCACACACTCACCACACACCCACAGAGAGAGCACACATGCATACGTGTGCTCACACACACACTTCCCGACCACATCATATAGGTTCTCCCACCTGTTTTCAAATGCCTCAATAGCTTTCAATAAAACTCCAGCTGCCAGAAGGACGTTTTAATGCTTTAATGATCTGTATATCTGACCAGCATAATTCCCCCACTGCACTGCCCACATACAGAACACACCACCACATCTCCCGCTCACCTCCCCAAGGTCAGGGGTCAGCTTCTCAAGGGCCTTAAGGCTGAGAGAGATGGTTAGGCCATCATGTTCTGAACACTCACATCACATGAGCCTCAATCATGACCACTGACTATGATATATAGAACTAGAGAACTGACATGGAAACACACACCACCAACCAAGCAATGGTCTTCATTGAACATGATCCGGAACTTAAATGTAGAGATGAAGGCCTATAAAGCGTTGCATCTCAGATTAAATTCATTCTAGCCAGCTGAATAGTGATGTCCAGAATAGTGCTGCTGGGCTGTGCTGTGTTGATCTGAGCGGATGTCCTGACCTACTCAACTGGCTGTGTGTGCTGTGTTAGTGGAAGGATGAGGTCGGCCTTAATCTGCACACACACACACACACACACACACACAGCTGCGTGGTGTTTACTGCAGGATGTGAGCCTACTGTATGGCTGGGCTCTCGGCTGGGGCTTTGGTCTGACTGCCACACAAAGAAGGCAGGCCTGGCCCAGGTTCTAACCCTGGCATGGGGCCCACCCTACAGGGGCCAGCGGGGGTGGCAGGGGGTTGTGGGGGCCTGGCCGCTCAGGGACTAATTGAGTGCTCTGAGCCACAGCCTGCCCCTGGCCCGTAATGAGGTCCTCACACACCGGGAGAGCCACTGGCTGTTACTGAGAAGCGCATGCATGAGGAAATTGGCTGGAATACTCAGAAAGGACTTCTTTTTTTTCCTATTATGTTGATGAATTTGTAAATGACAGTAGAGTGGGAGCTACTGTAGCTCTCTGTATGTCTGAGAGAGACATATGCGGTCTGAGTTCAATCAGGAAAATGGGATCTCTGGAGGGAGATTTGCTGAAGTACTGTGCACTTACATCATAATCTTCTCCAGCTATAATAACGTACTGCAATACTCTACTCTACAGTCAGGCTCCTATTATTGAGCTGCAATAAAACAAGCTTCATTCCAAACAGATGACATCATCATATGCATCCCTCCAACTTCTACAAAACAAAACATCTATAGAAGACTCTAGAAGACAAATCAACTTTTTTCTAGACTTAACACCCTATAAATAACAGTGAGAGTAAGGGAGTAACTTTCACAGTGAAGAAGAGGACCTGATGACTTCCTCTCGATATGGGGGAGAACAAAAACAAGACTTAATAAGTCCGTGGGGACTGCAGCAACAGGCTTTGTCAGCACTCTGACAAAGCAAGAGATCAGCAACATCATCACAACATCACTGCAAAATCACAGCCTTGTCACTACAGAGACGGAGCTTTTGGAGCCACTACACACACGCGCACACGCGCACACACACACACACACACACAGAAGACTAATGAAATGATAGATCGCTGCCTCCGCACAGGATTTATGGCCTCCAAAATCCAAACCATATTTAGTAACCCCTGTGACCTCATCGAATCAGCCATTCTGCTTGTCCAATGGGGCAAGGAAACTGAGCTGCCAATAAAGTTTTGTGGCGGGGTCTTTTGGATATATTTCTCGGACGTTAAAAAAGATAGCCTGTCTTCCATCCATAGCTCTAATGACTCATCAAAACGTCAGGAAGGATCAGCTGTGATCTAAGTCTAAGACGACAAGGACTTGGCTACGTTTGATGATTAAGCATTTTTAACATTATTAAGCCATATAAGTATTACTTTTGTATTAATATCAAGTGACTCCACCACACTAGCAGAGCCCAAAGTGGCTATTTGTACCAACACATTTCCTGAGTTACTGTATATGAGAAAGGCCTCCTATCCATTAGTCTGAGCTAAGGGTTTCGTTTCGTTAATCTACAACATTGTGAGAGCGTTGGTTTGTTCCACTACCTGGCCGACACTCTGTTTCTCAGAGCGTTATACACTCAGGAGAGGATCTTGTGAATATATCCAACCATTAAACGCACCAAGAGGCAAAGCTAACTGCCTGTCCAGCTGTTTGAACTTTAGCATAAACCGATCCACACAGGAGGGCTGGTTTCCCCTCGCTAGGCCCAAAGAGCCAGCCCTGTCTTTGGAGGAATGTGTGAGGAGCAGCACTGGGTCTCAGATGGACGGTAAGCCAGCGCTGGTTAAATAGTGGACAGAACACATGTTGGGTTATTTTGACCCAGCCAATTGGGTTGTGTGAATAACCCAACATGTTGGGTTGATGGGATTACTCAAACATGGGTTAATTTAACCATCAATTGGGTATTTTTTATTCTCATGCAGGGTTCAGTGGGTTGACCTAGCAGCTGGGTCTTTTTTAATGTAATCCTTAGATTATTTTCAGGAGGCGTGGTTTATTAGGGCCGTGGCTTTAAGAAAGATTTTATTGGCCACCTGTGAGATTATTAAGATTATTATTATTTTTATTTTTTATTTTTTAATGGGGTAGATTTAATATTGCAGATAGATTGTAACTTCCATCAATGTAATTGTCTGCATCACTTCCAATCCCCGATATATTTTTTTCGCAAATATTTATATACATATACATACATACACATACATATACACATACATATACATACATACATAGAAATATATATACATACATATATATACACATATCCTTTAAAAAAATATATTTTCCTTTATTACTTTCCAACCCCACCACCCCTCCCCTAATTGGAGTAAACTAGTGAACAACAACGCTTAGGCCTCTACTTCCAGCTTATACATACTATATACATTTTAAGGACACAGTCAATTTTACAATAGTTCTGTTTTGTTTGTTTTTACTCCTGAACTTCCTCTACCCTCAACCTCTCCGATCATTTTCATGATGTCCATCCGGTTTGCTTCTATATGCCATATCTTTCAAACTGTGCTCTTTCACAAAAATCCTACTTAACTACGCCACCAGTCTTCTGATCCGCTGGTTCATATCTCAATAACCCAGCACCAATAACGCAGCATCCAGCATCAATAACCCAGCAGTTTTTAAAGAAAACAACCCAACACCTACATCCCAGCAGTTGGGTCAACCAAACAACCCAGCATTTTTCTTAGAGTGTAACAAGCAACAACTGGCCAGAGTGGCTGGAACGTAAATCTGTCACTTTAACCATCAGGGGAGGCAGGAGAGAGAGAGGGAGGGAGGGAGGGAGGGAGAGAGAGAGAGAGAGAGAGAGAGAGAGAGAGAGAGAGAGAGAGAGAGAGAGAGAGAGAGAGAGAGAGAGAGAGAGAGAGAGAGAGAGAGAGAGAGAGAGAGAGAGAGAGAGAGAGAGAGAGAGAGAGTTTGCATCCCTCATAACTTATACCCAGTTTTGTCATGGTGATTTGGGCCTAATGTTTAGAATGCATGCAGGCTTATGAGAGATTGGGTCATATGTTGTGACTTGGTCATCAGGCCACAAAGCGGTTATTCATATGGCTTCTCTTTCCATTCACACATGTGGTGACATCTGTGTGTTGTGGAAACAGGCCCAAGCAGGGAGCAATGTTATCATAACAGTGCTATTACATAGTAATTATGCAGTATAGTATGACCGCATTTTACACGGTTCAGGTAGTGTTATCTTATTTTAGGGGTAATGTTTAGGACAGCCTGGGGGACAAGTCAGCCCCTGAAAACCAACATTATTCAGCCTTTGATAATGAATCGTCCCCACTAAATTAAAGACATTTAATATGTATGTACATGTACTTGTCCCTACAATGACCACCTTCCATCTCGATGCCTAGTTGAAAGCAATGGCTGCCCTATGCAGAGGTCCCCGGTCCACCACATCTAAAGCCCAGGCAGCAGTGGCTTTCAGATGAGTCTCAGCTCCTCCTCATCCCCCTAGCTGCCTGGCTGCCTCTACAAAGCTGTAACACCTACAGGGTTAAAGGGATACTTCGGGATTTTGGCAATGAGGCCCTTTATATAACTAGAGCTAGCGCAATTGCTAACTAGCGTTAGCTAGAAGTCTATGGGTAGGTAGCTTAGTGGGTAAGAGCGTTGTGCCAGTAACCGAAAGGTTGCTGGTTCTAATCCCGGAGCCGACTAGGTGAAAAATCTGTCGATGTGCCCTTAAGCAAGGCACTTAACCCTAATTGCTCCTGTAAGTCGCTCTGGATAAGAGCGTCTGCTAAATGACAACATTTTTTTTTTTTTTTTATGTATCTGCTACTTCCAGTCATTGCGCTAATGCTAGCTAGCATTGGCTCTCAAAACTACCTCTAACTTCCTTCATACTGGACACAGACACGTAAAAATGGTATCCACAAGTTCATATGACTCAGAGGAAGTAGATAAATGGCCTCATTGCCAAAATCCCGAAGTATCCCTTTAACTCAGGGCACTACCCTAGGGTATTAAGACTGGCATGTCATTAAACCCCTTTTTTCCATTATTATGTTTTGCACCTGCGTGTGCACCCAGGATAAGAGGGCTTTTGTTGTGCGGGGCCGGGGCAGGCCCCAGGGGCCCCGAGAGGTAGGCCCAGGAGGGGGCCAGGGGGGTGAGGGAGGTAGAAAGTACTTACACTAGTGATGGGAAGTTCGTCTCTTTTTACTGACTCAGATCTTTTCAACTCCTTCAGTTAAAAAAACAAATATTTCGACTAATTTCGTTCATTTGATTCAGTAATGCCCAGAGTGTGCAGGACCCCCTTACCAGCAAACAATGAACTAAAAACTTGAAAGACTCATGATTCTAAAAGCCTCTCATTTATCATAGGGCTCTTTTTGAAGCTGTCATTTGTGACTGAGACTTATAACAGTGTGCTTCAAACAATGTACATTTGTGATGGCTAGGGATACAAATAAGATTATTTCTTGATACCTTTAAAACGAGGTCTAGTTGCGGCCGCAACTGGACTAGATTGTGAACAACTCTTGACTGTCGCGAGGGAGATAAGCACATATTGTTTGCGTACTACATCAGCCCCCCAAATGATTCATTCTCAAGTTTGCTGAGCAGAGGCAGGCTGTGTAGGCTGTGTCATGGTTCTACAAAGCTGTGTCAATCGACAACATTCAATAATCAATTCATTACATTTATTCTTGCACCATGAGATCAATTATCAGTTCTACTTTTGACGCCGGAGAAAATGACAGCCGTTTTACGGGCTCCTAACCAATTGTGCTATTGTGTTAAGGCCCAAATCCCTGTAATTCGCATGACGTAGGTCGGGGTGCCTTGTAAGGATCCGATGGCGAGTGCGTAATCTGCCTCTACCATCAGTCCTACTAGCCAACGTATTTTAATTTTAATTTTATACTTATCCATTTTTTACATAACACTTATTGTTGCACTGCATTGTTGGTTAAGGGCTTGTAAGTAAGCATTTCACTGTTGTATTCGGTGCATGTGACAAATACATTTTGATTTGATTTGATTTGATGTATTTTTCTGTGCACACGTGATAGACAGTTGGTGGTCGGAGCACGTCTCTGGAGCCGCTGAGCTGGAGGAGTGCGTAATAATCCTGCTGTAGGATTAATTTTGGCCAGCCAGCAGGTAAAATGAATGACTAAAATGAACGAGTCACTTGGTAAAATGAATCATGACTCTCGAGTCAGTAAAAATAGTTTAAAAATAACAAATCGTTTGCGAACTGCACATCACTAACTTACACATGACCCAGCTCGTGAGCGATGGTGAATGAGGCGCTGAGTCCGTTCTCCTCGCTGATGGAGCAGCTCCGGTACGGGTCACACATGGTCCCAAGCTCCGCCAGCCCTGGAAGGTCACCAATACACAGCTGCTTGAACGGACGGAGAAGAAAAAACCTTCCACCGCTAAAGGCGATTAAGCCATGAAACTTCTGTTCCATAAGAGAGATCAGTACTACCCTCTATCCTCCCCGTCACCCACCCTCCCTCTCACTACACCGTTCTAATCGGTCACTATATTAGCTGTAGGCTCCTGATATAAACACATTACTGTATATTAGCTGACTGTGGAACATTGAAACATGAGTGGAAAGTTAACCCAGTCACTGAAGGTGACATGGACACATTTAAATCTGAAAGTGAAGACGTTTGTTTACCCAATGTGTCACACTTGTCTTTCGCTCGGCAGATGTCTTCCCTGTGAGAAGACACAAGCACAAGCAAAGTACACCATTATTCATCATCTCTATGCAGTTATATGTGTTAGGGTAGTGAGACAGTACAGTTCAAAGGTGAAATGTCAGTAAGTACCTTGTGATGAGGAGTGCAGTGTCGTGGTGAGAAGGGTGACTGTCGTCCTGGACATTTTGGGTCTGTTGCCAGACACAGAAGTTGTGGAGGGTAGTAGCAGCATTGAAATTTATTGAGGGCCCATCCTGTGAGAGATAACATAGAGACAGTGGTGAGGATTTGAACAGGTGTTCCTAGATAAAAAAGCTACAAAATGTAACCATGTATCTAAAAGTCTCATTAAAGTATTTTCATCTGAGTTAGTTATCTGTCATTACAAGGCCATTTGCTGTATGCCCCTCAGTCAGTCCTAGTCGAATCACAGCTATGGTAGTAGCACAGGACAGTAGTATCATTTTCTCTGAGGAGATTTCTCTTGAGGTTTTCCTCTGACAAGGAGTGCAGTGTCCTTCTAAAGGGCTACAGAGAGAGGCTGATGTCAGCTGTCTCAGAGTACTCACTCACTGCAGCCCCCAGCGCCTGTTCTTACCTGTTCATTGTGGATGACGATCAGCTTGACAATCATGACGTTGATCAGGTTTCCTACACTTGGGTCCCTGTAGACCGCAGCAACCTGTGACAAGATGAACACACAGGCAAGAAATGCAAATCTCTACTAACGGTACAAAAATAGACTAATGTAAACACAATTATTACTTTGAATGAGAGTAGGTCTAGAGACCATGTTCCAAAGTCTTGACCAAAATAACAGGAACAGTTAAAGAAAGGAATGCATATTCTTATTTTATTCCTTCAGGGTAAGTTTAATAAACAATGTCTTACGCACAATTACAATTCCTCTAAGGACCCTCTGGTGTTGGGGGGGTTGACATTTTAACAAAATGTAAAAATGTCAGCAAAGCTTGACTTGTGTGTATCCCACCACTCCTTGGACAAAACCGTTTTGGTGTGCCTTTCTTTTGGTTCAGCCCTGTCAGTGTGGGTCACTATCCTCCTGGGGCTATCCTAACAGAGCTCTGACAGGAACTCATTAGCCCTCTATAAACATTTAGCTTGTCAGAGCCTGGGGGGCTGAGTGAAGCAGATACCTCTTCTGGTAGGGGGAGAGAGAGAGAGAGAGAGAGAGAGAGAGAGAGAGAGAGAGAGAGAGAGAGAGAGAGAGAGAGAGAGAGAGAGAGAGAGACAGACAGACAGACAGACAGACAGACAGACAGACAGACAGACAGACAGACAGACAGACAGACAGACGGGCAGACAGGCAGGCGGGCAGACAGACAGGGGGACAGGCTGATAGAAAGATAGACAGGGGGATAGACAGTGGGACCCAGAGTGCGTGCTGTAGCCTAAACTACGGCTTCACACTGGTACATAAATGGACAGACAATCAAGGCTGTGATACACTAGAGGAATGTGTCTCTGTGGTCAGTGTAAACACTATGACATCATATCAGAGGGCTAGTAGCCCACCCATTAGCCCCCTTCTCCACTACCAGGCACAACGTGCTGTCACCATGATGATGACGGATCAGTCTTGGCTGATTTCCCTGTTCTTGTTTAAAATGCTGGGTCTGGTTTCTGTTGGTTTGGCCGAAGCGTGGCATGTCTTTTTGATTGAGTAGCCTTGACAGGTTTTTCTTTGACAGCTGTGTGCACGTGTGTGTATGCACGTACGTGAGCGTGTGTGTGTACAGATGTAGGATCTTAATTTGAGCCAGTTTGCTACAGCAGGAAAAGAATCCTGCAGCTACAGGAAATGTGAATTATTATGTGGATTATATTTCATGGACATTTTTTGTAGGGGTTGATACATTTTCTGTTAGGGCAAATCAAGTCTACAATTTTCAAGAAGAAATTACAAACTTTAGAAGCCTTTTTAAACCTTGAATACACTATAAGTTTACATTTCCTGATATGCAGGAAAATTCCTGCAACAACAAGATGATCAAATTAAGATACGGCATCTGTATGTGTGAAAATGGTTGTGTGGACGGTCATAAGGTCCTTCATATTGATGTCTTTAAGGGCTAAAGCAGAGGCCCATGTGTTTCCAAATACATATTTTACAGTGTTGTGTTTTGGTTGTTAACCCTGAGGTAACCCAAGCATGTGGTAACATTAACCAACTAAAAACCAATAAGATCATAAAGTGTTGAGTCAGCTCATTGAACCCCCTTATGAACTACATCTCTGACTGTGCAGGAGAGCTTGCTATCAGGGTAACATTAGGAAGAGAAAACTGGCTATCAGCATTTATGTCTTGCATTCTTAGGGATCCAACATACTGTCAATGTAATAATATGCCATTTAGCAGAAGCTAGACAGGTAAACAAAATCCAAGTTGCATCGTTTGGCAGAATTCGACAGGTCAAGGCTTCCAGGGTGTTGTGTCTCTCTACTGTATGAGTGCCACATTGAACAATACTGTATGCATCTCCTTTGTGTAAAACATAGTTAATGGGTTAAACCTCAATCCACATGGGTGAAAACTAATGGGCAAAACCCAAACAGACCATTACAGTGTAATATAATTGGGAGACACAACAGTGATCTTGACATTGATTAACAAAGAGGGGTAATGATTGTAGGTGAAAACTGTTATCCTTAGATAATAAAAATGGGTACAGTAAAAAGTCAACCAAGCTACCAACCAGACACCAATATCATTAGCCACTAAGTAAATGACTTTGTACCACGGAAAAGTCACATTTCCTGAAATCATAGTAAGTTACAGCACAGAACAAATCTAGATTCAACAATGTATTTTTCATAATAAAAAATTGTTTTACTTACTACTGACATGATTGTTAGGATGTAGTGCTCGAGGTTGCGTCCGTGGTGGCGCACCATCTTGACGTCAGCAGTCAGCATCAGTTCCACGTAGCGGGGGTATGAGAGGAACCTCTTCTGCCTGGACGGGGCTCTGTGATAGGGGTTTGAAGAGTTGGTGGTGTGATTGTCTATATGGTGTTCTATCTCGTAGCCTATGTGGTGGATGTCCATTCTATCTCTCAGGGAATCCAACTGTTCTCCCATACTCCTGTTGCTTTGAAGATTGACGACTGGCCTTTCCGATCCTTCCCCTGTCGGGAAATAGAACAGAGTAACAGAGTAGAATAATCTGGTTGAAGGTCATATGATAATAGGAACAGACTTAGACCTGAGCGTAAATAGTGGAACACAATAAATCATTTCTAGAATACAAAGAAAACTCATACACCTTTTATGTTACATCTACTAGCATTTCCTGCCGCAGTATTAAACGTCTAAAGCTAAAGAGAAATGCCTCAGCTTAGCCACATTCCAATGACATACAGTAACCACCAGATATTGGACTTCCATAAATTACTGTGTCATTTCAAGGTTCTGAAGAAAAGTTGTAGTCAACGACACATGGTCAGTAACAGAGGTTTGAGGGTAAGAGTTTGAAGATCAGACAAGCTGCACTCTTGTGCCTCAAATTCTACTTATGCAAACACAGAAAACCACACTATTCACACTGCTGTCTCTGCATTCAACAAGGGCACTCCACATGTGAATATGAATTTAAACCACTTCATTTAAACCACCGCCCGTATATCACAACAAATTAAAGGGCCACTAAGGGAGTACAAGTTGAACAGAACAGTACAGCTGAAATGGAACAGATACCAGATTCAGACTTTCAGAAGGTTATATTCAGGCCAAAGGAGAAAGCACTTAACAACGGAAAGGTAAAAAGGGTATGGAAAGCAGCCATATACTCTGGCTACATATAGTCCATTGGCATCACTTCCAACCCTTTCCTCTGTTAGGCGGACCTCAGATGAACTGCATGTGTAGCACAGCAGAGCTCAGTCAGTGTGAGATGAGAGATTCCTTTACCATGACGACAGGGAATTGAAAGAGAGTGAGAATAGGAGGAAGATAGAAAAAGCACCCTGAGGCCAACCTAAAGAGGTGAAGGAAGGGAGAGAGAGAGAGAGAGAGAGAGAGAGAGAAAGAGAGAGAGAGAGGATAAGAAGAATATAGGAAAGCACCCGGAGGCCAACCTAAAGAGGTGAAGGAAGGGAGAGAGCTTAATTATGTGTGTCTATGTTGTCTGAGCACAGGGCAGTTTCCTGGGACACTTTTCTGTTGAGGCATAACAGCACCAGGGAAGTGAAGCTAGGGCCAGGGTTGAGGGACTGTGGGGGCCTTCCATTTTCCGCTCAGGCAAGCTCCCGGCTGCCCACAAGAGGCTAGCTACATTGTTTGGGAGATAGAGTACAGCAGTAGGGTACAGCTGCAGAGGGCTGTACACACCCCAACCCAACCCTACCCCACTTCTGAAATAACGGACCGTCTCAGTCAAAGACAACGTCATATTACGGAAGGGAATATTGGTAACACATTATCTAAAAGCATTCAAGAGCAGAGAGCAAAAAGAGTTTTGGTCCAAGATCAACAATGTATCTGGATGGATTAAGTTTGGCCAGGGATATGTATGTTGAAAAGTACACCATGCATCAGGTTTTCCGCATCTGCACTGATGTATAGCCACATGTGCTGAGATGTCCGACTCGGAATGAGGACTTGTAATGTTTCTGCTGTCTCACAGCTGAGGTAAGACCAATCTCTATGGCCAGACAAACTGTCCAATCAGAGAGAGAGAGGAAGACTAGAAGACTGTGATCCAAGCAGCTGCCAGAATGAGCAGTTAACTGTTAATATTAACTCTTTATCATATTGTTGTCCTGCACTGAGATCAGTACTGAGACTGCATCAAAATACAGTACTATATTGTAAATTGGCTGCAAGGCATCCATGGCCATACACAATATACTGCACAACACACCTGATTTCCGACCAACTGCCTTTTACTTCAGTATCCCGATGAGTTACTACATATACTATACTCTGTTTACCCCTGGGTAGTGCTGAGCGATTAGTGCTTTTTGAGGTCGGTTCGGTTTTGGCTCGATTATAAAAAAAATTATCACGGTTTTCAATTTTGGTTATTATTATTTTTCACATTAAATGCACTATGCATTATGTGGCTTTAATGCTGTAACAACACAGAATAAAACAATCAATCAAAGTCCCATGATGGTAGTGACTGCCCATTACTGCTTATCACTTATTAACCATCATTTATTCACATTATTTTACTTTAATAAAATATTTCAGTTGTTGTTTTTTTGATGACTTTATTATTTAATTCCAAGTCATCATCTCATCTCTATAGAGCTGCTGCCTATGCTGTCTGACAAAATCACTATTTTAGTAGATCTTCAATGTAAATAAGGCATACTTTTATGATTGCTGAATATCATCTATCAATCACTTAGATCATGTATTTTCAGGTAGAGATACCTTGCGAAGCAACTGCTCTCTATCCCTCTCGATCGCACGATTTTCTGTCTCTTCTCTCCCTTTCCGTGTCTGCCCAACACAGAATGTACCAGTAGGCGCGCAATGGATTATGGTCATTGTAGTTAATTACCACGTTTTCTGCACTAAACTATGTAGAATATTGGCCTGTTGGAAACTACAACCCCCTACTATATCGCACAGTTCGGGCGTGATCTGATTTATCTCAAGAGAAACTGCGCATTGAGCTCACAAAAAAATAAATACCGTAATTCAAATAATTGAACCAATGTTGGTCAATTAGTTGTTTAAAAAATGAAAAATAACCGACATTTCGGTTAATCACTCAGCACTACCTCTGGGTAACCCTTTCATAGTGAGTGTCACCTTGTGGTCTGAGCACCCAGCAGCTACTCTATCAAACCATCAAGACAGAAAGAGACTGTAAGACGATGATAGAGAGGGTTTAAAAGAGGAAGAGAAAACTTACTGTACTCATTCGAGGGAGTACAGTAAGTTGAGGAGCAGGAGGAGGAAATATGGCCAATATAATAATAGCCTTTAAATCACATTAGATTAGCTACACACAACCTTTCCGAAATCGCCTTACAGTCAAATCCCCCCTCTCACTGGCCGGTGAGCTGCTACTTACACTGTGAGAAGAGTAGTTTGGGCTGGCCCTGGCCTGATTCACTAACAGGACCAAAAGTAATCTTCTCTGACAAACCCCAAAATAGGGGATTTTATCTCTCAATTAAAAAACTATAAAACATGTACAGATATTTATCAAACATTTATTAAAAACTTCTACCATGTTTATAAAACATAATTAAACATCCATAAATTCCCTCTTCCAGATAACTACAGCAGTAACTCATACTAGCAATGCAGCCCAACACATGATGACATTGCAGTCCAGCGCTACACTCTTAGAAGTAATGGTGCCAGGAAGAACCTTTTGGAGTTCTAAAAATGGTCCTCTGAAAAGGGTTTTTGAGGAACCCCTGTGTAAAGGTTCAAACCAGAACCTTTTTGTGATGGGAGGGGTTCAATTTTGAACCTTTTTAATAATATATTGTAGAGGTGTCAGCCTATCAGAAGATTAGAGGCGTGGCTTATTTGACGTGTGGCTTTCAGATAGTTCTTTTTGGCCACCCATTTGAGTAAATGTCATTCGTGTTCATATTGTTAAGTTTGTACACTGCAAACTTCAATGTCCCTTGATTATTTATGCATATTACATAGTCTAATATAATATTAACATTGCTGACTACTTATAGTAATAAAGTGGTAACTACACCGATTTTGGGATTTGCACAGGCTCTTGAGGAACTCATACACCTCTGTAAGCCTCATTGAAGCTACAAAATTATCAGTGTTCAAACTTCACATGTGATGACAATACAACAGAACAGATGGACAGCAATAACATTTACTCTAACGGATGGCCCAAAAAATATCTATCTGAACGCCAAGACCCTACTAAGCCACGCCTCCAGTCCAGGGTTCCTCCAGGAACCGTTTGCTACATTGAAACATTAAAGGATCCTCCAACTAAATAAAGGTGCAAATATAAACTGTTGACTAGCAACGGTTCCTTGAGGAACTCCAGGGGTTGCTTGAGGATCTGCAGGGTTCCTCCAGTCACCACTAATTCTAAGAGTGTATAATGGCACATATTTCTGCAACGCGTGCCATCTATAAATACAGTGTTTTTGTTGGCACTTATGTACACATACATGTAACTGAGGAATCAAAAGCATTTTCTGGTACAATGCCTGTCTATACAGAGCAGTAAACGGTGGGGGTTCTAATCACAATAACGTTTTACGACTTAATAACTAAAGTTATTTATGTATTCTTTCAATAAGACGTATATTACCCACTCACACAAACACAATCGTGCACACAGGGTGTTTGAGCACAATAACCACAAAAAATGTTTGCTTATTTTTGTTTATAATCCAATTTAGAAACATTAAAGCAATAGTACATCACGTCAATGCTTGATACCAACATAGATGTATCTTTCAAGCATGATGTCAACAAACATGACGTTCTCCTCCACTTTAGCTGGATTAAAGTCAATTTATATTTATACTCCAATGCACTACAACCTCTTTTCACTTGTTCAGAAGTATCAATGCCAAAAGGCCAACAATAGGAAACACTGTTTTCATTGTTGAGCTAATTAACATTATTTTACAAGAACCCACTGGGAGAGAAAGAGCTCTGTCACTTGGGTGCCAATTACGGTGACAGTGTAGAGTGTAGCTGTAGTGTTCCTTACACCAAGCAAAGGTCATGCCTGGGCCAATCAGGGGTCAGGTCGTTTAATGGACAGTACAACATCCTGTAGACCCCCACAGACCTACAATTAAGAGCCATTCTGTGGCTGCTGGCTAGACAGAGAACGGAGGGAACTAATTGTTGCTGAAGAACGAAAGCTTTTAGACCTGGCTGCATGACTCTTGACCCTCAGAAAGAAAGATAGCAGGTTTCACACACACTGTCTGCCACAGTGGTGTCAGTGTTACTGTCCAGATCCATGGTAAAGGTCGTAGAGTGGCCAGGGGGTTAAGGGTTAGAGTTTAGGTACCAGACTTTCTCAACAGGGAATCCCATTCCTCTGCTCTGGAGTTCAACAACAATGACGCAACAGCTAGGTTGTCCTTCAATGGAACCATCTCTACCTCACACGATAAGAGCAGGGAAAGCTGCCAGACATTCCTTGCTTCTCTCATGTTGATGAGACAAGGGTAGAGATGATGGTCGGTTCATTTATGTTAGCTCTGTTCTCTGGGTAGAGTGTACAGTAAAGATGAGAGGGGCTGCAGAAAACCACACTCGTAAAACCACGGCACTGAATCAATTACCCCAAAGCATCTGGCATCTACTTTCCCTTCAGCTTTTAATGAGGACATGAGTGCTCTTTAGATGATGGGAATTACATTTTCCCCGTGATGTGTCTGAACCCCTGTAAAACGAGATGACAGCAGCAACATCTTGGATTCCACTCTCCATCCATATTCCATTGGTCTCAATTCCACAAGATCAAGTAACCTCCATAGACTTTCCATACATAACAGTAACATAATCATTTCAACCACTTGTTTTGGTGCCTATAGGAATTCAGATGGACAGAGGAGCTCCAGGCGTTGACACTGCACGTCTCTGGCCTAACCCGTCTTCCCATTAGGGTCAGTGGTGTCCCAGCCTGTCCAGGGCCACGTTGTGGGGACCATGTCCCTCACCTGTTAGCACCTCTCACCTCTGACAACTGCCACCATAATAACACTATAATAGAAAGCTGCAGGTCTGATGGATCCCCTCCCGCCCATCCGTTCAGACAGAATACCAAAACAGACAGACAGACAGACAGACAGACAGAAGACCTCGGAAGAAAATAGCTGTTGGAATTTGAACACCAGACTGAGCAATGAGGGCTCTATTATTGCTGGAGTCCAGTGATGTTTGTTGATACTACCTATAACATACTGGTTCACAATTACTATTGGCTAGGTCGGAGACGCATCATAGCACTTCATATCTCAATCACTAATAGACAGAGGCACAATGTTCACCAAATGTACCATATGTCCGATATTTTTTCTGCCCCAGCTACTACACAGTCCAACTTCTCCTGTGTACATTTACAGCTGGAGGTGAGTATGAAAACTCTGACTTGGATTGAGGGGCTGCTACAGATAGAGACACAGGTGTAGAGGGGAGGAGGAAGGCAGAGAGAGAGCCTGAGAAACGTCCGGGGCTGGTGCCAGGGTTTAGAGTGAGACCAGCACACATGCAGCACAGACTAGGCTGCTTCTCTTCTCTCCTCTCCTCGCTCAGCGATTCCAACCCCTCAGTGGGCTGTCTCATCCACAGCCACATTAACAGAGACAACAAGCACTCAGTCAAACAGATGAGCCCAGCAGAGTAAACACATACACACACAGTCTGTGCGTACACTTACTTACACACACGCACACTTCGCACGCACACACATGAACAAAGCAAACATTTGTACACACTCACTCATTGAACAAAGCACGGCCAGATACCCATTTCAGGATGAGCAACAATAGCGGCTCCATGGTGGGTGGGTTGGGGGGGCTTGTGGCTGGCTGGGAGGGAGGGAGGTGTAGAGCGGCAAGGCCTAAGCCAGGGATCCCCAATTACATTCAGCAGTGGGCAGATTTTTCCTTGAGCGGATGGTCGGGAGGGCGGAACATAGTTATAAATAATTTGCACACTGCAAATTGACCGCAAGAATCCCAAATAGGTATAGTATTTGACAAAAACAGAATCATTTCAAACCTTGATAACATGGGATACGATTACATATGCCTCTCTAATTATGCATGGGAATACATGGGAACAGATTTCCTACATGAAAATAACGTTGAGCTCATTTCCTGGTTATTTTACAGTCTTTAATGCCCAACAACGAAAATTATATATTTTGTATATATATTTTTGAGACAACATTGGGGGCCAAATAACCAGGGAACCCTGGCCTAAGTACTATGGCGCCAAATGACATCCAAAAGCCCCCACACCTAACTGAGCCAGATCCTAAAGGTGAAAGAGGTTGTCTGACCGATAACCATCCATCCATCACACCATGGCTACCTCTGTTGACCCCATTCCCAACACGGCATGAGAGACAAAAACAGCTTCAACTGAGAGCGTAAACAGATGAAACGGAGGGCCGAAAACCACTAGGAAATAATTCAAGGTCAAATCCCCTCCAATGAGTGACTCCAAACAAAGGGTGACAAGCACGAGGTCACACACACAACACACAACAAGTGCTCCATTCACATACATGAAAGCGCCAAAGAACAGGGAGCGATTCAAGTCGGCTAGTTCAATAACTGGACATACGGGGTAGAGCATGAGAAAGCATTTCCCTGCGATGCTTTGTGCCAGGGCTAGCCACAGGCCCACTGCCAACCAACTCTGTATACTCCAACAGAAACAACTTCTCTATTATCACACTAATTGTTCCATTCACAGCATCCCAGTCCTAGTACCAGGGACCTGTCAGTGCCTTTGGTATAGTAAGTACATCATGAGAGAGAAACACATAACTACAACCTCTCATTACCTTCGAAGCGCTCATAAATGTCAGCCCTGCAGAGACCTAGTGATCAGAGGGAGCAGTGACAGTCCTCCCCATCCTTCTGACTATCGACATCTCAAGACGACCGACACAGAGATTCACATGCAAGCCTTAGCCCACAGACAGACAGATAACCCCCAGAATGTTGCATTAGGGGACCGACACAGTCACAGTATTGGGATTTCAGTCTGACGAGCTCCTTTGTAGAAGCTTTTAAACCCATCCTGGCACATGTAGGCCGTCATTGTAAATAAGAATATGTTCTTAACTGACTTGACTAGTTAAATAAAGGTAAAAAAAAAAAAAAAAAAAAACAATGAGGAACATTCGCCTCTTAAAACGTAATCACCCACTGAACAGCTCCCAACTTCACAGTTATCAAAAACAGTGGTAAAACCACCCAAGATGACTTAGTGGGCATAAACAGCTGTAGACCTAGACGTGGCTGCTTGATATAGTGAATAGTAGTTGGGAGGAAGATCTGGGTCATGTTAATGTCAAGGAAGGTAGTGTATCTGAACTTGAATTTCATAAAATAGTATGCCTAAATTATATATTGAGTTTGAGAAACATTTCACCTTGAATCAGATGGAAAGCATGAGTCATGGAAGGATGCTGTAGTGCTCTAACAACAATGCATGAACACACAGCCAATGACAGCTTAATTACTGTGTAATGACTGATGATAAAATAACAGAAACTCTATCTTCCTTAAGAGGTTACACTTTAAAAGCCCTTATTATCACAGTAGCATTTTCAACACTCCCCTGTTGGTGATGGCATATGAGAGGAAAAAATATGCGATTTCTGTTGAAAGACCAAAGACGACTGACTGCACAATGATGGACACAATGAGCTCTTCAACTTGATCTTTTTTCACTTTATCTCAGTTGAAACATACTGTTCCGCTTCTATCAACACATTTTACCAAGGAGTGCAGAGATAGGACTACAGCAGGACTACACCAACGATGGAAACCAACAGGACTACACCAACTATGGAAACCAACAGGACTACACCAACTATGGAAACCAACAGGACTACACCAACTATGGAAATTCTTATACAACTGAGAGTAAAGACATACAGTATACCACCATAAGCCTATTGTCTTCTTCTATAGCATTCCTGAACTAGCATGTATGGCTCAAATGCAGCAACAAGAGCCGACATAGGCCTATCTAAATGTAAACCTTATCTTTTCACTGATACACATTTTGTTTGTGTCCTGGAAGACCAATTAACAAAACAGACAAAAAGTTTCATTGTTGTCTGTTTAAAAAATACGTCTCTCCCTGAAGAGTATAGCAGCAAAGAGAGGGGGAGGAAAGAATGACTCACTGAATGACTAATGTTCTGCAAAACAAATATATTTTTAAATGTACAGAGTGAAGAAGGGCTGGAAGGATGGTTAATTGTAAAGCGTCTGGCATTTCCATGTGTGTTCTGTTCTGACCAACCAGGATAGTTGGCAGGTTTTGAGCCTCCTTCCAACCCCCCAAAGCCCCAAAACCCTTCTGCCCCCCTCAGCAATGAAACTCCGGCTAGCGACTTTGATTTAAGAAAAGAGAGAGAGAGAGAGAGAGAGAGAGAGAGAGAGAGAGAGAGAGAGAGAGAGAGAGAGAGAGAGAGAGAGAGAGAGAGAGAGAGAGAGAGAGAGAGAGAGAGAGAGCGAGAGAGAGAGAGAGAAAATGGCAGTGGTGAACAAACAACATTGTAAATCCAACAATATTTATCTGTTTTTATCTTCCCCTACTATTTGCACATTGCTAAAACCCTGTACATAGCTGATAATATAACACTTTAAATGTCTTTATATTTTTTAACCCTTTTGAGTTAAATATTTACAGTTACATTTTAATAGTTTGTTGATGTTGTTTTGTGTCTTCTCACTTTTGTTTATTGTTTATTTCATTTGCTTTGGCAATGTAAAAACATGTTTCCCATGCCAATAAAGCCCCTTTGAATTGAATTGAATTGAGGGGGGGGCAGTCCACCTAATCTATCTGACCAGTTGTGTCCATTAACTATATAAGAATGTCAGCCCTAATTTACAGGCAGCTAATAGATTACTCTTCCACATCATCAAAACCAATTAGCAGCCAACCAACACAGTGTTTACTCCTGACCTGATAGTAACAGTCAGTGTGTGCACTGCACTGCAATGCACTGCACACATTCCCATAAAAAGAAAGGAGGCCTACTAGCAGCCAGCCAGCCATCCAGCCAGCCAGGCCTACTGTGGCCTTCAAAGAGAGGCATTTATCAGTGCATCTGGAGAGGAGCCTATCAGATAAGGGTGTGGAACCACAACCCAGGACACCTCACAGTCCTCCTGTCCTAACCCGGCCCTGTGACGTCTCTCTCCTTTAATCCCGCCTCATTGTGTGTCTGCTCTGCTGCCCTTTGATGAGGCCTGCTGCAGGTGTCTTCTCATTCCCCTGCTATCTATCTATGTTATAACAAGACCCCATTGACTTATTAAAAGGTGAGGAGGAAGCCTGTGTTTGCTTGGGCACTTTAAATAGAAAAATCTACTGATGTTGTATCTAATCTGTGAGGGTGGACGGGGGATATTGATATTGACAGACCCACAACTTGTGTGTGCAAGATAGCTGCTACACCTCCTTAATGTTAAACCATGGCCTATCAAGAGTATCCCACCTCCCACCCACTATCTGACAGTGCCTACATTTTTCAAAGTTCTTCAATGCCTGGCTGAAACCCTCCAGATTGCTGCCCCTCTGTGTTTGCCACACACAGACTGATGGAGTGAAAGGCAAGCATATTAAGGAGGTATTGGCCTGGCCCCTCAGGTCACTCCAACTACTTCACAGACAATGGCCACAACCAGCGGACAATACCCGTGTTCAGACAACAAGCAAATCAAGTGTCCAGCACATAAAAGATTTATTGCATCAGCCAACAAAGGCTGCCCACAAAGCTCCCCGCGAGCTCTCCTTTAAGGGCCTGTGTCAGGGTGAACTCTGCTGGGTCACTTTGCTTTTTGTGAGCCTCTCCACCATCTAAAGGCTGTAGCTATACAAATTCAAATGAAACGGAAAACATTCAGATAGCAGCCTACAAGTGCAGTGCTCTCCAGTTTCTTTATTTCTCTCCGCTAGTGCCACAAAGTAAAAAGCTGTTATTTCTTCCTCTGTTCCTCCATGGTCTTGGGTGTGAACACCAACAGGGAATGGTTCGCTGGGCTGGAACGCATTTTAGCTTTATTAAGTAAATGATTTCAATAACACGCTTAATCAAGGCTCAAATCTTCTCGCTAAGCCAGCAGCCAAGGATCGTCACTGAGCATCATTTGCATTTAGGACAGTTATTACGGCTGTGGCACAGAGTTGAAGAACAGAACAGGTCATACTGGGGCTAAGTCTGAGGGGAAACCCAGGAACAATCACAGTAACAATCAGACTGTGGTTATATAGTATAGTATAGGAGCAGATCCAGGCTGTGGTAAGTACAGGGGTAGACTGTGGTAGGTCTGTTACCTGAGGCTGAACAGGGTTGTGTGGGTTCACTGGCAGGGCCCTCTCTCCTCTTCCTGTCCTTTCTGTAGACGAGGTGAGGTTTGTTGTGCTCCTCGTCGTACTCCTCCCCCTCCTCCGCATTCATCAGGGGCTCTAAGAAGTATTCACCATGCTGGGTGGTAAAAGTCCCCATCTGGAGGAGAGAGAGAGAGAGAGAGAGAGAGAGAGAGAGAGAGAGAGAGAGAGAGAGAGAGAGAGAGAGAGAGAGAGAGAGAGAGAGAGAGAGAGAGAGAGAGAGAGAGAGAGAGAGAGAGAGAGAGAGAGAGAGAGAGAGAGTTGGTTAGAGGTCTGTGCGGTGTGGGTCATATGAGTGACAGGGTCACTATATATGACAGCTATGGTATGACAGGTTGGGTGTCCATATACTTTAAGTGGTCACCACCTGCAAGTGCATGTCTTGTTTTGTCGTAAACCTAGAGACATTGTAATAACTGAAATCTAAGTAATAACTGAACTTCTCGTGCTATTTAAAACATTTGATCATTCATGTTTTAGAGTGATGTAGCTTTTTACAACATGTGTGCTGTTTCCCTGAGTTAATGTTGAGTACCAGTATAGCACACAGTGTGCTATGCATCATTAGTTCATGACTAGTCCAAACAACACAAGAATAACGCAAAATGAAAATCTTCCAAAAGTACACTGTCTTCCAAAGATATATATCTTTAGCCGGTGGAAATGGAAACAACATGGAAAATCGGAAAACAGGGAAAACACTACTAAGGTCTCTGTCAATCACCATTGATACAATCATCACACTAGTAATCCTTCTTAGTACAGGTGTTGGATCTTAATTTGTCCAGACTTGTCATGGCAGTAACACGATCTTGCCGCGGCAGTATTTTAATGGGCCATCATGTTGCCGCAGTACAGTATATGGATGGGCCATCAAGCCCTCCATTTTAATGCAAATTCTATTGTTTGCATTCAGGAATTCCTAAATAAATATTTAGTACTTTGAGTTGAGGACATTGCGTAATAATGGGTGAGATGACAGCATAATCCTCAGGACATTTGATGATAAGAAATGGGCTTGATTGACACATACAGTATATTCCTCATATATCATAGCATATTTTCATTTCACACAACATTAGCATCCCACCTAAATCTTACAACCTGTGTCTTTAAAACTATTGTTTTGATAGTATTTGAGAGTGCACCACTCAAATCCTGTCTTGAATGAATGACAACCAATGGGAGGAGTGATATCATTGTGATAGGATTGGGCAATGCAAATATTGATGTGGAGGATGAGGCCCTCACAAAGCTGCTTAGTTCAACAGCCAGTCGCTCGCTGGCTCACTCAGCCGTGAAGACAAAGGTGTTTGTATGGTAATTTCATACGCACACTTTAACAGGATATTGTGTGGTGGAATGTTATCTTTTGGGGGCAATTTCCATGAGCATCCCCACAAGTGATCGGAATTTGAAAACAGAAAATATCCAGAAAGGCCATGGAAAACAAAGGACATACCATGTGTCCATTTCTTATTTTCCGTTCACGGTAGATGGGATAGACATTTGAACACACACACCCTTGCATCTTGGAAAGCCCGAGTGCTGCAGACTATATGCTATATGATGAGAGCTCAACCTGAGCCCAAGTACAATATAATGACTGGGTTGCCCTTGTAATAACATGACCCAGAGCAGAGGAAACAAACTATGGCTATAGTAGTTAGAAGCTCTCTCTAAGTCTCAGTCTTGTAACACTGCGTGAAAACCACCTTGAGCGCCCCACTCTGCTCCTCTGATGACATGTCAGTATAGTAGAGTATAGTGAGAATGAATTAATGTGAATGTGCTGCGCTGGCATAGAGCAGAGTATTAACAGAGTCCAGTTACACTGTATCATTACAAGGCATGGTACTGTCAGCATGTGCTGGGTGGGAGCGTTTGTATACAAGGCCATCAGCGAACATCTTGTAGCAGTCTATCCCATGCAGCGTTATGTTAAGTTGCACGCAGACACTGTCAGCCTAAGGCACTCACTCAGGTACTATACAGTAATGTCAAGGACTGAGTGATTACTGAGTTGATGAAATATAGACTGGGCACCAGGCACTTCCTATATGTACAGTGCACAAAAGATCCTGGGGTCGAGACTGTGGTGATGCACAGAATGACAACAACCTACCTAACATTGTACATTGTATGACATCTATCAAGTTCTACAAGGACAAATATGAAAATGTTGTAGTAGTAGTACATCGTCGGTCTGAGGAACAGACTTCTTCCCATAATCCCAACAAGCGTTTCCACACCGCTAAACACACACCAAGTGTCAAGTATTTGTTTGCACAAACTAGGAAGCATGGTGTCAGGGGTCTAGTGTTAGTTTCTATTCACTTGGAAATCTGACAACCTAGTTTGGACGAACACACAATGTTGCTGTTCAGGAACGGGTGCTGTAATGGGCCTTTGGTGGAGGGGACTTCACAGAGAGCTACAGTCCAAGGCCGTGGTGAGGAATCTCTGTCTGTTGACACACAGCTAGCAAAGACCACTATGACAGTCATTTAATGTGACGTACAGTAAAGACAGTCCATCTCTTTAGTTAAACAGACTGTTAAAGTATCTAGCGTCTGATCTTCACATACACTTTAAAACCCGGGGCTGGGTAAATACACTCTTTTAAAAAAAGGGTTCCAAAAGGGTTTTTCTGCTAGCTAGAACCTTAAAAGGTTATTTGGCTGTCCTAATAGGAGAACCCTATGAAGAACCCTTTTTGTTTCCAGGTAGAACCCTTTTTAGTTCCATGTAGAACCCTATATGGGAAGGGTTCTACATGGAACCCAAAATGGTTCTACCTGGATTCAAAAGGGTTCCACCTCAAACCAAAAAGGGTTCTTCAAAGGGTTCTCCTATTAGGACAGCCAAATAACCTTTTAAGGTTCTAGATAGCATCTTTTTTTCTAAGAGTGTAGTGGACAGAACACACATTGGGTTATTTATGACCAGCCAGCTGGGTCACTTACAGTGCATTCGCAAAGTATTCAGACCCCTTGACTTTTTCCACATTGTGTTACGTTACAGCCTTATTCTAAAATTGATTGCATTATTTTTTCCCCTCATTAATCTACACACAATACCCCATAACGACAAAGCGAAAACAGGTTTTTAGAAATGTGTTGTTGTTTTTTTTACCCCCAGAAATAGCTTGTTTACATAAGTATTCAGACCCTTTGCTATGAGACTCGAAATTGAGCTCAGGTGCATCCTGTTTCCATTGATCATCCTTGAGATGTTTCTACAACTTGATTGGAGTCCACCTGTGGTAAATTCAATTGATTGGACATGATTTGGAAAGGCACACACCGTTCTATATAATGTCCCACAGTTGACAGTGCATGTCAGAGCAAAAACCAAGCCCTGAGGTCAAAGGAATTGTCCGTAGAGCTCCGAGACAGGATTGTGTCGAGGTACAGATCTGGGGAATGGTACCAAAAAATGTCTGCAGCATTGAAGGTCCCCAAGAACACAGTGGCCTCCAACATTCAAACTGAGCAATCGGGGGAGAAGGGTCTTGGTCAGGGAGGTGACCAAGAACCCGATGGGCACTCTGACAGAGCTGCAGAGTTCCTCTGTGGAGATGGGAGAACCTTCCAGAAGGACAACCATCTCTGCAGCACTCCACCAATCAGGCCTTTATGGTAGAGTGGCCAGACAGAAGCCACTCCTCAGTAAAAGGCACATGACAGCCCACTTGGAGTTTGCCAAAGGCACCTAAAGGACTCTCAGACCATGAGAAACAATATTCTCTGGTCTGATGAAACCAAGATTGTACTCTTTGGCCTGAATACCAAGTGTCACATCTTGAGGAAACCTGGCACCATCCCTACGGTGAAGCATGGTGGTGGCAGCATCATGCTGTGGGGATGTTTTTCAGCGGCAGGGACTGGGAGACTAGTCAGGATCGAGGGAAAGATGAACGGAGCAAAGTACAGAGAGATCCAAGATGAAAACCTGCTCCAGAGCGCTCAGGACCTCAGACTGGGGCGAAGGTTCACCTTCCAACAGGACAACAACCCTAAGCACACAGCCAAGACATCGGAGGAGTGGATTCGGGACAAGTCTCTGAATGTCCTTGAGTTGCCCAGCCAGAGCCTGGACTTGAACCCGATCGAACATCTCTGGAGAGACCTGAAAATAGCTGTGCAGCGACACTCCCCATCCAACCTGACAGAGCTTGAGAGGATCTGCAGAAAAGAATAGGAGAAACTCCCCAAATACAGGTGTGCCAGCTTGTAGTGTCATACCCAAGAAGACTCAAGGCTGTAATCGCTGCCAAAGGTGCTCCAACAAAGTACTGAGTAAAGGGTCTGAATACTTATGTAAATGTGATATTGACGTTTTTTTTATTTTTAATACATTTGCAAAAATATCTAAAAACATGTTTTTTGCTTTGTCATTATGGGGGTATTGTGTGTAGATTGATGAGGGAAAAAAACAATTGAATCCATTTTAGAATAAGGCTGTAACGTAGCAAAATGTTGAAAAAGTCAAGGGGTCTGAATACTTTCCTGAATGCACTGTAGTTGGGTTTTTGAGCTATGTTCCACCGGGTCAGATCAGAAGACTGGAGGCGTGACTTAGTAGGGGCGTGGCTTTTGGATTCTTATTTTTGGCCACCCGTGAGAGTAAATACCATTCCGGTTAAACTGTTCTGTTGTATTGTCAACACATGTTAATGTTGCGCACTGATACTGTTATAGCTTAATGAGGTGTACACAAGTTGAGTTCCTCAAGTGTCTATGTGTATCCCAATGTTGGGATAGTTACCACTTTGTTATGTTATTTAAATCAAATTAATTGTATATTGAAATATGTAATGTGCAAAAATATTGAAGATACATGTTAATTTTCGGTTAACAAACATGACTCTCACAGATGGCCAAAAATACCTATCTGAAAGCCACGCACCCAATAGGCCACACCTCCTTAAAATAACCTATGGATTACATTAAAAAATACTAATCTGCTGGGATTCAGTTGAAAGTGAATAAAATTCCAACTGATGGTTAAATTAACCCATGTTTAGGTAATCCAAAGGGCTGGCCTATTGGGGCTGTGGCTTTCAGATAGTTATTTTTGGCCACCCGTGAGAGTAAATGTAATTCATGTTCATCATGTTAAGTTTGTACACTGCAAATTTCAATTTTTCTCTGTATTTTAATATAAAATGTATAACATTATTATTTAAATATTATACCAAAGTGGGAACTATCCCAACATTGGGATATGCATAGACACTTAAAGGAAAAGTCTACCCAAAAACTATATTTTGGTATTTGTTTCATTAGCCCATTGCTGATATAGTCCTAAAATGTTTAGCTTGTCACCAATCAAGTTAGCAAAATACAGAAATCATCCCTGTATGATGCAGTTCACATCATATGATGCTGCGGTTTGCATCATATGATTCAAAATGCATCATACAGAGATGATTTCTATATTCTGAAAGTTACATACAGTACATACAACTTACATACATTTTGCAACTATGTAATAATGAAACAAATACCATAAGATCATTTTGGGGTGGAATTTTCATTTAAGGTACTCATAATCTTGTGTCTGTGTCAGTGCACAACCTTAACATGTGTAGACAATACAACAGAACAGATTAACCGGAATGACATTTACTCTCACAGGTGGCCAAAAATAACTATCTGAAGCCACACCCCTACTAGGCCAAACCTCCAGTCTTCTACTCTGACCCAGTGGATCATAGATCAATAACCCAGCATCAACAACACAACTTTTAAAAAACAAATGGTTGTTTGTGAACAAACTGTCTAGGTGAAAATAACCCAACGGTTGTTTTTAACCCAGCATTTTTTTGTTTGTGTAGATATCTATCACTTGACAGATGACTGTAGAAACAGAGAGAGGGACATATGTGATACATAGGGGGTATTCTGAATGTACCCCCATTATGTTCCTTTAAACAGAGAAACCCTAGGAGGACACACATTTCCCACGGTGTGAGTCATACTCTAGATTCCTCTCAGCACCTTCATTAGTAGTTATCCACAGGCTAGCCACTTTCTCCTGTTTCCCACAAGTCACAGCACACTTTGAAAAGACACAAGGCCCTTAGCCCCCTGGAGGGAAGCCTTTGGGCACCAGAGGCAAGAGAAACTTCCCCTTCTCAAAATGACCCCTTTGTTTTAGAGGCTTAATCATCCCTTAAAGCCCTCATCACACCAAAATGTGCTCATCCAACGAAGCCCCAGCAGCCTCAGCGCTCAGAGACTAAGCTGACACGTTTATGACCCAATAGCCTAGAGTCATGGGTGTACTGATGCTATTGTCCTGTCACTCTCAATTACAGATGATAACATCACAGAGAGTACTAATACACTGTACGGAAGCAAAAATGTTTGGAAAGGAGCTTGAAGTCATAATTATATCAATGTTTGGAAAAGAGCTTGAAGTGACATCAAGTTGGAAAGACTGACAATCAAAGCTTTTTTACCAGTAGATGAGGTACTGTATGTACGGTATGTCTGAAGTAATCAGCTTAACATTAAAGTACATAATTTAGATAACGAGTTAAGAGAAGGGTGTGTTTCACTGAAAACACAATCAGTTGATTATGTGTTGTGCTAGTTATACAGCCATGCAGTGCATCTTATATGTGGCCAGTGCCAGTCACCCCAGGCCAGAGTCATGCAAACTGTGCATATCTAAAATGCGTGTGATGTCACTGATAGGGCTGCAGTGACATATACAGCAGGAGCCTCCAAGGCTATGGCCCTCTGTCACTTTCTGTGGCCAGCTAGGCAAACGTTCAGTTCCCACTGAATCAGACTAGCGCGAACGAGGTCAAGCCCTGCCCCTGTACCAGTAACCTTATCTGACCCATGAAGTCATCCCTTCAACACTACCTGATTCTCTCACACCACTGAAACTTCACTGAAGTGAGAAGGGAGTGATGAGGAAGATTCTCATCTAAATGGTATTATTCTCTAACGACTTGGTTTAAAGCCAATTAACATCCAATAACTCCATTATAGCCCCATGAGATAAGAGTCAATGTGTAAGACAGATACACAATAAAAGTGGCCAGAATGACAGAGACTTATAGTGGGTGGGCTAAACATCCCTGAGGACATAATACACTGTGTCATTATAGAAAACACCAGGATTATTAAAAGTATATTCATATATTCCAAGATGCCTACGCTATGTGTCATTCCATAATTGGCACAATAAAAATAAACAAAATGTGTGCCAAAGGACTTTCATAATAATAAAAAAAACACATTATGTCATAGATACCCATGTTGGAATTATATCCGGCAGAGGACATAATGTAAAACGTGTAATAGCAACTTCACCCCAGTGGTATTACTACTGAACAGACAAGAGGTGGGATGCTGCCCTGCCCCTGTCCCTGCTGACACTGTGGTCAATGACACGTCAAGCCACACATGCTCATGTTACATATATGCACTTCACACACAAAACAAATATATGTTTTATTGTCACATACACTGGTCAGGTGCAGTGATATGTGTTGTTTTACTAGTGCTGTGAGTTATGGAGGATATGCATGGAATCCGTTGAAATGGGAATAACCAGGGAGACTCAGCAGCGCCTAATAAAAGTATTTAAGTTTAGAGGGGAAAAGTCATACTCACAAGACCAGTGCACAGACTGAAGACTGCGGTGGATTCAATCTTGGCGTTGACGTGTCCGCGGAAAAAGCAGTGCCGCATATCGCTGGCTTCTTGTTGTTGGGACTCTGTTGCGTTGCTGTGCTCCGCTCCCAAATGTGTCACAGTGTACGTGGGGGCAATAAAACCGGAGTCGGCGGTTAGATTGAGATGAAAGCGTTGTCCGAACGCCTCAATTCTGTAGTGAGCATGTAAACCATCCAAAGAATCCGAATTCACACTTCTCCGTTTCCTTTTGTAGTGAAACTTGTGGGTGAATGATTCTCCGAAATCATTTATCCGCAGCGGGGTGATAATTTCATAGGATGACAACTGTTTGATGAAACTTTCTAAAATGCAAGGAAACGTGCATTAGTGAGATTCATTCAGAGAGATTATAACGGTAAAAGATATAGCCAATAAAGACGCGTCAATGTAACCGTTTTTGACATGCAACTATTTTGTATCACTTAGCCTACAATGTACTCTACTGGCATCTTTCTTCAGCGCCATTAGGCTACTAAACAGTTTAAACATATACTTTCAGATATCGCATTTTATGGATGCTACCATCCATAAATCAACGAGATAAATAGCCTACCTTGTTTCGGATGCAATCGGTATTCCAAGGAGTTCCGGACAAGTGCTGACAGATGACACATTAGTCCAACCAGCCAGATTGCAAACTGCATGATTTCCCCAGTGAACAAACCACGGGCTCTCGTCTCCAAGGCAGTAGGCTACCTTTCTCAAGCGGTTCTCACCTCTCCTTCACCGGCTTGTCAGCAACAGGTCGTGGGATCTGCGGAGGCTCTCTGCAGTCTTGCAAAGTGCACTGGCCTCATCGCATGGCTAAATATGCATCCACAATGCTCTGTAAACACGCACTATTTACGATACATAACAGAGTATTTGCTGCCTAATGTAAGCTACGTCTATATGGAAAGGAGGGATCAGTGCCAAATAAGCTTTTCCTTAGCCATCCATAGAACACCCTTGCACCATAAGCGCTCGCCAACATAGGAACACAAGCAACGCCCCTAGGCGGGAGAGCCAATGGTGAGTGCGCCTCGACCAACACACAATTTGGGCCGTCTGTACTCTGTGTGAAGAAGAACTGTTAAAGAAAACTGTCTCCGATCAACAAGTTATCAAGCATTATACCCGCAGTCTTTAGTTATACAGTATAAGTAAAGTGTTACCAAGTGTTTTGCTGGGCTATTATAGAGCCAACTACACACCTTTTTGCAGAATTTGATAGAAAACTTATTTTCCTATGTATGAGTATTATGTATTATAGCCCACATAAAAGTTTGCAGAATGAATAACGTTTCCTCATTAAACCCAAGGATCAGGAGCAATAATACAATCAAAATAAGGATTTACCCTGTAACATGTGTTTAGAGTAAACTGTAGACTTACTTCATTGAGACAGTGGTCAGTCCAGTTCTTCATTAGTCATTGTGGCACATAATGTCTAGAGCACACTTGATGGACATATGAAAGACCTTATTTTTTTCATCTGCTTTGGCCAGAAATGTCACCTCATTGTCGGTGATTAGATTCGGTGGGCTCACCGGAAGAGCTTTTGGATGTGGTGAGGTCTTTGGCTCTGACTTTCAATCTAAAGAAAAACATTCAAGAAGACATTGACGTTATGGCTATTGTCTATTCATTCAAAGATTATCTCTGCAGTTGCAATTCTTGTTTTATGCTATCTACTGCCACTCAAAAGTTGCCCTTAAAGTCACTAAGTGAGGCCTACAACAGGATCCACAAGATGAGGCAATAAAATTATGAAATTCACTGACTTCACTCTTATAGGCCTATCATGGTGACAACAAGAGATCATTCATCCATTCTGATGAAGTGAAGCCAATTCAACTGAGCACTTGGATGGCACAGTGTCTGTCCAAGCACCACAGTGTCTGTCCAAGCACCACAGTGTCTGTCCAAGCACCACAGTGTCTGTCCAAGCACCACAGTGTCTGTCCAAGCACCACAGTGTCTGTCCAAGCACCACAGTGTCTGTCCAAGCACCACAGTGTCTGTCCAAGCACCACAGTGTCTGTCCAAGCACCTAAGCTGCGTATGAACCTCAGGTCCTCCTGAGATGTGGTGATTGTTCAGATTAAGTACATCTTTTAACTGTAGCTCCTCAGTCTGATGCTTCCCTGATGTGTTATTCATTCATTTCCAAGCCTCCCGTGAAGCCATTGAGTCCTAAACCACTCTCAGAGCTCTTTCATGAGCAAGACCATACTGTGAATGTGGAAGTAGAATTGAATTTGACAAACAGCAACCAGTTACAGTCCAACTGCAATCCCATTTGATATCCACTTCTCTGTAGTATAGCTCTATAATTGTGATGAACCTACCTCTTCAGCTTTCCCCTACAGAGACACTATTTTACAGTGAACTTTATGGACAGTCTGATTTATTCCGGTGCTTTACAATAATGGTACATGAGCACACAAAGGTCAAACTCCCTGAAACCAAGAGAACAGTATGAAACCACAAAGAAGAAACAAAGAAGAAACCACAAACCACATTTCTTTAAGGTATAGAGACATATCCTCCGCTGGCTTGCCAAACAGGTGCCATGCCCCCCTTGGGCCATCACTTTATTAACCCTAGTACTCACCCCCTCACTCCCAACCTGCCCCACCCCCTAACAAACATCACTTCCATCACCTACAGCACCCAGTGACTACTCCTTAAATGAGCCAAGTGCCTGCATGGGGTTGTCTGTATAACAACCCACCTTCTAATTAAGCCTCCACACATGCAATGGTTCATTAATGTAAAGTCCAGCAGGCTTATTATTATGTGACTTAGTTAATCCCTCACCAGATGGGCTGAGAGTCAGGCATTCTGTAACATATTCATAACCCCTCCCCTTACTGCATCTGAGCTCCTTGTTTTCTTACCTAAAATTATCCTAACCCCTAACCCAAACCTTAACCAATTGTGATTGCTTGCCTAAACATAACAAATCTCGTGAATTTCTGCCCTCAAGGGCAGAATAAGGAAAACTCCTATCTGCCTCCTCTCATGATGGACATACATCAGATACCTCATCTAACCTAAGGACTCTGGGACTAAACACCTCCCACTGCAACTGGATCCAGGACTTCGCGACGGGCCACCCTCAGGTGGTAAGGATGGGCAACAACACATCTGCCACGCTGATCCTCAACACTGGGGTCCCTCAGGGGTGCGTGCTTAGTCCCCTCCTGTACTCGCTGTTCACCCACGACTGCGTGGCCAAGCACGACTCCAACACCATCATTGATTTGCTGACGACACAACAGTGGTAGGCCTGATCACCGACAACGATGAGACAGCCTATAGGGAGGAGGTCAGAGACCTGGCAGTGTGGTGCCAGGACAACAACCTCTCCCTCAATGTGAGCAAGACAAAGGAGATGATCGTGGACTACAGGAAAAGGAGGGCCGAACAGGCCCCCGTTAACTTCGACGGGGCTGTAGTGGAGCGGGTCGAGAGTTTCAAGTTCCTTGGTGTCCACATCACCAACAAACTATCATGGTCCAAACACACCAAGACAGTCATGAAGAGGGCACGACAACACCTTTTCCCCCTCAGGAGACTGAAAATATTTGGCATGGGTCCCCAGATCCTCAAAACGTTCTACAGCTGCACCATCGAGAGCATCCTGACCGGTTGCATCACCGCCTGGTATGGCAACAGCTCAGCATCCGACCATAAGGCGCCCAATACATCACTGGGGTCAAGCTTCCTGCCACCAGGACCTATATATTAGCGGTGTCAGAGGAAGGCCCAAAAAATTGTCAAAGACTCCAGTCACCCAAGTCATAGACTGTTCTCTCTACTACCGCACCGCAAGCGGTACCGGAGCGCCAAGTCTAGGTCCAAAAGGCTCCTTAACACCTTCTACCCCCAAGCCATAAGACTGCTGAACAATTGATAAAATGGCCACCTAGACTATTTACATTGATCCTGCTACTCGCTGTTTATTATCTATACATAGTCACTTTACCCCTGCCTACACGTACAAATTAGCTCGACTAACCTGTCCCCCAGCACATTGACTCGGTACCGGTACCCCCTGTATATAGCCTCGTTATTGTTATGTAATCTTATTGTGTTACTTTTTATTTTATTGTGTTACTTTAGTTTATTTAGCAAATATTTTCTTAACTCTATTTCTTGAACTACGTGGTTGGTTAAGGGCTTGTAAGTAAGCATTTCACGGTAAGGTCTACACTTGTATTCGGCGCATGTGACAAATAACATTTGATTTGATTTGATCATCGGACCATTTGAAGGACTCTTGGAATTGTGGGATTTGGAGGCTAAACACCTGATCTTGCAGTTGCTCACATAGTTTAATGTAAAGCAGTGGAGGCTGCTGAGGGGAGGACGGTTCATAATAATGTCTGGAATGGAGCCAATGGAATGGCATCAAACACATGGAAACCATGTGTTTGATGTATTTGATACCATTACATTTACTCCGCTCCTGCCATTACCACGAGCCCATCCTCCCCAATTAAGGCGACCAACCTCAAGGCACAAACAGCACTGAAATTTGCTCACTGTGTGGCCAATGGCCCTAGTTGAGTTCCTGCCTCTCCAGACTTGGACAGAACAGAACGCATGTAGGCAGGAGGAAGGAGAGAAAGAAAAGTCATGCCCTTGGCAGCCATTAATTGTCTCCACATATCAGATAACAATGACATTAACAAAGTGCCGTTTAGTGCCTATGAGTTCCACATGTTGGCTTGACCCAGTGAGGTCAGGAAAGGGGGTTAGGGGAACAGATTGGGCGTGGGGTGCATGTGCTTTGAAGGGGTTACTGGATGCAATGCAGTAGCAGTGAGTGTGTAGAGGGAATTAAAGCCATGAGGATGTGACTCATGGATTGTTCCCTTAGGATGCATGTAGTCCATTGTGGTTTGACGTAACACATCAATGAACCGTCATGGAAGTCTGACCAGTGGAATACATCATTGCTGCTGACTACTGCAGATACAGTGCCTTGCAAAAGTATTCATCCCCCTTGGTGTTTTTCCTATTTTGTTGCATTACAACC
Organism: Coregonus clupeaformis; assembly: GCF_020615455.1. NCBI lineage: Eukaryota > Metazoa > Chordata > Actinopteri > Salmoniformes > Salmonidae > Coregonus > Coregonus clupeaformis. Next base: position 26,901,364 of record NC_059210.1, read on the forward strand.
TGTAATTTAAATGGATTTTTATTTGGATTTCATGTAATGGACATACACAAAATAGTCCAAATTGGTGAAGTGAAATGAAAAAAATAACTTGTTTCAAAAAATTCTAAAAAATAAATAACTGAAAAGTGGTGTGTGCATATGTATTCACCCCCTTTGCTATGAAGCCCCTAAATAAGATCTGGTGCAACCAATTACCTTCAGAAGTCACATGATTAGTTAAATAAAGACCACCTGTGTGCAATCTAAGTGTCACATGATCTCAGTATATATACACCTGTTCTGAAAGGCCCCAGAGTCTGCAACACCACTAAGCAAGGGGCACCACCAAGCAAGCAGCACCATGAAGACCAAGGAGCTCTCCAAACAGGTCAGGGACAAAGTTGTGGAGAAGTACAGATCAGGGTTGGGTTATAAAAAAAATATCAGAAACTTTGAACATCCCACGGAGCACCATTAAATCCATTATAAAAAAATTGAAACAATATGGCACCACAACAAACCTGCCAAGAGAGGGCTGCCCACCAAAACTCACAGACCAGGTAAGGAGGGCATTAATCAGAGAGGCAACAAAGAGACCAAAGATAACCCTGAAGGAGCTGCAAAGCTCCACAGCGGATATTGGAGTATCTGTCCATAGGACCACTTTAAGCCGTACATTCCACAGAGCTGGGCTTTACGGAAGAGTGGCCAGAAAAAAGCTATTGCTTAAAGAAAAAAATAAGCAAACACGTTTGGTGTTCGCCAAAAGCCATGCGGGAGACTCCCCAAACACATGGAATAAGGTACTCTGGTCAGATGAGACTAAAATTGACCTTTTTGGCCGTCAAGGAAAACGCTATGTCTGGCGCAAACCCAACACCTCTCATCACCCCGAGAACACCATCCCCACAGTGAAGCATGGTGGTGGCAGCATCATGCTGTGGGGATGTTTTTCATCGGCAGGGACTGGAAAACTGGTCAGAATTGAAGGAATGATGGATGGCGCTAAATACAGGGAAATTGTAGAGGGAAACCTGTTTCAGTCTTCCAGAGATTTGAGACTGGGACGGAGGTTCACCTTCCAGCAGGACAGTGACCCTAAGCATACTGCTAAAGCAACACTCGAGTGGTTTAAGGGGAAACATTTAAGTGTCTTGAAATGGCCTAGTCAAAGCCCAGACCTCAATCCAATTGAGAATCTGTGGTATGACTTAAAGATTGCTGTACACCAGCAGAATCAAATCAAATCAAATCAAATTTTATTGGTCACATGCGCCGAATACAACAGGTGCAGACATTACAGTGAAATGCTTACTTACAGCCCTTAACCAACAGTGCATTTATTTTAAACAAAAAAGTAAGAATAAAACAACAACAAAAAAGTGTTGAGAAAAAAAGAGCAGAAGTAAAATAAAGTGACAGTAGGGAGGCTATATATACAGTAAAATAAAGTGACAGTAGGGAGGCTATATATACAGGGGGGTACCGTTGCATAGTCAATGTGCGGGGGCACCGGCTAGTTGAGGTAGTTGAGGTAATATGTACATGTGGGTAGAGTTAAAGTGACTATGCATAAATACTTAACAGAGTAGCAGCAGCGTAAAAAGGATGGGGTGGGGGGGCAGTGCAAATAGTCCGGGTAGCCATGATTAGCTGTTCAGGAGTCTTATGGCTTGGGGGTAGAAGCTGTTGAGAAGTCTTTTGGACCTAGACTTGGCACTCCGGTACCGCTTGCCGTGCGGTAGCAGAGAGAACAGTCTATGACTAGGGTGGCTGGAGTCTTTGACAATTTTGAGGGCCTTCCTCTGACACCGCCTGGTATAGAGGTCCTGGATGGCAGGGAGCTTTGCCCCAGTGATGTACTGGGCCGTACGCACTACCCTCTGTAGTGCCTTGCGGTCAGAGGCCAAGCAGTTGCCATACCAGGCGGTGATGCAACCAGTCAGGATGCTCTCGATGGTGCAGCTGTAGAATTTTTTGAGGATCTGAGGACCCATGCCAAATCTTTTTAGTCTCCTGAGGGGGAATAGGCTTTGTCGTGCCCTCTTCACGACTGTCTTGGTGTGTTTGGACCATGATAGTTCGTTGGTGATGTGGACACCAAGGAACTTGAAGCTCTCAACCTGTTCCACTACAGCCCCGTCGATGAGAATGGGGGCGTGCTCAGTCCTCTTTTTTTTTTCCTGTAGTCCACAATCATCTCCTTTGTCTTGGTCACGTTGAGGGAGAGGTTGTTGTCCTGGCACCACACGGCCAGATTTCTGACCTCCTCCCTATAGGCTGTCTCATCGTTGTCGGTGATCAGGCCTACCACTGTTGTGTCGTCGGCAAACTTAATGATGGTGTTGGAGTCGTGCCTGGCCATGCAGTCATGGGTGAACAGAGAGTACAGGAGGGGACTGAGCACGCACCCCTGAGGGGCCCCCGTGTTGAGGATCAGTGTGGCAGATGTGTTGTTACCTACCCTTACCACCTGGGGGCGGCCCGTCAGGAAGTCCAGGATCCAGTTGCAGAGGGAGGTGTTTAGTCCCAGGATCCTTAGCTTGGTGATGAGCTTAGAGGGCACTATGGTGTTGAATGCTGAGCTGTAGTCAATGAATAGCATTCTCACGTAGGTGTTCCTCTTGTCCAGGTGGGAAAGGGCAGTGTGGAGTGCGATAGAGATTGCATCATCTGTGGATCTGTTGGGGCGGTATGCAAATTGGAGTGGGTCTAGGGTTTCTGGGATTATGCTGTTGATGTGAGCCATGACCAGTCTTTCAAAGCACTTCATGGCTACAGACGTCAGTGCTACGGGTCGGTAGTCATTTAGGTAGGTTATCTTAGAGTTCTTGGGCACGGGGACTATGGTGGTCTGCTTGAAACATGTTGGTATTACAGACTCAGTCAGGGACATGTTGAAAATGTCAGTGAAGACACTTGCCAGTTGGTCAGCACATGCTCGGAGTACACGTCCTGGTAATCCGTCTGGCCCTGCGGCCTTGTGAATGTTGACCTGCTTAAAAGTCTTACTCACATCGGCTACGGAGAGCGTGATCACATAGTCGTCCGGAACAGCTGGTGCTCTCATGCATGCTTCAGTGTTGCTTGCCTCGAAGCGAGCATAGAAGTGGTTTAGCTCGTCTGGTAGGCTTGTGTCACTGGGCAGCTCGCGGCTGTGCTTCCCTTTGTAGTCTGTAATAGTTTTCAAGCCCTGCCACATCCGACGAGCGTCAGAGCCAGTGTAGTATGATTCAATCTTAGACCTGTATTGACTCTTTGCCTGTTTGATGGTTCGTCGGAGGTCATAGCGGGATTTCTTATAAGCGTCCGGGTTAGAGTCCCGTTCCTTGAAAGCGGCAGCTCTACCCTTTAGCTCAGTGCGGATGTTTCCTGTAATCCATGGCTTCTGGTTGGGGTATGTACGTACGGTCACTGTGGGGGACGACATCATCGATGCACTTATTGATGAAGCCAGTGACTGATGTGGTGTACTCCTCAATGCTGTCTGAAGAATCCCGGAACATGTTCCAGTCTGTGCTAGCAAAACAGTCCTGTAGCTTAGCATCTGCGTCATCTGACCACTTTTTTATTAGCCGAATCACTGGTGCTTCCTGCTTCAGTTTTTGCTTATAAGCAGGAATCAGGAGGATAGAGTTATGGTCAGATTTGCCAAATGGAGGGCGAGGGAGAGCTTTGTATGCGTCTCTGTGTGTGGAGTAAAGGTGGTCTAGAGTTTTTTCCCCTCTGGTTGCACATTTAACATGCTGGTAGAAATGAGGTAGAACGGATTTAAGTTTCCCTGCATTAAAGTCCCCGGCTACTAGGAGCGCTGCATCTGGATGAGCGTTTTCCTGTTGATTAATGGCCTTGTACAACTCATTCAGTGCAATCTTAATGCCAGCATTGGTTTGTGGTGGTAAATAGACAGCTATGAAAAATATAGATGAAAACTCTCTTGGTAAATAGTGTGGTCTACAGCTTATCATAAGATACTCTACCTCAGGCGAGCAAAACCTCGAGACTTCCTTAGTATTTGATTTTGTGCACCAGCTGTTGTTTACAAATATACACAGACCGCCGCCCTTGTCTTACCAGAGTCTGCCGTTCTGTCCTGTCGATGTAGCGTATAGCCTGCTAGCTGAATGTTATCATTGTTGTCGTTCAGCCACGACTCCGTGAAACATAAGATATTACAGTTTTTAATGTCCCGTTGGTAGGATAACCGTAATCTTAAATCGTCCATTTTATTCTCAAAAGCTTGAACGTTGGCTAATAGGATTGATGGGAGAGGCAGTTTACTCGTTCGCCGTCGGATCCTTACAAGGCACCCGGATCTGCGTCCACGATATCTCCGTCTCTTCCTCACGCGAATGACGGGGATCTGGGCCTTGTTGGGTGTCTGTAGAATATCCTTCGCGAACGCCTCGTTGAAGAAAAAGTCTTCGTCCAACGCGAGGTGAGTAATCGCTGTCCTGATATCCAGAAGCTCTCTTTGGTTATAAGAGACGATGGCAGAAACATTATGTACAAAATAAATTACAAATAACGCGGAAAAACACACATAATAGTACAATTGGTTAGAGGGCTGTAAAACGGCAGCCATCTTCTTCCGGCGCTGTTGTCGACCCATCCAACTTGAAGGAGCTGGAGCAGTTTTGCCTTGAAGAATGGGCAAAAATCCCAGTGGCTAGATGTGTCAAGCTTATAGAGACATACCCCAAGAGACTTGCAGCTGTAATTGCTGCAAAAGGTGGCTCTACAGTATTGACTTTGGGGCGGTGAATTGTTATGCACACTCAAGTTTTCTGTTTTTTTTGTCTTATTTCTTGTTTGTTTCACCCCAAAAAATATTTTGCATCTTCAAAGTGGTAGGTATGTTGTGTAAATAAAATGATACAAACCCCCCCCCAAAAAATCAATTTTATTTCCAGGTTGTAAGGCAACAAAATAGGAAAAATGCCAAGGGGGGTGAATACTTTCGCAAGGCACTGTTGATCAGCTAGAGCAGTATGCTGTTTTAAAACAAAGAGACTTCACATATGGAGAACAAATGTCTTTATTCATTTTATTTATATATTTGAACAATGTTTCACGTTTTTGTATTCAAATGATTTCTGGGGTATATGTTGGAGGGCCTTATTTGGTTTTGAGCAGAGAATATTTTGTGTAGCATAACACATCTTGGCTCGATCTGGACTACTCTGAAAAGGGACATATGTGCGGAACAATGTGTTGAGTTCAAGTTTTTCCATTGTGTTTGATCTTTTTACCAGGGTTGATCATTTACTCAACTCAATAATGTGAGTTTTGACCCTGATTGATGACATGTTAGCTGAGCAATATTGTTGCCATGCTTTTGTCAAAAAGTGGTTTTGGAATCATAGCTCAATGAGAATGTGACAGGATCAAGTAGCTCATGATTAATCTCATAATTCAAGAAATGAAGCCTACTTGCCCTTCTAGTTCAACAATCTGGGCCTCATGAACACTATCCATACAATAACTGGTGCTATTCAATAAGAAGATGGTTTTAACACTTACATGCGCAATATACCATTGTCAACCTTTGCCAGATGCGATGGCGTAAAGCTCAAACCAAAACCATGAAACGCTGGTCCTGGTCAGTAATTTCTACTGTACGGCTCGGCCTTTCAACTGGCATGTCAGGTGATTTATCATCCAATGGGACGCTGCCCTATCAAACCTCCCATCACCCCTCCCTCCTCCCTGCCCTGCTCTGCTCTCCCCCAGTTTGAGCAAAGCTTGGCCTTGAGTGTTCAAACAACCCCCATCTCCCCCTCTTAAGTATGGTTCAGTGAGTTTGAACTCCCAGTCATAAGTGATGTATACCTCCAGATATACATCAGTGCACTAAAAAAAATGCGGGGTTAAAAACAACTCAATTAGGGTAAATATTGGACAGAACACTTTGGGCTATTTTGACCCAGCAGTTGGGTCACTTAACAACCCATTGCCAGAGCCTTGTTGATGCCGGGTTATTGAACTACAATCAGAGATGGGTAGTATTTCTGTTACATGTATTTGAAATGCATATTTTAATTACTTCTGAGTATTTTGTAATACACTGGGCTGAACTAAACTCCAAAGTATTTTGTAACAAGATACTTTCGAAAGCTGTAATTTGTATTTTCAAAATACAAAATACTTTTCTATACTATTTCTTTACAGCGGTTCACAATTTTGTGGCCCCCTTCAACCCTACAATGGTTTCAAAAGTCTGATTGCACTATGATGTGACAACAGCGTCTGCTAAATGAACTATTGTAAATGTAAATGTATATGTAAAAATGTACAATTGCGAAGCATAATGAGTATTACTCTAATGAGCTCCGCGCCGAAGCAAGGCCAATGACAATACCCAGTGTGCTTTGCAATTGTAAATTTTCACATATAGATTTACATTTTGGTAATTTATCACACAGGTGTCAAACTCATTCAACGGAGGGCCGAGAATCTGCAGGCTTTCGCTCCTCCCTTGTCCTTGATTGATGAATTAAGGTCACTAATTAGTAAGGAACTCCCCGCACCTGATTGTCTTGGGCTTAATTGAAAGGAAAGACCAAAAACCTGCAGACACTAGGCCCTCCATGGAATGAGTTTGACACCCCTGATTTAGCAGAAGCTCTTATCCAGAGAGACAATGCATTCAACTAAGGTAGATAAACAACAACATATCACAGTCATAGCAAGTAAGACGTTTCTGTAACTGTTACTGAGAATGTTGTTGCTGTTCGGCAGGCTAATTGCAAATGTATTTACAGTGGGGAAAAAAGTTTTTAGTCAGCCACCAATTGTGCAACTTCTCCCACTTAAAAAGATGAGAGAGGCCTGTAATTTTCATCATAGGTACACGTCAACTATGACAGACAAAATGAGATTTTTTTTCTCCAGAAAATCACATTGTAGGATTTTTAATGAATTTATTTGCAAATTATGGTGGAAAATAAGTATTTGGTCAATAACAAAAGTTTCTCAATACTTTGTTATATACCCTTTGTTGGCAATTACACAGGTCAAACGTTTTCTGTAAGTCTTCACAAGGTTTTCACACACTGTTGCTGGTATTTTGGCCCATTCCTCCATGCAGATCTCCTCTAGAGCAGTGATGTTTTGGGGCTGTCGCTGGGCAACACGGACTTTCAACTCCCTCCAAAGATTTTCTATGGTGTTGAGATCTGGAGACTGGCTAGGCCACTCCAGGACCTTGAAATGCTTCTTACGAAGCCACTCCTTCGTTGCCCGGGCGGTGTGTTTGGGATCATTGTCATGCTGAAAGACCCAGCCACGTTTCATCTTCAATGCCCTTGCTGATGGAAGGAGGTTTTCACTCAAAATCTCACGATACATGGCCCCATTCATTCTTTCCTTTACACGGATCAGCCGTCCTGGTCCCTTTGCAGAAAAACAGCCCCAAAGCATGATGTTTCCACCCCCATGCTTCACAGTAGGTATGGTGTTCTTTGGATGCAACTCAGCATTCTTTGTCCTCCAAACACGACGAGTTGAGTTTTTACCAAAAAGTTATATTTTGGTTTCGTCTGACCATATGACATTCTCCCAATCCTCTTCTGGATCATCCAAATGCACTCTAGCAAACTTCAGACGGGCCTGGACATGTACTGGCTTAAGCAGGGGGACACGTCTGGCACTGCAGGATTTGAGTCCCTGGCGGCGTAGTGTGTTACTGATGGTAGGCTTTATTACTTTGGTCCCAGCTCTCTGCAGGTCATTCACTAGGTCCCCCCGTGTGGTTCTGGGGTTCTTGTGATCATTTTGACACCACGGGGTGAGATCTTGCGTGGAGCCCCAGATCGAGGGAGATTATCAGTGGTCTTGTATGTCTTCCATTTCCTAATAATTGCTCCCACAGTTGATTTCTTCAAACCAAGCTGCTTACCTATTGCAGATTCAGTCTTCCCAGCCTGGTGCAGGTCTACAATTTTGTTTCTGGTGTCCTTTGACAGCTCTTTGGTCTTGGCCATAGTGGAGTTTGGAGTGTGACTGTTTGAGGTTGTGGACAGGTGTCTTTTATACTGATAACAAGTTCAAACAGGTGCCATTAATACAGGTAACGAGTGGAGGACAGAGGAGCCTCTTAAAGAAGAAGTTACAGGTCTGTGAGAGCCAGAAATCTTGCTTGTTTGTAGGTGACCAAATACTTATTTTCCACCATAATTTGCAAATAAATTCATAAAAAATCCTCAATTCGAGTCTTGGTTTTAATTGAACTGCCCTTCACTGACACGGAGTTAGGCTATTTAAAGAGTGCATGGTAGGTGGAGGAATATGGATATAGCAGCCTATAGCCTAATTTCGTCTGTCAAACAGGTAGGCTTACCTCATATTTCTTAAAAAGGAAGAAATAGGCTCCAATACAACACAAATGTTTTGGTCTAGGCCTATTCAAAATGTATTGATTTATTGACGCCGTGGCCCTACACAGCACAGCCATTGGTTAAGCAGCACACAAAAAAGCCTATAGCCAAACTCAACTCTGGACCTCAAAGCCAGTTCCACTGCTTTTTTCAAATGTTTCTCTAATCAGGGAGTCATTTAGACCTGAGACAACAGGTGGTTGCAATTAATGATCAGGTATAATATAATAATATGCCATTTAGCAGACGCTTTTATCCAAAGCGACTAACAGTCATGTGTGCATACATTTTTACGTATGGGTGGTCCCGGGGATCGAACCCACTACCCTGGCGTTACAAGCGCCGTGCTCTACCAGCTGAGCTACAGAGGACCACCCATATGAAAACCAGCAGGCTCCGCACCTCGTAGGGTAAGAGTTGAATACCCCTGGCCTATAGGCTATGGATTATTTGATTGAGACCACACTAAATAGCCTATAGGCGCATATGATATTGCGCGCCCAGAGGAGAATCAGAGATGAGGGGTGGCATCGGGCATACATCAATATATATAACCTAATAAGCAACTAATTCTAAAACACTGAGAAATATTGAAATTTAATCGATTACAAATTACATGACCCTCCCCTAGACTAGATTGAAAAAATACAAAACCCTCCCCTTACTGAAATGTAAAACGTATGACCCTCTCCCATACCCCTAAGTTGAATGCACTGTCACTCTGGATAAGAGTGTCTGCTAAATGACCAAAATGTAAAGGTAATGTGAAAATGAACAACTGCAAAGCACACTGAGTATTGTCATTGGCCTTGTTTTGGGGTGGGGCTCATTAGAATAATACTCAGCATGCTTTGCAAATGTACATTTTTGCATAGACATTTATATTTAGTTCATTTAGCAGACGCTTTTATCACACCATAGTACCATCAGACTTTTGATACCAATGTAGGGTGAATGGGGGCCACACAATTCTGAACCGCAATAAAGAAATGGTATAGAAAAGTATTTTGAATTTTGAAAATACTAATTACAGCTTTAGAAAGTATAATACATTGGAGTGTAGTTCAGCCCAGTGTAATACATAATAAAAAATAATTAAATTGCGTATTTCAAATACAGAAATACTGCCCATCAGAAATACTGCCCATCTAGCTCAATAACCCAACTAAGTGGCCCAACTGCTGGGTCAAAAATAACCCAATGTGTCTTCTGTCCACTATTTACCCAGTGTTGGGTTGGTTTTTGAGTGTGGGTAGGTTACCTTACTTGCTGCCACTATGTTTCAAAGTTCAGTCTCCGTGACCTGCATTTGCACCTTTTACAATACAATTAAACTCTATTGATCCCCAGGGGGAATTTAAGGTGTCACAGGCTTAAGAAGTTTCCTTACAAGGCTCAGACACCACTGAGTATATGAATATGACACTTCTAAGAAATGTAATACATTATACTAACTGCTTAATGTAATTGTGACGCACACAAATATGTACATTTTGGTCATATTTGTGATGTTTTATTTTGTTTGTTATTTTATGGAGCCATCCCTTGTATCATTTTCTAGGCCTCCCAGGTATTTGCATTGAAAGTAATATGTATGATCACTGCTGCTAGGGGAGCTGTGACATCAATGGGGAGCATTATTGGGATCGTCAGGTCTTGGACGTTGCTTCTTCAATCTTGGAGAATGCCTAATACTGAACACTACTAACTTTTCTCCATCTCATCATTCCACCCTGTTAATTCAGGTATGTAAGGTGCAAAAGTTCAATATGACTCACAAAATATTGAGATAACATGGTTAATTACATAGTCCATGAGTTTGGTGATGTTTGAAAGCAATTGAAGGGAGTTTTAACCGAGTGAAAAACTGGTTGGTATTTTCCCCGTTATAAGTAATGGAGGTTCGCTCGGTTGCTAGCTAATGATTTATATGCAAGAAAAGGGAATAAGATGGCGTCCAAACTTTTAAAACTTTTTCTCAACAATGTTTTTAGCCCCTATTTGTTTTATTTTCTATGAGCAAAGGCTCAGTTTACTTCAGTTAATATATGGAAATATGCAATGTGATGATAAAATGTGTTGAAAGTGTTTATATTTGTAAGAAAATAGCATTGAACTGTTCGTTAGCTTTATGCTAACTGAATGTAGCTTTGCTAAGTGCTAGCTAGCTAGCTCTAGGTGGTTTTACATGCCAAATAGCTTTTGTTGCTAGATGCTAAATACTACTGATTGAACAGCCTCAGATTATATGCATTATTCATTTGACTATTTGTCACGACTTCCGTCGAGGCTGCCTCCCCTCCTTGTTCGGGCAGGCTTCGGCGGGACACCATGTTGTCCTTCACGCAAATGGTGGACATGGCCATCCGTTTGGACAACCTGCTGGCAGCCAGAGGACGTCCTGGTAGGGGTCTGCCCGTTTCCACCCCGGACGACTCGGATCCCGAGCTGATGGAGCTGGGTGGAGCCGCCGTCCGAGAGAGCGGAGGACGACGGCGACAGTGCCACTCTGGTGGCACGAAGGGACAGTACACCACATGTCGTCGTCAACACTCTTTTGGGTCTGGAGGCGGCAGGCAGGGCACTCTCGCATCACCTCAGGTATCGAACACCCACACTCGTTCAGAGCCCTTTGCTGCGCACTGTACCCTACCTATCTACTTTCCCGATCACATGGTAGTTCCCCAGTGTAAGGCAGAGGTGGGTAGTAACGAGTTACATTTACTCCGTTACATTTACTTGAGTAAGTTTTTGAAAAAATTGTACTTCTAGGAGTAGTTTTAAATCACTATACTTTTTACTTTTACTTGAGTAGATTTGTGAAGAAGAAACTGTACTCTTACTCCGCTACATTAGGCTACAATGAGGTCGTTACTTTTCTTTTTACCTCTTTGGTATTCTACGCGTCATTGTCTTTATCCCCCGCATATGCCTTATTTTAATGTTTTATTTTGACAGAGAGAGAGGGAGACTTCCGATAAGGCTCTACCACGTGACTGTGATTCACCAATCAAACGTAGTTGTGCAGTCTCGTCACTTTACCATACTCAATCTCAGCGGCGGGGACGGGTTGGCTTTACAGTCATAGCAACACAAAAATGTCAGAATTAGCCGTCGGCAATGCAGACACAGACGAGGAGGAACACCCGCACCCCTGGCCTCATATTGAAAGCATGTTTACCTTAGTAAAAGTGCGAAAGAACAGCTACATTATGCTGTGTCTTCTGTGTCTACCAAAACAAACGGACATTTCAGCATTCAAGAACTCAACATCTAACTTGAGGAAACATGTAGCGTAAGTTTCCCTAAATTCGTTTTTTTGTTGCTGTGGATAGGCGAATGTTTGTCTTTTAGGTTACATATGTTTTAAACATTTTCTATATATATATATCCACATTTTATGTGATAATAAGTCTCTTTTAATGTCTTGATCTCCCTGTAGCCTCACAGATTTTTTTTTTTGTCCACAGAGGATTCACCCCAACAAACTGGCAAAGGACACAGACTTACTAGAGAACCACAGAAAGCGTAAGTCCTCCTCTTCCAGTGATACTCTTGTGAAAAATGCAAAAATCACAGCCTTTGCTGCCCCAGGGCGGGGTAACACAAGCAACGCTTGACAAGCTGATGCTAAATTTTGTATGTGAGGCCAACCAACCATTTTCTGTGGTTGAGACGCCATCCTTCAATACTTTGATAGAAACCTTGCAACCTCATACAGTAATGACAAGGAAAACGTTATGCACAAGAATACAAGAAGCTGCAAAACACAAGAAGAGCATAATCATCAAAAAGCTGAGTGCTGTGAACTATGTTGCTAACGTAGCTACTTAGGTGTCCCCTGTCACTGGATAGACAACACCTCACTGGAGAGGCACTCCACATTGGCTTGTAGACCTGTCAAAGGCTCGCACACGTTTGATGTCCTTGCTGCTGCATTAGAGGAAATACATTCTGAGTACCACATCAGGGAAAAAGTGACCAGGACGACAACAGACAGTGGCTCAAACTTCCTTTCGATTATATGGTGAGGAGAAAGAGGAGGAAGCCATCAATGTACAAGAGGAGAGTGACTCCACCCTTGATGATGCAACAGAAGATCAGAGTGAGTCAGAGGTGGAGTATCAAGATGTCTGCAATTCTGGATGACAACACAGGCCTTGAGTACCAACTTCCAAGGCACCAAAAGTGTGCATGCCATCTCCTCAATCTTATATCCACAGTTGATGCCACTGCTGCAGGAGGAGCTGCAAACGAAACCTACAAGAGGCTGTCTCGGTCTGCTTTTGCAAAATGTCATGCTCTTTGGAATAAAACCAGCAGGTCAACCATGGCTCATGAAACAGTGGAACGTGAATGCAAGCTGCAGTTTCTCCGACCCAATCAGACACGCTGGAGCTCCCTGTTCCTCGCTGTAGAAAGGATTGTGCGCATTCACCGAGAGCAAGGAGAACAAGCAATTCGCAATGTCTGCACAGCATTAAAGATAAAGATGTAAGTTGACAAAATGTATATTTTGTTTTTAAAGAATAATAAAAGTAAATAAGCCTTGCTGATTAATGGGTGAATCCACTTGTCTCAAGTAACTAAGTTTTCTTTGCATGGTGGTGTGACAATTGTGGATGACTTGAATGAAATATATATATATATATTGTATTTAACATGTACAATGCATAATAAAGACATTGTACCAGAAATAGCTATAAGTAATTGTTTTATCGTTACATCTTTTATAGGTTCAATCCAGCTGAAAATTGGTTTTTGGTCGAGTATGCTGCTGTGATGAAGCCTGTTGCCATGGCCCTTAATATCCTCCAAGGGGAATCATCTGTGCATATGGGCCTCCTGCTGCCAACACTTTACCAGTTGCGGGACAAGCTGAAGAAGTTGGAGTCAACTTGCAAAATGTGTACACCTCTTGTTCACGCCCTGCAGCAAGGGATCCAGAAACGTTTTGGAGACGTCATGAAAGAGCCTGAGCTGATTGCAGCAGCAATACTCCTACCAACATTCAGAACATCCTGGACCACAGAGGAGAACATCTTAAATGCTGGTAAATATACTTGTTTATCAATTCAAATGTGAACCAGTAGACATTGACCTATATAACTCTGTATAATGTTACTGTCATTTAGGATTATAGTGTGTCAGTGACAAACCACAGGGTGGCAATATAGTTAGTGTGACTTTTTTTTTGCTGACTTTTCTTGTTAGATATTGGAACTGGAAGTAAACATAATGCCCGATCTACAACTACATCACTCTCCTCTAATGCCTTTTAGAGAACATGCATTCAGCTTAATTTGTGTTCTGGGATACTAGGCCTGCAATATTGTTTTATTTGGCCATCTATCATGGACTGCTGCTCTTTTCCTCTGCTCGGTGAGATGTGCAGTGTGGCCTAATCACAGATCAGAGTATTCATTTCTAGGCACACAGAAAAAGGGCTGTTGCTTGCCATGCAATACAAAGGTACTGAGTAGGCCTAATCAACACCTATTGATTATTTTACGTTGACCGCTTCCTTCTGGTGTGCAGTTTTCTGTTCAGCATGCCTGGTATGAAATGTTTGTGTGTTTCCTTCTGTTGTTCTGTCACTGTGGAGACACACACAGTTTATGAGAGTTTATGGGCTGCCTCGTTCTAGTTCTGCCTGGTAAAAAAAGTATAAAGGTTTGGAAATTTGTGTTACTTGTGCTTATTTATTTTTTATCTGTTATTTTTTTATACTTGAATTTACCTGAATTATTTTAATTTAAGCTATTTTGTAATTCATTAAAGATGATTATTTTGTATTTTTGTCTGTCTGATTGTTGTCTTGTGTTAAAAAATAAATCAGACGTTACTCAACAGTTACTCAGTACTTGAGTAGTTTTTTCACCAAGTACTTTTTTACTCTTACTCAAGTAATTATTTGGATGACTACTTTTTACTTTTACTTGAGTCATATTATTCTGAAGTAACAGTACTTTTACTTGAGTACAATTTTTGGCTACTCTACCCACCTCTGGTGTAAGGTGCTAGTCGATTCAGGCGCAGCTGGGAACTTTATGGACAGGGCATTCTCACGCCATCAAGGCATTTCATTGGTTCCCCTATCCATTCCACTCCCCATCAGAGCACTTGATAGTCGACCCTTAGGGTTAAGGAAGTTACTGTACCAGTCACCATGATCACCCAGGAGACTCATTGTGAGCAGGTTACCTTTTCGATTATTGAGTCTCCTGCTTTCCCTGTGGTATTAGGTATCCCTTGGCTAGCACTCCACAACCCCACCTTCTCATGGCCGCAGAGGGTTCTCACGGGGTGGCCGCGAGAGTGTCAGGGTAGGTGTCTAGGTGTTTCCGCAACCACAGTGGAAAGTCCAGATGTTACCTCCACCATGCGCATTCCCCCCGAATACCTCGATTTGGTGCACACGTTTTCGAAGATGCAGGCGACAAAACTACCACCTCATCGGGCGGGGAATTGAACGATAAACCTTCGGGTAGACGTTGTACCTCCCAGGAGTCATGTGTACCCCCTGTCGCAGGCTGAAACGGAGGATATGGAAACATACGTCACCGAGTCCCTGGGCCAGGGGTATATACGTCCCTCCACTTCACCAGCCTCCTTGAGTTTCTTCTTTGTGAAGAAGAAAGACGGAGGTCTGCGCCCGTGCATTGATTAACGATCAATGAACAAGGAGACGATAAGATTTAGTTATCCTCTCCCCCTCATTCCTTCAGTGATTGAGTCAATGCATGGGGTGCGCTTCTTCACCAAATTAGATCTCAGGAGTGCATACAACCTGGTGTGTGTTCGGGAGGGGGATGAGAGGAAGACAGCATTCAGCACAACCACGGGGCATTATGAATACCTGGTGATGCCCTACGGTTTGATGAATGCTCCATCCGTCTTCCAGTCCTTTGTGAACGAGGTGTTTCGGGACATGCTTGGTCGCGGTGTAGTGGTCTACATCGATGACATCCTGGTGTATTCCGCCACGCACACCGAGCATGTGTCCCTGGTTCGCAAAGTACTGATCCGACTGTTGGACCAGGCAGAGAAGTGTATGTTTTTCCAGCAGTCCGTCTCCTTCCTCGGATACTGCATTACCACCTCAGGTGTGGAGATGGAGGGAGATCACATTTCAGCCGTGCGTAATTGGCCGACTCCAACCACGGTTAAGGAGGTGCAGCGCTTCCCTGGCTTCGCCAACTACTATCGGAGGTTTATCCGGGGCTTTGGCAAGGTTGCAGCTCCCATTACATCCCGGTTGAAGGGTGGGCCGTCCCTGCTCCGCTGGTTTGCTGAGGCTGACCTGGCCTTCAGTAAACTGCGGGGTCTGTTCACCTCAGCCCCGGTACTGGCCCACCCCGATCCATCACTACCGTTCGTAGTGGAGGTGGATGCGTCCGAGGAAGGGATAGGCACTGTCCTATCTCAACGCTCTGGCACGCCACCCAAGCTCCACCCCTGTGCCTTCTTCTCTAAGAAGCTCAGCCCGGCGGAGCAGAACTACGACATTGGTGATCAGGAGCTGTTGGCTGTTGTCCGAGCTTTGACTGTGTGGAGGCATTGGCTCGAAGGGGCGAAACACCCTTTCCTCATCTGGACGGACCACCGTAACCTGGAGTACATCCGGGCAGCGAGGAGGCTGAATCCTCGCCAGGCCAGGTGGGCCCTATTCTTCACCCGGTTTGATTTTACACTCTCATACATTCCGGTACGAAGAATGTGAAGGCAGACGCACTGTCCCGGCTGTATGAAACAGAGGAGAGGCCCAGAGACAACACCCCCATACTCCTGGCCTCCTGCATTGTGGCGCCAGTAGTATGGGCGATGGACGCGGATATAGAGCAGGCATTACGCACAGATCCATCTCCACCTCAGTGTCCAGCTGGGCTGCGGTACGTGCCTGCTCTTATCCGTGATCGTCTGATCTACTGGGCACACACGTCACCCTCCTCTGGTCACTCAGGTATCGGTCGCACAGTGCGCTGCCTGACCGGAAAGTACTGGTGGCCTACCTTGGCTAAGGACGTGAGGGTGTACGTCTCCTCCTGCTCGGTGTGCGCCCAGAGTATGGCACCTAGGCACCTCCCAGCGGGTAAGTTACAACCTTTACCAGTTCCACAACGACCATGGTCTCACCTAAGTGTTGATTTCTTGACTGATCTTCCCCTCTCCCAAGGTAACACCACCATCCTGGTCGTTGTGTCCTGCCGCCTCCTTCTTCTGCCTGGTCTCCCCACGGCCCTGCAAACTGCGGGGGCCCTGTTTACTCACGTCTTTCGGCACTACAGGGTACCAGAATATATAGTGTCCGACCGAGGTCCCCAGTTCACGTCCAAGGTCTGGAAGGCGTTCATGGAACGTCTGGGGGTCTCGGTCAGCCTGACCTCTGGGTTCCACCCCGAGTCTAATGGGCAGGTGGAACGGGAAAATCAGGATGTGGGTAGGGTCCTGCGGTCCTACTGCCAGGACCGGCTGGGGGAGTGGTTGGTGTTCTTGCCATGGGCAGAATATGCCCAGAACTCTCTCCGCCACTCCTCTACTAACCTAACACAATTCCAATGTGTTTTAGGTTACCAACCGGTTCTGGCACCGTGGCACCAGAGCCAAACTGAGGCTCCTGCGGTGGATGACTGGTTTCGGCGCGCGGAGGAGACGTGGGACGCTGCCGACGTTCACCTCCAGCGCGCCGTGCGTCGTCAGAAGGCCAACGCTGACCGCCACCACAGTGAGGCCCCGGTCTTCGTACCGGGGGATCGGGTCTGGCTCTTGACCCGGAATCTGCCCCTCCGCCTGCCCTGCCAGAAGCTGAGCCCGTGGTTTGTGGGGGCGTTCAAAGTCCTAAGGAGAATCAACGAGGTCACTTATAGGTTATTACTTACCCCTGATTACCATATTAACCCCTCATTTCATGTGTCTCTCCTCAGGCCGGTGGTGGCTGGTCCGCTCCAGGAGTCTGAGGTGCGGGAGGTTCCTCCACCTCCTCTGGACATCGTGGGGGCCCCGCGTACTCTGTCCGTTCCATCCTGGATTCGAGGCGTCGGGTGGGGGGCCTTCAGTACCTCGTGGAGTGGGAGGGGTACGGTCTGGAGGAACAGTGCTGGGTCCCAGTGAGGGATATCCTCGATTCCTCCCTGTTGCGGGATTTCCACCGTCGTCATCCGGCTCGCCCTGCTCCGCGTCCTCCTGGCCATCCCCGAGGCCGGGGTCGGCGCGCTGCTGGAGCTGCGCATCAAGGTGGGTTCTTATCCCCTCATTAGTCAATGTATAAGTGTTCCCTCTGCCCCCTTGTTCTTGTGGGTGATTGATTATTGTGAGAGTAGTGGAGCTCGGTGGAGCTACACTAGGGTCGATTTTTCCCCTGTGCCTGTATATTGTTGGAGCTACCCGTAGCTTGTATTGCCAGGGTAGATGGTTTCCCCTGTGCCTGTTTTCTGTTGTCGCTATCCAGCGCAATTGTGTACGACGGAATAAACTCTGTATTCGGTGATATACCCTCCTGCGCCTGACTCCTTCTATCACAATCATCACACTATTAGTGAGAGGTAATAGGTGAATGTGTTTGAATGTGTGGATGTATGGAGATAGCTTTTTGAACTTGAGACCTTTATTTTTGATACCCAATATGGAATGTGAAAAGATTTCATACTACAATGCAGTTGTAATGTATAATTGATTTTGACAACAAAAATATGGAAAAAAGATTAACAAAATAAAAGTATATTTTAAGTCTTGGAGAATGCTTAATACTGAACACTACTAACTTTTCTCCATCTCATTATTCCACCCTGTTAATTCAGGCCTATTATCTGCTGACCACGTCTCAGTCCGAGGCGTGTATCACAATAATAATAATAATATGCCATTTAGCAGACGCTTTTATCCAAAGCGACTTACAGTCATGCGTGCATAATTGTTTTTTTTGTGTATGGGTGGTCCCGGGGATCGAACCCACTACCTTAGCGTTACAAGCGCCGTGCTCTACCAGCTGAGCTACAGAGGACCAGTATGAAACTGCACACTATAATAATGCTACTACAGTATTACTACTCGTAGTAGGCATACAATACTGACATTAATTCTTAAATTAACCGAACAAGATATTCCTACTTCAAATTCCTCTTGCTTTCCATTAATGCACATAGTTGGACATAGTTACATAGTCAGTTTAAAGCATGCTGAGGAGAATGAGAAGGCAGTGGGGTGTGGAAGGAGGGTTACTGTGTCACACAGGGAGTTACCATAACATGGTGACCAGACCGTGTCTTCCCTCCCTCTTTCTCTCCCCTTTCCTCACCCCCCGCCCTCCAACCCTCACCTCCCCCACCAACCCTCCCCTCTCCTCCCCATTTCTCATGGTGGATGATCAAGGAGCTGCACAGCCAGCCACCTGAGACCTGTGTTGGCTTGCACTCCAGATTAAGGCCCCCTGAAGAAGAGCAGATTTTCCGCCCCCAACGCTGCACTGCTACGCCGAGACGAGCCCAACTTCATAAGCTGCGAATTCCAAGGCCTTTTAAACACAGTGTTCTGTCATCTTCTTTCCTGCCCATTGAGTGGAGCATTGTTAGTCTTAGCCCTGGAGACAGCTTTAAAACACTGTCAAAACAGCTATTTCTCTTCCAGTACTAAACCCAACTCTTTTCATGCATTGTATTGTCTTCCCCAATGACTCAACATATTATGGGAGAATGCCAGAAAGTAAAACTAAAAAACAAACAAACCCTTTTGGTTTGGTTAGATTTCCATTAACAAAAACGGCATCAAAGATAGAGAATGTAGGGCTTTTAAAGAATAGAGTTCAGGTTTCATAGTATGTTTTGATGATTGTATTGAAAACAGTAGTGTTCTCACATAATTGAATGGCGCTTTTCAGAAATGCATGTCTTGTATTTTGAAATCCCCACACAGCTTGACAGGAGTCAGGACCAGTGTTTACTCTTGAGAGAGTGTTGAATGGCTGTGGGAGGAGGGCTAAGAAAGGCTCTTGATCAGCATTGTGGTGCTGGACCTATTGCATCACAGGCAACAACTTGTTGAGCCAAGCCTGCAAAGAAAAGCTCAATTAAATTAAGCTTGTCCTCTCTAAATGTGCCCTGATACAAACCCTCGTCTCCAGGCTGTGATTTCTACGCTGATCCCCTCTCGGGGCAAACACCTACTCAGCTCTGTTTTCCGTAGGCTACCACCACCACCACCATGCACTGTATGAATTTTCTGAGCTTATGGGGACGAGGGGGAGAGAGCACTGGGAATGGGAATGTTCCTGTTAAAGATGGATGCATTACTGGGTGAAATAAAGCATCAAGTGTGATATATTACATAGTTACACTGATTAGCCCACTGCTGATTGCGATACATTAAAGTGGAAGAGAAAACTGACCACACAGCACATGCAAACCACTTGAAATTATATCATATTTAATTTAAATGAATTGCGAACAATGAATGAAAGTACTCCTTTAACAGAAACGGTATGGCGTTGGAGTAAAGTTTGAGGTGGGAATATAAACTTTATGAGACGCTAGCAGAAGACCCAAAACAGGAGCCATGGCTGCCTGCAGTATATTAGCCCTGGACATGCCCTGTCTCTACACCCAGCGTGATGCCTGCTACATGATCCATATGAATGTCTCAGAGTTATCGGGTTTCATTGAGAAACATATTCCTTGCAGCAGCTGCCTGATTTGCTGGCAATCACGTTTCTATTTCCCCTACAAGGCATAGGGACCTAAACAGTCACATGAGTAACGGACACTGGCATGCCCGTGTACTCTTACTCTCTACTCACAACACATGCTTGCCAAGAGAAGTTTGTTTGGCCTGGATATGCAATTATTGGATGGGTGTGGGAAATATCTTTGATATTGTATATCTAACCATCATTAAATGCATATAGAATGCATTACCTACTATCACTAAAACTCATCATTGTTTGATCAAAGTATGACAAAATATGAAACACTGACAAATTCATTTGGAAAGCTTTGCATTTTCTAGTGTCACATAGTGCACTAATCCACTGGTGATAAGTGCCATGGTCCATGCCAGAGACAGCTGCCCAGTATTTGGGTTATTAACAGCTGTGAACCTTTAGCTGCACTAACTCTTGAAATTTGATGACAGTCCAATAGAGGGTCCTCCATTTTCTTCCGCCCGTTTTTTGTATAAAATATCCTGAAAACAGTCCCTAGAAGATGACCTCATGGATAAAGACAGCCCTGGTCTGGGTTCTGTTTCTCAGTTGTCTCTGTGAGGTAGTAAAGCAGGATATGATGAATACTACGCCTTAATGGTTCTACATCTGGTGATGGGGGTATTATAAGCAGGTCCAGTACTAACAGTGGTCATATTTCTCTCATCTCTACCACATCAAAATGTCTCACTTTCTGTCTCACTTCCTCTCTCTCTGTTTCCGCCCACCCCATTCTCTCATTCCCATTGCTGAAAGTCTCTTTCACCCATTTCTCGACTCTCTCCACCTCCCCCCACCCCCTCCGTACTCTCTCTCCCTTACTCCCTCCCTCTCTCCCCCTCCCTCGCCGTCTCTCTCTCAGTAAGTTAGGATCAACAGGTGATGTTTAGATATCCCAGAGAGCAAAGCTCAGGGGAAATGAGCTTGCTGTGTGTACTTCCTACTGCCCGTGCCTGGTGCTTACAGACGACGTCTACCTCTCTCAAATTCATATCCTTAAATCTCCTCTTCTCCTACCCTATGAGTTACCCCCATCCCATGGGTATTGGTGTCCTGCAGAGGAGGCTGGTGGGAGGAGCTATAGGAGGTCGGGCTCATTGTAATAGCTGAAGTGGATTAAATGGAACAGAGTCAAACACGTTGTTTCCATGTGTTTGATTGGTACCATTCCATTTATTCCATTCCAGCCATTACAATGAGCCCGTCCTCCTATAGCTCCTCCCACCAGCCTCCTCTGGTGTCCCGTCCACTCAGGCAAAGGTCAGTTCTGATGCCCACATAGTTGAAGGTAAGAGCAGGACCAAATGTAAGAGCAGGGAAATGTAAAGACTATCCCAGTATGTTCAAATATGTGTAATGTTCGCATACACCCATGTGAAAATGTAAACCTAATCTTTGAAAGACCCCATAGCATGGATATGGATAGTGGCTGGCGTTTGCTGTCTTGCTGACTGGCCCTGTTTTCAACTGGTAAGAGATGGGAAAGCAGAGGAATGCAGGTTAAAACCTTGAAGCCCACTGGCGAGACAACTGCTGCACTATTTGTGAACTGAAACCAAAATAATAGGGGAGCAAATTGGGTGGGAATGGATCTGAGTATCCAATGAGAGCTTGGAATTAGGGTCCACAGCAGTCCATTAAGGGGCCCTATGGATTGCCAGTTTATACTAGGAGAATGAATGAATGCCCCTTGGGCCTAGTGTCTGAGAACTCTGAGCTCCTCCTGCATATAGCCACACTGGGGAGAGACTGGCTGGCTCAGAGACTCTCATCCTGTCATAACAGTCATAGACAGAAACATGACAGCAAGTGCATTTTGCCTCCATACCGGTGTAGGGGGTCCAAATCACTGTAGGTTTTCATAATCATTCTATTAAAAGTCCACTGGCCCAGGAGGGAAATGTATGTTTATTCTGCAAGGAGATATTCACTGACCATAACATGAAAATGCAATGCAGTTATTGTTATGTCTACATTTTAGATTGTTTACAAGTACGTTGGTCGAGATTATTCCCGAAAACAAGAATTGTTTTAACGTCCGATATCGAAAGCAAGGAAATTCTTGGCAAAGCAAAATAGACACAGCCACACAGGTGAGAATGCAAGCCAGTCCTGTAACCCTTTAAAAGAAAACACTGACACTTTAGATTATAACTGACATGAAATACGTACGTCCTCAGCACCATCAACCTACTTCTCTATCATTCTGTCTCTAACTCATCCTGATGGGATTAATAATAATAAGGTGGGTGTGTATATCTGTCCTATTCCACACATGAACAAGTGTGTATGATACGCATGCATGTCCCAACTCCCCCTAAGACACCCTCGGAGAGTGGTGTCACGGCCAGAGTCTGCCATTATCAACGGTGAACCCTGGAGCAATTAGGGTTAAGTGCCTTGCTTAAGGGCACATCGACTGATTTTTCACCTTGTTGGCTCAGTGAATTAAACTAGCAACCTTTCGGTTACTGGCCCAACGCTCTAACCGCTAGGCTACCTGCCGCCCTATAGTAAACCATTTAATGCAAACCACATCAAGGGTTGCCTCTGTTTATTATTATCGCTTAGCATTGTCCAGACGCTATAAGAAGTGGAGCAGTCATCAGCTGATTCTTTACATTAGGCTTGGAGAGGACTGACTCATGGCACATTGTGTCTGGACCATGTAGCCGTGGGGCAAGTTAGAAACCAACAAGGTGGACTAATTAGAAAAAGTAACATAAACAGGTGTGTCTGGGAATATCGTTAGTGTGATGATGCATCATTTTAAATGAGAGTCTGAATGATTTCAAAGTCAGACAAAATAAAGTTAATGGATCAATCGGACTGCTTTGAATTAAGAGCCTTCACATATGTTTTCAAGTATATGGCCATTCTGTCCACTTTATCTTACCTTATACCTCAGTCAAGACCACCAGCCACTGGTTGGTTATACATCTGCCTGACAGAACTGTTCTAGGTATTACCAGTATCAGTCCATATAACCCAGAGCTCATCCGTTTACACACACTCACAGTAAACCCTGCTAGTCCCAAAGCCTATCCATCCCTTCACAAAGGATCCGTCAGCTCTGAAGCTCATCCCTTCCCCTGATGCCAGGATTACAGCTGTTAACCCCCTGAGAGGTGTTGGGCATTCCTCCTCTCACACTGGCCCCTGTCACACAGACAGGTCTTCAGTCTACCAGACCTGGGTTCAAATACTATTTGAAATCATTTAAAATACTTAAGCTGTGGTTGATTGAGCTTTCATGTTACATTGAGAGCAATAAACATTTCCTTAAAGTGCAAACCCCGCCCACCTGGAACTTCAAACCCCGCCCACCTGGAACTTCAAACCCCACCCACCTGGAACTTCAAACCCCGCCCACCTGGATCTTGAACCCTGGCCTGGTCTTTAGTTTCCCAGGGTGTCTCTTGATGAAGACCTGGTGGCAGCCAGTCTCAGTGGACATGGCAGTTCTAAGAACCTCCTGGGAGATAACGCCATGCTCCCAACTCACTAGATACTATAGTGCTAAAATTAGTCGTCAGAAATGCTAAGGAGATAAAGCTGTTGGAGATTTCACGCTGTATCGTGGTAGTCACTTTGTTCAATCCCCAGACCCAGTGTGATATATTTTTCCTGGATGGCATTTTGACAGATGATATTACCTTTTATATTATTGGACATCCCAGAAGCACAGCAAAGCAAATCGATTCTCTACACTCTTTGAATCAAGATCATTCGCAGGATGCTGGGGCTTTAATGTTTTTTTTTGTTTTCTCTTTTGGTACATGGGCTGCCTGTGGCCAGAGGAAATTGGTCCACACCTGTTAATGTTAATACTCTGCCCAGTTTGACCATATCTATAGATATGGGTAGACAACCAGTCTCCATGTACTATTTGAACACATTATCTGTATTTGTGTGTGTGTGTGTGTGTGTGTGTGTGTGTGTGTGTGTGTGTGTGTGTGTGTGTGTGTGTGGCAGATGTATGTCATTTTTGTTTGGTGAAACAAAGTGAAAGGAAAACCGATATTATCATTGTCATTAATGTACTGTATCAGCAAATCTTATCTGCATTAAATGCAATTAAGCGCAAGCATTTGAAACAGCCGACCTGCCCATAGAACATGGCGCAAATATGAGAGAAGAAACAAACATTGTATAATGCTTAGGGCCAGGAGGTTTTCCTGACCGCTTGACCTTCCCAGGTAAAACCCCTGGCCATAATAATTCGCATTATTCCCACATGGAATGTAAAAATCCAATTAAAATGTTCATATACACTGAGTGTACAAAACATTATGAGTGTACAAAACGTATTTCCATGAAATAGACTGACCAGGTGAGTCCAGGTGAAAGCTGTGATCCCTTATTGATGTCACTTGTTAAATCCACTTTAATCAGTGTAGATGAAGGGGAGGAGACAGGTTAAAGAAGGATTTTTAAGCCTTGAAACAGTTGAGACATGGATTGTGTATGTGTGCCATTCAGAAAGTGAATGGGCAAGACAAAAGATGCCTTTGTGCCTTTGAACGGGGTATGGTAGTAGGTGCCAGGCGCACCGGTTTGTGTCAAGAACTGCAACGCTGCTGGGCTTTTCACGCTCAACAGTTTCCCTTGTGTATCAAGAATGGTCCACCCACCACCCAGAGGACATCCAGATCCAAAGTGGGCAAAAATAAAGAACATTGGAAGCATCACTTCAGCTAGGCTGGATGCTGTGTGAGAATGAAGGCTACCTGACAGGCTCACTTCCTCCTTGAACTCATCTTTCTTCTCGAATCCTCAGGACATAAAACAATATAGAGATAAGATAGATATCGATTTTGAGACATGACATGTAGTATTTTCATATTTTAGTATACGCTTTTCACATTAATGCCCAAATACCTATTAAGATTTCTGACAAAAACAAGCTTGTTGCTGTGAAATGTCAATGGAGCACTGATCGTACTGCAAGCTTTTTTTTTTCAAGCCTTTTACATTTTAATTCAGCTCGGGTCATGCTAATTTAGCTTTTTGCGATCCGTGGAAACAACTCTGAAGACGACCACCATAACATGTCAAATCCTCAAAAGTTGCGGCAAGAAAGCTGCACCACTCTGTCAACAGAGCTCGATGCTTATTATCAGATGTATAGGTTACGAAATCCGACTTTTTGGATATACTGTTAATGAAATGTTAGAGAAAGACCCCTCTGAACGATTCAGAACATGAATAATCATATTTTGTCTTGGTAAAATGTATTTTAGAACATAAAGAAGTGAAATTTCATCACCAAAGCGTGTTTTCGCCCACTCTGGGCAGAGTGGGTGGACACCCTATATCTTGATTAATACATCAGCCATTGGATCCTCCCTAGGAGCTCATTGGGTAACTGACTGTATACATGAACTATGGCCTAACCCAGGTTCACGTGCGCCGTGCAGCCTTTCCCCAAAAACCAAAACAATTCCCAGGTCTGTTTCAAATCCCAAACTGTGTAAATCCAATGGCATGAGGTGTCATAGGGGATGGTGTCGGGGGGATTAGCCCCGGTCCAGGTGGTCTTCATTTAGATCCTCCCCCTCCATCTGGAGGAAGGGGGGTGGCTGCATGCTGCAGCATCACAGCTCCCCCTGGCATGTGCACTCAGTACAACCGTAGCTTCATTTCCCTATTCACTACGGCGCTCTCCACCTGAGCGCTACACTTGAGAGATTGGAGTACAGTGTGCCGTCTGTGAATTGATGCCTGACTGTACAGTACTTTAGTTTCATAGCATCTTTTAATCATTTGGCTACTGGGACTGATAATGGCATGCATAGGATGATGCTGAGGATGATTTTGAACTTTTTTTGTGTTTCGTGAATTAACATGTTTACATTTACTGTAAATAAAATAAGCTTTACCACATGCAATCCCAATCTCACTCCCCTCCCTTTTCACAGTTGGGGGAATCCAGGTATTGTGGAGTGCGGTTGTGTAAACACCTCTAAATGGCAGAGGAGCTGAAGAAGCTCTGAGGCTGAGGGTGATTAAAGCCTGCTTAACTGCAGCCGGTGTCAGGGTCTTTGTGTGTGTGTGTGCTCTGCAGTGGGATGATGACAGACAGGGATCTCTGCTCTGTAACACCTCCCAGGGGCCATGGGGCCCGGGGGCCCACTGCATCCCCGACCCATTGTTTCCACAACACAAAACCAGGGAGCAGGCAGGGAGATAGGCTCCACCTGAACCAAGCACTGGCCTGAACACCACACCCAGGAACACCAAGCTTCATGGTGAGGATACTCAGGAGACCAGACCATCATGATGGAGGTTATGATAGAGGCAGATAAGCTAACTTAAACAAAGATTCCATGACTGGCAAGAACTGTAGGCATAAGTGCGATATATTTCTCAAGTTGGTATTTTACATTTGAGTCATTTAGCAGACACTCTTATCCAGAGCGACATAAAATGAGTGCTATGAAACACCGCAGAGTTGTCAACCGTGATGGAGAGGTCTTGGAGCGGGCAGGCCTTCCCCTGGAGGATGAGCAGTTCTGTCTTGCCGAGGCTTTGTGGATATTTTGTATTAGCAAGACCCATTTTTCTTGACAGATCAAACAAACACAGAGAGAGTCTCTCTAGGAAAACCTTTCTGCTCAGAGAGAGAGAGAGAGAGAGAGAGAGAGGGGTGGCTTTACAAATCAGACTACAAAGAGCGAAGGCAAAGTAAACGTTTTTTCAGAAAGTCTAGAACTAGGGAATTTCAACGGATGATTGTCTTGGGTGACATTGCATGAGAAAGAGAGAGTTCATTTGGCTGTGCTACTGCCATGCAGCAGTCCATTCCTAACATCCAGCGACCACCCATTAGTCCTTTCTGACGAGATGCCTATTCAGGCTTCATGCCTATTCACAGACCTGTCTGTCTCTCAGCTATGCTCTGGTCGGTAGGGCGGATGGCTTTGTGTTGTGCTGTGGTGGTCTGAGCTGGGGATTGAGGAAAGCTGGGCTGGCTGTCCGCTGTGGGCTGCCTGTTCTCAGGCCAGAGCAGGCTGGAGTCAGGGGGGGACTCCTGCAGAGAGAGAGCAGGCCTTTGGTTCGCCACTCCATTCCACGGCCGTGTAACAGAACAATCAATGGAGGAACTCCGGGAGCCAGCCTCAGTGAGAGGAGAGGAGAGGAGGAGGAGGAGAAGAGGGCCTAAGGTGGGCTTGGCCTGGGTGGGAACACGCATGATGGTGACAGTGACATTGACAGTGATATGGGGACAATGTGGCAGCAGGCTGAAGTACCGATGTAGGATCGTAATTTGAGCCAGTTTGCTACAGCAGGAAAATAATCCTGCAGCAACAGGAAATGTGAATTATTATGTGAATTATAATTAAGCAACATTATTTGAAGGGGTTGATACATTTTTCGTTAGGGCAAATCAAGTCAGACATTTTAAAGTGGAAATTACGAACTTTTGAAGCCTTTTTAAACCTTGAATATACTACAAGTGTGCATTTCCTGCTGTGCAGGAACATTCTCAGCAACAAAAAAGTGATCAAATTAAGACCCTACATCTGTATGTGGGGTTGTGAGGTGACAGTGGGGTATGTTGGGGAGACTGCGCTTATGAGGTTATCTGGTTCTCTGTGGGGCAAGGGTGACTTGAATAAGGAGGACAAGCCTAATTTGTGTGGTTGAGACTGGAGTGATGATTATTGTGGGAGGTGGGTTGGGAGACTGGGCTGCATTTGTGTGGAGGTGGCAGCAAGTTTGAGTGCAGGGTGATTATATGAGGATTGTGGGTGATACTGAGTGCCTACCTGTATGTTACTGAGTAACTGTTAAGTTTAACTGTGTAATGACAATGGGACAAATGCATTTCTATAAGTGTTTATTTTGAATGTGGGTGAATGCATGATAGGGCTGAGTGAGTTTATTATCAACTATGGATTTAGTGCATTCATATTTGCGACATGAGTGTACTGTATCATTGATTGTTGTGTGTGTGAGTGGGGAGCCCATCCTGGGCCCTCATGGCCCTTCCAGATGGGAGCAGGGCCCACCTGAGTGGAGCTTCACGTGTCTGCTTCACATAACTGCTCCCAATGGCTGCCAATGTGGCTCGCATTGGGTGCTGCAGCTAGATGGGAAATTTATTCAGATCGTGTGCATCGAGGAGGATGACCTAATTACATGGCCATCCATCTGTGACAGCACCCTCCACCACCACTCTAACCTCACCCCGATCTAAAAAGTACTCGCAAATAGACCCTCAATTATTTCATTACATTTTATGGGGTGTTCCCTCAAAACAATTGCATTTCCTCCCTCAGATTAAAGGCCTTTGTGATGTTTCCTGCAGTACCTGACATCAAGCCAGGGAGTTACAGAGAGTCCTGTATGGTGGGTTCATGTTTCAGTCCAACTTTAACTCAAGGTGGAGCAGATGAAGCAGAACAGACCATCAACAGGTCAGTCATAGAAGCAAACTCCAATTATTAATATTCCTCCAGAAACAGCCCTTCAGTTATTACAGTTACCATAGAAGTAATCTTCAGTTTAAGATGACATGGTATTAGTAGAGTATGGATTGAGACTGAATCCAGATGCAATAATGACAATCATGTTCAGGATGGAGGAGGAAACTTGGAAACGGTCAGTATTTATACCTTGGAACCACTTCAACAGCCTGTAATTGAGTCTTACAGAAAGATTTTACTGGCCGTTCTTAATCGCTCTCCATTCCATTGCATGCGTCCATACTAGAGAGACAGTGATGCGTTGCAAAACATCATGAACTACTGTACCTGTATGGACTGTCTGTAGAAAGCAATATACAGCTTCATGTTCACTCAGTAGTCATTGTTTTTGTAGTTTACGTTGATCCTTTTCATGTAAGACTTTTAATCAAAGCAGTGATGGATATATGCTGTATCATTGTTCTGTGAGAAAGACTGGATGAAGAAAAGTGTGTCCTTTCCTTCTGTGGACATACCACGGGTGAAGAGGGTGACCCAGATTGTCACGGTTTCGGCCGAGGCTGCATCTCTCCCTTGTTCGGGCAGGCTTCGGCGTTCGTTGTCTCCGGAATACTAGCTGCCACCGTTGTATGTTTCATGTTCGTTTGCTTTTGTCTGATTGTTGTCACACCTGTTTTCATTTAGTGTCATTAGTGTCCTATTTAGTTCTCGTTGTGTTTGTCAGGTGTTGTGTGTTATTGATTTTGTCAGTCGTGTATTTCGCTCGGTTGAGCTTCTCTCCACTGCGCTGGAGTTATTACGCACCTGTTTTGTGCGCTGTTGTTTCGTTTCGCCTTCGTGCGTATTTTCGCCTTAGGGCAAGTATTGTCCGTTTGCCGTGTTTTGGCATTACTAAAGTCTGTTGGATTATCCGTCTGCGTCCTGCGTTTGATTCCACCACTGCACCTACAGCACGCTTTGACAGAATAACACACCTCATGGAATCAGCAGGAGCCGCAGCAGCCCAGGCGACTCTGGAGGACAGGGTCCGGGAACAAGGTGACCAGATCCTGCAGATGGGGACCGCACTGCAGGAGGTGATCACCACCATCCGAGGCTGGAGGACGCCTCCACCACCACCCTCCGTGCCAGCACCATCGGCCAGTCAGCCTATTCCCGCACCAGAACCCCGAGGAGTCCGACTCTCGCTCCCGAGGGCTTACGAGGGGACCGCGACCGGGTGCCAGGGTTTCCTTCTCCAGGTGGAGCTGTACCTGGCCACCGTGCACCCGGCGCCCTCGGGACATGAGAGCGTGTCCGCCCTGATCTCCTGCCTGTCCGGGAAGGCGTTGGAATGGGCCAACGCGGGAGTGGAGGAGGATCGACGCGGACACCATAACTTACGACGAGTTCTCCCGCCGCTTCAAGGCGGTGTTTGACCATTCCCCGGAGGGGAAAGCGGCGGGGGAGCGTCTGGTCTTCCTCCGGCAGGGGAGGAGGAGTGCTCAGGAGTTCGCCCTCGAATTCCGTACTCTAGCGGCAGATGCAGGGTGGAATGATCGGGCCCTCGTCGATCACTACAGGTGTAGTCTACGAGAGGACGTCCGTCGGGAGCTGGCCTGTAGGGACACCAGCCTCACGTTCGACCAGTTGGTCGACATGTCCATCAGGCTGGATAACCTGCTAGCTACCCGCGGACGTTCCCGAGGGGGTCCGTCCATTTCACCCTCCAGCGCTTCCGAGCCGTGCCCCATGGAGCTCGGGGCGCTGGCGCTAGAGAGAGGAGGGGTCGGCTTACTGGGGGTCCATCCCCTGCACCAACTGTGGTCGGGGAGGACACACCGCGGCTAGGTGCTGGGGATGGCCTCCTAGGGGAGAGGACGACAGGTTCCGCACTGGGGATTCCCTCCAGGTGAGTAGGCGCCCCACTCACCCAGAGCTCTCTGTTGCACATTTTTGTATGCCTGTGCGGTTTCCACAGGTAGCACCTCATTCCCAGCATAAGGCGCTGGTAGATTCAGGCGCGGCTGGGAATTTTATTGATAAGAAGTTTTGTTTAGCTTTAGGGATTCCCCTTCTTCCTGTTGATGTTCCTTTCCCCGTTCATGCCCTAGATAGCCGTCCGTTGGGTGCGGGCTTGATCAGGGAGGTCACTGCGCCACTTAGGATGTGTGCGCAGGGGGGTCATCAGGAGATGATTCAGCTATTTCTGATTGACTCTCCTGCGTATCCGGTGGTGCTGGGCATGCCCTGGTTGAGTACCCATAACCCATCCATTTCGTGGCAGGAGAGGGCTCTGATGGAGTGGTCTGCCCAGTGTGTGGGTAGATGTTTAGGCGTTTCCGTAGGGGCTACCTCGGTGGAGAGTCCAAACCAGGTGCCCGCATTGCACGTTCCCCCTGAGTATGGGGATTTGGCTATTGCGTTTAGTAAGTCGAGGGCGACGCAGTTGCCGCCCCATAGGCAGGGAGATTGTGCGATAGACCTCCAGGCAGGAGCTGCGCTCCCACGGAGCCATGTGTATCCTCTGTCTCAAGAGGAGAAGAAAGCTATGGAGACTTACATAGATGAATCTCTGAGACAAGGATACATACGGCCTTCCACTTCCCCTGCGTCCTCGAGTTTCTTTTTTGTGAAGAAAAAGGATGGTGGTTTGCGCCCGTGCATCGATTACCATGGTCTCAATCAGAGTACGGTGAAGTACAGTTATCCACTCCCAGCTGATTGCGACCATGACTGAGTCGTTGCATGGGGCGCGTTTCTTCACTAAATTAGATCTCAGGAGCGCGTACAACATGGTGCGCATCAGGGAGGGCGATGAATGGAAGACAGCCTTTAGTACCACCTCGGGCCATTACGAGTATCTGGTCATGCCATACGGGTTGATGAACGCTCCGTCAGTTTTCCAATCATTCGTGGATGAGATCTTCAGGGACATGCAGGGGCAGGGGGTGGTTGTGTACATAGATGACATTCTCGTGTACTCGCCTACCCGTGTCGAGCATGTGGCCCTGGTGCGTAGAGTGTTGCGGAGGCTGGTGGAGCACGACCTGTATGTGAAGGCAGAGAAGTGTCTGTTTTTCCAGGAGTCGGTCTCCTTTTTGGGGTATCAGTTGTCTGCGTCAGGGGTGAAGATGGAGGTAGACCGGGTGTCGGCCGTGCGTAATTGGCAAACACCAACCACTGTGAAGGAGGTGCAGCAGTTTTTGGGGTTTGCGAATTACTACCGGAGGTTTATCCGGGGTTTTGGACAGGTGGCAGCTCCCATCACGTCTCTTTTGAAGGGGGGTCCGGTGCGTCTGCAGTGGTCGGCCGAGGCGGACAGGGCGTTTGGGAGGCTGAAGGACCTGTTTACCTCGGCCCCGGTGCTGGCGCATCCGGATCCCTCTTTGCCGTTCCAGGTAGAGGTGGACGCGTCAGAGGCCGGTCTAGGAGCCGTGCTTTCACAACGGTCTGGCGCGCCACCTAAACTCCGCCCCTGTGCTTTTATTCTAAGAAGCTCAGTCCGGCGGAGCGGAACTATGACGTAGGGGACAGGGAGCTGTTAGCCGTGGTACAGGCCCTAAAGGTGTGGAGGCACTGGCTTGAGGGGGCTCAACACCCTTTCCTCATTTTGACGGACCACCGTAACCTGGAGTACATCCGGGCAGCGAGGAGGCTGAACCCTCGCCAGGCAAGATGGAATATGTTCTTGACCAGGTTTACTTTTAAGATCACGTACATCCCTGGGTCACAGAACGGCAAGGCAGATGCGCTGTCTCGGCGGTATGACACGGAGGAGAGGTCCGTGGAGCCCACTCCCATACTGCCGGAGTCGTGTCTGGTGGCACCGGTAGTGTGGGAGGTCGATGCTGAACTCGAGCGGGCGTTACGCACCGACCCTAGTCCACCACAGTGCCCGGAGGGTCGGAAGTACGTTCCGCTCGAGGTTCGGGATCGATTGATCTATTGGGCTCACACGTCACCCTCCTCTGGACATCCGGGTATCGGCCGGACAGTGCACTGTCTTAGTGCCAAGTACTGGTGGCCCACGTTGGCAAGGGATGTGAGGGTTTATGTTTCCTCCTGCTCGGTGTGCGCCCAGTGTAAGGCGCCTAGACATCTGCCTAGGGGTAAGTTACTACCCCTGCCCGTGCCACAACGACCATGGTCCCACCTCTCGGTGGATTTCCTTACTGACCTTCCTCCTTCACAGGGGAATACCACTATACTGGTCGTTGTGGACCGGTTTTCTAAGGCCTGTCGTTTGCTCCCCATGCCGGGCCTTCCTACCGCCCTGCAAACTGCCGAAGCCCTATTCACCCATGTGTTCCGGCACTACGGGGTACCCGAGGATATTTTGTCTGATCGGGGTCCCCAATTTACCTCCAGAGTCTGGAGGGCCTTTATGGAGCGGTTGGGGGTCTCGGTGAGCCTCACCTCGAGTTACCACCCGGAGAGTAATGGGCAGGTGGAACGTGTAAACCAGGATGTGGGCAGGTTTCTTAGAACATACTGCCAGGACCGGCCGGAGGAGTGGGCAAGGTACGTTCCCTGGGCCGAAATGGCCCAGAATTCCCTACGCCATTCCTCCACTAACCTAACTCCTTTCCA
Source organism: Coregonus clupeaformis (assembly GCF_020615455.1). NCBI lineage: Eukaryota > Metazoa > Chordata > Actinopteri > Salmoniformes > Salmonidae > Coregonus > Coregonus clupeaformis. The sequence goes on from NC_059210.1 coordinate 26,934,417, forward strand.
ATGTGTGTTAGGTTACCAGCCGGTTCTGGCACCCTGGCAGCAGAGCCAGATCGAGGCTCCTGCGGTGGATGAGTGGGCGAGGCGCTCGGAGGAGACATGGAACGCTGCACACGTCCACCTGCAGCGGGCCCTCCGACGTCATAAGGCGAGCGCCGATCTCCACCGCAGTGAGGGACCGGTGTACGCACCCGGTGATCGAGTCTGGCTCTCTACCAGGAACCTGCCCCTCCGCCTGCCCTGTCGGAAACTGGGTCGGCGGTTTGTAGGGCCATTTAAAGTCCTGGGAAGGTTGAACGAGGTGTGTTATAAATTACAGCTACCTGTTGAATATAAAAGTATTAACCCCTCGTTCCATGTGTCCCTTCTCAGGCCGGTGGTAGCTGGCCCACTCCAAGAAAGTGAGATCAGGGAGACTCCTCCGCCCCCATTGGACATCGAGGGGGCACCGGCGTACTCCGTGAGGTCCATCTTGGATTCGAGACGTCGGATGGGGGGTCTCCAGTATCTAGTGGAGTGGGAGGGGTACGGTCCGGAGGAGCGGTGCTGGGTGCCGAGGAGAGACATTTTGGACCCGTCTCTCCTGACGGAATTCCATCGTGGGCACCCGACGCACCCTGCTCCGCGTCCTCCGGGTCGTCCCCGAGGCCGGAGTCGGCGCACGTCTGGAGCCGCGCGTCAAGGGGGGGGTACTGTCACGGTTTCGGCCGAGGCTGCCTCTCTCCCTTGTTCGGGCAGGCTTCGGCGTTCGTTGTCTCCGAATACTAGCTGCCACCGTTGTATGTTTCATGTTCGTTGCTTTTGTCTGATTGTTGTCACACCTGTTTTCATTTAGTGTCATTAGTGTCCTATTTAGTTCTCGTTGTGTTTGTCAGGTGTTGTGTGTTATTGATTTTGTCAGTTGTGTATTTCGCTCGGTTGAGCTTCTCTCCACTGCGCTGGAGTTATTACGCACCTGTTTTGTGCGCTGTTGTTTCGTTTCGCCTTCGTGCGTATTTTCGCCTTCGGGCAAGTATTGTCCGTTTGCCGTGTTTTGGCATTACTAAAGTCTGTTGGATTATCCGTCTGCGTCCTGCGTTTGATTCCACCACTGCACCTACAGCACGCTTTGACACAGATCTTATCTGGAATAACTGCAAGACAGAACAAACAACGCCTTGCCTACAGTATTAACATTTACCATTGGACTGCCCTGAACACACAGCAGACACAGATTTGTCAATTTTTTTCTTTTCTTCAGATGTTAAATTAATGACTAGACTTCCTTTTTAAACTCACTTTTTATGATAATTATTTATAAAAAGATCTGTCAGAGGTACTTTGCGGAGGGGGCACACTGACTGGACCAGGCAAGTAAGTGGTTCCTTCAAAGGTGCACCACGGAGCAAAGATATGCTAAGTCAGTGGAGGAGGAGAGAGAGTGTCGAATGACAGACACATACTTTGATTTGAATTTAGCTGCTGGTTATGGGCAGGACTCGCAACTTTTATGTAGTTAGCTTTAGCTAGCCAGCTAGATAGAGTCCAAATCTTCCAACCTCATATAACAGCTCCCAAGCCATTTGAGGCTTTCAATCAAGTTAGAGTAGCTTGTCTAACTATCTTAGCTGGCATGCCTCTTGGCAAAGGTGCTATACTTTAGAAAATACTAAAATATTTTTAATTCTTAGGTTATAATATACCAGTGTGGCAGTTGTACTATCAATCAATCAATCAAATGTTATTTATAAAGCCCTTTTTACATCAGCAGATGTACAGAAACCCAGCCTAAAACACGGTGGCTAGGAAAAACTCCTTAGAAAGGCAGAAATCTAGGAAGAAACCTAGAAAGGAACCAGGCTCTGAGGGGTGGCCAGTCCCCTTCTGGCTGTGCCGGGTGGAGATTATAACAGTACATGGCCATTAAGGACAGATTTTTCTCCAAGATGTTCAAACGTTCATAGATGACCAGCAGGGTCAAATAATAATCACATTGGTTGTAGAGGTTGCAACAGGTCAGTACATCAGGAGTAAACGTCACTTGGCTTTTCATAGCCTGGCATTTAGAGGTTGAAATAGCAGGTGCGGTAGAGAGAGAGAGTTGAAAACAGCAGGTCTGGGACAAGGTAACACTTCAGGTGAACAGGTCCATAGCCGCAGGGAGAAGAGTGAAAACTGGAGCAGCAGCACGACCAGGTGGACTGGAGACAGCAAGGAGTCATCAGGCCAGGTAGTCCTGAGGCATGGTCCTAGTCTAATCTAGAAGTGACAAAAGCATGGATGAGATTTTCTGCATCATTTTTGGACAAAAAGTTTCTGATTTTTGCAATGTTACAAAAAATTATTGATATGTTCGTCAAAAGAGAGATCAGGGTCCAGAGTAACGCCGAGGTCCTTCACTGTTTTTTTTAGACGACTGTACAACCATCAAGATTCATTGTCAGATCCAACAGAAGATCTCTTTGTTTCTTGGGACCTAGAACAAGCATCTCTGTTTTGTCCGAGTTTAAAAGTAAAACATTTGCCGCCATCCACTTCCTTATGTCTGAAACACAGGCTTCCATCGAAATGTAGAGCTGTGTGTCGTCCGCATAGCAATGAAAGTTAACATTGTGTTTCCGAATGACATCACCAAGAGGTAAAATATATAGTGAAAACAATAGTGGTCCTAAAACGGAACCTTGAGGAACACCGAAACGTACAATTGATTTGGCAGAGAACAAACCATCCACAGAGACAAATTGATATATTTCCTACAGATAAGATCTAAACCAGGCAAGAACTTGTCCGTGTAGACCAATTAAGGTTTCCAATCTCTCCAAAAGAATGTGGTGATCGATGGTGTCAAAAGCAGCACTAAGGTCTAGGAGCATGAGGACAGATGCAGAGCCTTGGTCTGACGCCATTAAAAGGTAATTTACCACCTTCACGAGTGCGGTCTCAGTGATATGATGGGGTCTAAAACCAGACTGAAGCATTTCATATATATTTTTTGTTTTCAGGAAGGCAGTGAGTTGCTGCACAACAGCTTTTTCTAAAAATATTTGAGAGGAATGGGTGATTCGATATAGGCCGATAGTTTTTTACATTTTCTAGGTCAAGGTTTTTTCAAGAGAGGCTTTATTACTGCCACTTTTAGTGAGTTTGGTACACATCCAGTGGATAGGGAGCCATTTATTATGTTTAACATAGGATGGCCAAGCACAGGAAGTAGCTCTTTCAGTAGTTTGGTTGGAATAGGGTCCAGTATGCAGCTTGAAGGTTTAGAGGCCATGACTATTTTCATGAATGTGTCAAGAGATATAGGATTTAAAAACTTGAGTGTCTCCATTGATCCTAGGTCCTGGCAGTTTTGTGCAGACTCAGGACAGCTGAGCTTTGGAGAAATACGCAGATTCAAAGAGGAGTCCGTAATGATCTTTTCGTCAAAGAAGTTCATGAATTTCTCACTGCTGAAGTGAAAGGTATCCTCTCTTGGGGTATGTTGTTTTTTAGTTAGCTTTGCGACAGTATCAAATATACATTTTGGATTGCTCTTATTCTCCTCAATTAGGTTGGAAAAATAGGATGATCGAGCAGCAGTGAGGGCTCTTCGATATTGCTCTGTACTTTCTTTCCAAGCTAGTGGGAAGACTTACAGTTTGGTGGAGCACCATTTCCTTTCCAATTTTCTGGAGGCTTGCTTCAGAGCTCTGGTATTTTCTGTATACCAGGGAGCTAGTTTCTTGTGACAAATGTTTTTTGTTTTTAGGGGTGCGACTGCATCTAGGGTATTACGCAAGTTTACATTTAGATCCTCAGTTAGGTCGTTAACTGATTTTTGTACTCCGACGTCCTTGAGTAGGTGGAGGGAGTCTGGAAGGGCCTCTAGGAATCTTTGGGTTGTCCGAGAATTTATATCACAGCTTTTGATGGTCCTTGGTTGGGGTCTGAGCAGATTATTTGTTGCGATTGCAAACGTAATAAGATGGTGGTCCGATAGTCCAGGGTTATGAGGAAAAACATTTAGATCCACAATATTTATTCCACGGGACAAAACTAGATCCAGGTTTGACTGTGGAAATGAGTAGGTCCGGAGACATGTTGGACAAAACCCACTGAGTCGATGATGGCTCCAAAAGCCTTTTGGAGTGGGTCTGTGGACTTTTCCATGTGAATATTAAGGTCACCAAAAATTAGAATATTATCTGCCATGACTACAAGGTCCGATAGGAATTCAGGGAACTCGGTGAGGAACTCTGTATACGGCCCAGGAGGCCTGTAAACAGTAGCTATAAAAAGTGATTGAGTAGGCTGCATAGATTTCATGACTAGAAGCTCAAAAGACGAAAACGCAGTCATTTTTTGGGGGATAAATTTACATTTGCTATCGTAAATGTTAGCAACATCTCCGCCTTTGCGGGATGCGCGGGGGATATGGTCACTAGTGTAACCAGGAGGAGAGGCCTCATTTAACACAGTAAATTCATCAGGCTTAAGCCATGTTTCAGTCAGGCCAATCACATCAAGATTATTATCAGTGATTAGTTCATTGACCATAACTGCCTTGGAAGTGAGGGATCTAACATTAAGTAGCCCTATTTTGAGATGTGAGATATCACAATGTCTTTCAATAATGACAGGAATGGAGGAGGTCTTTATTCCAGTGAGATTGCTAAGGCAAACACCGCCATGTTTAGTTTTGCTCAACCTAGATTGAGGCACAGACACGGTCTCAACGGGGATAGCTGAGCTGACTACACTGATTGTGCTAGTGGCAGACTCCACTAAGCTGGCAGGCTGGCTAAAAGCCTGCTGCCTGGCCTGCACCCTGTCTCATTGTGGAGCTAGAGTTAGAGCCCTGTCTATGTTGGTAGATAAGATTAGAGCACCCCTCCAGCTAGGATGGAGTCCGTCACTCCTCAGCAGGCCAGGCTTGGTCCTGTTTGTGGGTGAGTCCCAGAAAGAGGGCCAATTATCTACTAATTATATATTTTGGGAGGGGCAGAAAACAGTTTTCAACCAGCGATTGAGTTGTGAGACTTTGCTGTAGAGCTCATCACTCGCCCTAACTGGGAGGGGGCCAGAGACAATTACTCGATGCCGACACATCTTTCTAGCTAATTTACACGCTGAAGCTATGTTGCTCTTGGTGACCTCTGACTGTTTCATCCTAACATCGTTGGTGCCGACGTGGATAACAATATCCCTATACTCTCCACACTCACCAGTTTTTGCCTTAGCCAGCACCATCTTCAGATTAGCCTTTACGTCGGTAGCCCTGCCCCCTGGTAAACAGTGTATGATTGCTGGATGATTCTTTTTAAGTCTAATACTCCTATGGCATAAAAGTCCTTAAAAAATCAATGTGCATCATTAATTAAAATGACAATTGAACAGGTTAAGAGGTATGCTTAGACAACCTATGCAGAAAAATATACATCTTTGTGACATAGAATTAGGCATAATGACTATGGCTCTAGATTCAGGGGTTTAAAAAATGGCCACAAAAAAATGCAAGCACCCCTGCAGACCCCCCCAACCTCACGTACTCCATGCCCCCTCTAAAATAATGGGTGCCTGATGCCCCTGACTGAGTGTGTGTGAATTTGATCCTGTGTGGTGTCTCTAATGCATGCCTAGGCAGGGACACTATACACCTTTGCACCAGAAATACAATCTTTAAAAAGGCCTGTCGCTCAGTCCCACCCCAGGAGAGAGAGACCCCCCAAAACAGCCAGCTGCCCTCTCTCTCCTTGAGCCTCTTTTAATGGGCCTGGCTCAGTCCGGGGGAAACTACCCCCAGAATGCTGATAAGTCCACCATTCAACCCGGTTGGTTCATATTTATGTGGAGGGTCCATTGACTTTCTCCTAGTCAGGCTCACTTTAATCCGTGTGTCTGTGTCTGTGGTGGCTCTCCACAGAAGGCCTATTATTCAGGGCCATATTACTGCTCCCCTCGCGGCTTATCTCCTTCCTGGTGACAGTCTTTTCAAGCCCTTTTCCTAATGACCTGGGGAAGTTCACATGCTCAACTTCCCAGGGCTGCGGGGCCCTGGTGATGTCAGAGGGGGCAGCCCCTGCGCCGGGGCTCCTGGGGTAAGAAAGGAAAGAGGCACGGAGGGGTCCCGCAGCGTCACACGTTCACACATTCCACCTCTCTCTCTCTCTTTCCCTCGCTCTCCATACAGGCAGGGACAGGGAGCGGTGCTGCCGAGACGAGGGACGAACGGGAGGTCGGGAGGACTCCTAGACCAAGGCTCAGGGGAACAGGCCACATTATGATTCAAATGAGCCCAGAGATTCAACTCCTCAAAGGTGGCTGGGTTGTCACGTGATGTGGGTAAATGTATTACCATGGTTTGGTGTTCACTCATGGAATGGAAAGGAGTCCAGTATGTTAGTTACCACTATAATCTTTTGACTGTTATTCAACATTGCTCATACTGTCCTCGTTTAACTCCCTGATAAATTAAATAACGTAATTCCTCAAAGGTTACAGGCACTGCTTTATATTGAAATTCTGGAGCAGTCCACGTTCCGTGATGCATGTAGTATCTTTATGTCTTGATCAAGTCTCTCAGCAATCCATATATCTTAGTCTGTATGAGTGAATGCTATTCATTCTAATTACATGGAATTCTGTGTTCCAGTATATGAAAAGAACAGTCGATTACTCCCTTGAACAACTCAGTACACTACACTCTATTACTAATAGCCTCTACTTCAAATGATTTGAAGTTACCAGTCAATAACTGGCAACTGTCTTTACCCATGTGAGATTATTGGTTTTACATTCAATTACATGATCAAAGATGAATCAGTGAACAGGAATAAAAGCTGATTCAATGTTGATTGTGAGTTAACACGAGCTCCAACTGGTGCTTGTTGTGCACTTACTCATTATCATCACAATCTCCCAGTCAGCTACCTCGCTGCCAGGGGCCATATAGGGTTTGGGTTGAGCAGAGCTCCTCTATTATCCACTCACTCTGGGCTGGGCCCCTGGAGGACATACTGACAGACCTGTGTTTAGACCTGTGTTTAGGACATACTTACAGACCTGTGTTTAGACAGTCCTGGCCTGGGCACGCCACCGCTAGCAGCTCCTCCACAGGAACCTTGGGAAATGTGGTGCAGGTGTCTCTCTCTCTCTCTCTCACTCTCTTCTCTTCTCTTCTCTTCTCTTCTCTTCTCACCTCTTCTCTTCTCTTCTCTTCTCTTCTCTTCTCTTCTCTTCTCTCTCTCTCTCTCTCTCTCTCTCTCTCTCTCTCTCTCTCTCTCTCTCTCTCTCTCTCTCTCTCTCTCTCTCTCTCTCTCTCTCTCTTATATTGCTCTCTCTTCTACACTCTTAGAAAAAAAGGTACTATGTAGAACTTCAAAAGGGTTTTTCGGCTGTCCCCATACAAGAACCCTTTGAAGAACCCTTTTGGGTTCCATGTAGAACCCATTCCACAGAGGGATCTATATGGAACTCAAAAGGGTTCTACCAGGAACCAAAAAGGGTTCTCCTATGGGGACAGCCAAAGAACCCTTTTGGAACCCTTTTTCTAAGAATGTATCTCTCTCTCTCTCTCTCTCTCTCTCTCTCTCTCTCTCTCTCTCTCTCTCTCTCTCTCTCTCTCTCTCTCTCTCTCTCTCTCTCTCTCTCTCTCTCTCTCTCTCTCTCTCTCTCTCAGATGGCACACAGACCCTGTCCCTCCCTAATGTCTTTAAAAACGTAAACTGCTGTGTCTTTAAAACGTAAACTACTTAAGACCTTGGGAAAACATGCTGAATTGTTCCAATTAAGCGAATGATGACTTTAGTGAAGCCGTTTACAGCAGAGAGAGGGGGGGGAGAGACATGCAAGGCAAGCCCTGGAGGAGGACTGGGCTTCAGCACAGCTCAGCCAGCATCCTCTCTCTCCATGTGGTTAATCTTTAAAGCGGTGACAAAAACACACTGTACCGTAGTGTTACTCTTCTGTACTGTAAAAACGTACAGGGGGAGAATACAGGACGATAGCAAATATCTATTTCTCAAACTCTTAGCTGACAAAAGCCAAGGTTATTTGGTTTTGTTACATTTGGAAGAAAGCTAGGGGAAAGCAAGTAAGTGATGTTGCTGGAGAATACCCAGACATGAGCCTGTAAGTAAATACACTATATATACAAAAGTATGTGGACACCCCTTCAAATTAGTGGATTTGGCTATTTCAGCCACACCTGTTGCTGACAGGTGTATAACATGACATTCTAGACGATTCTGTGCTTCCACCTTTGTGGCAACAGTTTGGGGAAGGCCCTTTCCTGTTTCAGCATGACAATGCCCCCGTGCACAAAGCGAGGTCCATTCAGAAATGGTTTGTCGAGATCGGTGTGGAAGAACTTGAATGGCCTGCACAGAGCCCTGACCTCAACTCCACCGAACACCTTTGCGATGAATTATAACGCAGACTGTGAGCCAGGCCTAATCGCCCAAAATCAATGCCTGACCTCACTAATGCTCTTGGGGCTGAATGGAAGCAAGTCCCCGCAGCAATGTTCCAACATCTAGTGGAAAGCCTTCCCAGAAGAGTGGAGGCTGTTATAGCAGCAAATGGGGGACCCATGATTTTGGAATGAGATGTTCGACGAGCAGATGTCCAAATACTTTTGGTCATGTACTGTATGTACAGCTTTATTTATGCTTTTTCAAGGTCCGTCCTGGTGCGCTCTTCATTCAAAAAGGTGGTGGTCATTATTTTGAGGTTCTGCCCTAAACACAAAGCAACGACAACAATCCTCTCACCCTTACAACTATCATTTCATATGCTGCATCTCCTTCCTTCAGAAGAATCTGCAAAGCCTCTTGGAGTGGACCCACCAATGCCCATTAACCTTTTGCTTTGAGTCTAAGTTGGTGCTTTTACCCCTGCCTAAACCCACTCTTAATTACCCCCAAACACTGACCTCTCCATCAGCAAGGGTGCCGAGGGGACAAAAGAATGCCCGCCACAAAAGTGAGGTAACATTGTAATGCACCACACCAGATCTGAGTGTGAATAGAACTAACCCATCGTTTGACCCCAATCAATGGTGGCTGAAACCACACACCCAAGACCTCAACAATACACCTCGACATTAGTGAAAGGGGAAGGATTATGCTTAAAAAATACTAATAGGCTATTTGAATTTGGTGACACTCCATTACTGGTGGGAATCATTGGGGCCTTGTACAAACAACTAGCTTCTCTTAGAACTGCTAAGTGACACATTTGTAAGTGCTATTAGTTCAGCCATGTGCATCACTGGCTGTATTTACAAGAGGCAGAAGACAGTTAAAGACTTAAATGTTGAATTAGCTCTCTAAAGCCTGAGGGGATTTTCCACCACTTAGAATGACAGTTTCATAAACAAAGACTAAACAATGCTTCGTATTTATTACAAAAACAATGTTCTCATTACAAAAATACAACGTAACTCCTCATATGTTATGGCATGGGGCTAGATTATTTTTATTTTCCTTTGTTTGTTTCCTATCACAGACACTGCATTGCATATTTTTAAGATCCTTATAGAATGCGATCGCTCTACATATCACTCAGTAATTCACAACTGATTTTTGGGCACGTTTAACCAACATGGCAAATCATCTGTCTCTGAAACACTTGATTATGCATTAAACGTACATACAGTATACAGTTACAGAAATATTGCCAAGTAAGCAATCTGTCCCAAGATCAGAGACATATTGGTGTATCCCTTGGGATGGACTTAACAGCTGTGGTTATGAATCAAGGGAGTTGAGCTAACAGAGCCCTTGGGAGTGTGTTCCTGCACTGGAGTAAACGGCATCAACTAAAGGAGGAGTGAGGATAATGGAAACTGTTTTGACATCCAGGGTTAAGCTAAAACAAACAAAACAGGGGATTGCATTTTATTTCACAGGCAGAAGTTCCCCTCCTCTAGCCTCTAGCCAGGGATGTTACATGTTAAGATTACATCATGTACTAATGTGGTCTCAGGGCAATTCGTATTATTCTCTACGTAAATCTGTGACACTCCATTTAGTATGATATATTACGTTATGTTAGGTTACATTATGAATGGAATAGTGGTCGTACAATATCATACAAATTATAGGACGTATAGTATCATACGCGTACCCGGTCGTACAATATGCCATCACACTACAAACAATGGGAACTTGCATCTACATCCTTGTAGTCTGTCTGAAAGGTCAGCAATGGGAGACAAGACAAGCTCTCAGATATGTCCTACGTGAAAAATACATTTCTAATAGGAAAGAGTAACTTTACAACAGCAGGTCTAGTTTGGACCAGCACCTCTGAGATGTTTGTGAGTGAACAAGACGCTGTACTTCTTTAACCTGTCTGTGGCTGTGACCTTCCCTTCCCTGCAGTACCGTCTTTTTGATACCCAACCAACTCTGACTCATCTTATTCCACGTCCTCCACCCAGGATGTGTTCTCTAATTAAGAACCTTAGACCGAAAATGTTGAACAGCAACAGATAATTATCGACATGTGAGCCATTTGTCTATTTTCCCATAACTTTCATAAGTAGGTGGAGACACACACACATGCACGTGCGCCCCGCAGAGACATAACTACATAGCTGTGCTTGCCATTGAAATAAACCTAATCTAAATCAGAGCCATGCATTTATCTATATGGATCTGATCTACTATGTATAAAGAAAAAACAACATCATGATAGTCATAATTAATCATGTAAAGGATTTGGATTTCGTGCAATCTTGACACCAGACATTGACACCAGACATTGACATCAGATATTGCTCTGTTTGTTTCTTCTAAGAGTTCACTGAGGTCTAAATGATGTAAATAATGTTATAAAGAACAAACAACTTGAAACAACAAGAATAACCAAAGTGGCAAGAAACTTGATAGTCATATGACAGTCATAATCAATCATGTAAAATACTTTGATGTCTCTGTATGATATCTGGCCTGGCCCATTAGTTCACTGAGGTCTGCATTGCATGTGCATATGATTCAGCTCCAGTACTGGAATGCTCCCTCAAACAGACATACAGACAAGGCATATGTGACCGGGTGCTTTGGCAGAGGTCAGGGTGACCCAAACAAAGATCTGAGCCAGTTAGTAAATAAACTCATGTAGGAAGCAGTCGGCAACAGTTTGTTGCTCAAACACAACAATTATTAAAGTTTCAGGCCTGTAAATTTAGATAGAGTCCAAATGTCTTGAACAAATTGTTATTCCTCAAGAATAAGTGGACAACCATCACTGAGAGATCTGTGTTGATGCTCTCTCTGCTCTCTCTCGCTGAAACTGGGTGCTGTCGTTCTCTGTCTGTACTGTCAGGACTGCCTGGTTCTAGCCTGCTATACCTGCTCTCTGCTCTGCTGCTCAGCTGTCTGTGAGCAAATCTGTCTAACTCCAGCCTGTCTAGCAGAGAGAGAGAGAACACAGTGTATACTATCTGCCCTCTGACTGACCTCATTGCCCAGCCTGGTCTCATAGACTAGACATAAAATAGTAAATGTAAATCCGGGACAGTGAAATGAGTATGATACGTTACGTTTGGTATGGTTACATAAGACAGATGGTTACATAAGACAGATGATTACTTAAGTCAAAAACAAAAGTATGGTAGTTGGTCAGGGTGGACAGGTGGGCGTATAACGCGAACGTCTAACAACCCAAAGGTTGCGAGTTTAAATCTCATCACGGACAACTTTAACATTTTAGCTAATTAGCAACTTTTCAACTACTTACTACTTTTTAGCAACTTTGCAACTACTTAGCATGTTAGCCAATCCTTCCCCTAACCCTAACCTTAACCCTTTCAGCTAACCCTTCCCCTAACCCTAACCTTAACCCTTTAACCTAACTCCTAAACTTAACCCTAACCTTAACCTTAACCTTTAGCCTAGCTAACGTTAGCCAGCTAGCTAATGTTAACCACCTAGCTAGAATTCATAACAAAGAGTAAGTTTTGCTCATTCGTAACATATTGTACGTTTTTGATAATTCGTAACATATTGTACGTTTTGCAAATTCGTAACATGTAATAAGAATTGTAATTCGTAACATATCATACGAAATGGGTAATGGACATCACGAGAGATCGGTTTGTTACCTGCAGACATTACCCTTCACATACTGAATTACTTTAAAGACTTAAGTCTCCTCCTCGTGCCGACCCACCTTCAGCTACACACATTTGATCAAACACAGTGACCCACTCCATCCCCACTCTGTGAGGAAGGAACGCAGCATCATCAAGGACCCCACACACCCCAGGCACGAGCTGTTCTGTCCCTTACTGTCGGGCAGACGGTATAGGAGCATGAGGTCTGATACCAACAGACTCAGAGACTGTTTCTATTTACAAGCCATCATACTGCTGAACACTTGAACTGGACTGACCACCTGCTCTGATTCTCTGCACCTTAGCACACATGCACTCACTCATGCACACACACACACACATGCATACATTCATGCTACACACACATCACAACTGCTGCTACCAGACTCGTATTATACTGCTCAGCACTGCCCCTCATCCCCAATACAAATATTGGACTATAAATTGTGCATTCCTGTATTATACTTATGCTAAAAAATGTATTCTATTCTACAGAGCCATTTCCTTTAGGTTCGTATTCTTTTCTTTTCTTATTTCTTATTGTTGTTGCATTGTCGAGAAGGAACCTGCAAGTAAGCATTTCGTTGGACGATGTATACATGCGTATCCCGTACATACGACTAATACAACTTTAAACTAGATATACAGTATGACCCTGTGATGCCCTAGTAAGTATCCACGTTAGTTAAAGCACAACTGATACATTACATCTCTCCAGTCCACAGCACCTCAATTTGTCTTCCTGATCCCTGAGGGTGAGTGTAAAGCATGTCTCTATAGAGGGGATATTATGTGTTTACAACAGAGAATTATCTGCTTTGCTAGGACTACGTACTTGTTCGTCACCTCTTGTCTGACCGAGTAAGAACTAAGTTTAGGCTGCAGATGTTGTGAGAGATGTTGAGTGTCTGAGGATGAGGAATACACCTGCACCACCATATGGAATCATGGTACGTATCAGATGTTTCCTCTGACTTCTGCTGGTGGTCCAGAGGCCTGGTTGTAATGTTCTAACATTCTCCGTTATCTGGGGCTCAGATAAGGAGAAGGAGGACAGTGCAGGTAGTTCTGAAGAGAAATATTAAAAATTGAAGATAAGGGAAGGCTGAAGGATAATGGAGGGTCTACAGTCACTAAGGTGATAAACCACCGAAATTAATTTACCTGCACTTTGAAGTGGTTGTGAATGGCACCATTGACATTTTTGTGACCACGTGTGTAAACAACCTCTAAACTTCTGGGAAACGATAAAACCCAGACCATGGTAGTTTCAATTGATAAGCATAAAATATAATGGAGGTGAATCTCCAATTGATTGCATCTTGACCGAAATGACAGGAACTGAGACACAGAGATGTACAGATGAACACAGATGTCACGTTCGTTGAATGACGGGTCAGACCAAGGCACAGCGTGATATGCGTACATGTTTATTAACTTATAAACACAACGACAAAACAACAAACGAAACGTGAAGTCCAAGGTAACTAACACACACACACACACACACACACACACACACACACACACACACACACACACACACACACACACACACACACACACACACACACACACACACACACACACACACACACACACACACACACACACACACACACACACACACACACACACACAACATACCTTACACGGAACAAGATCCCACAACTACACAGTGCCAATAGGCTGCCTAAGTATGATCCCCAATCAGAGACAACGAGCGACAGCTGCCTCTGATTGGGAACCACACCGGCCAACATAGATCTATACATACTAGAATACAACATAGAAAAAGCACAACAAGGAATATACACACCCTGACTCAACATATAAGCGTCCCCTGAGTCAGGGCGTGACAGTACCTCCCCCCAAAGGTGCGGACTCCGACCGCACAACATAAACATAACAGGGTAGGGGCCGGGTGGGCATTCCTCCTCGGAGGCGGATCCGGCTCGGGGCGTGACGACCTCTCACTCTCCACCTCCCTGTTGCGCCCCTGGTCTGGTCTGGACCTCGGCGCGCTGCTTCCCCCCTCCTTCCTCCCACGATACGCCAGGCCCTGTCTGGACCCTGGTGTGGGAGACCCCGAACCTGGAGAGGGGCTGACGTCATGGTCTGGACTGGAGCCGCTGACCAGAGCTGAACTGGGCACCGGTGGAGCGGACTGCTGTGGCTCCGGAGTGGAGCCGCTGACCGGAGCTGGATCAGGCACCGGTGGAGCGGACTGCTCTGGCTCCGGAGTGGAGCCGCTGACCGGAGCTGGACTGGACCCCAGTGGAGCGGACTGCTCTGGTTCCGGAGTGGCGCAGCTGACCGGAGCTGGATCAGGCACCGGTGGAGCGGACTGCTCTGGCTCCGGAGTGGAGCAGCTGCCTGGAGCTGGGTCAGGCACCGGTGGAGCGGACTGCTCTGGCTCCGGAGTGGAACAGCTGACCGGAACTGGATCAGGCAACGGTGGAGCGGACTGCTCTGGCTCCCGAGTGGAGCAGCTGACCGGTGCCGGACCAAGCACCGGTGGAACGGGCACGGGCCGTGCCGGACTGGACAAACGCACCACTGGTCTGGTGTGAGGAGCAGGCACGGGCCGGACCGGACTAGGAACACGCACCACTGGCTTGGTGCGAGGGACAGGAACGGGCCGGGCCGGACTGGCGACGCGCACCACTGGCTTGGTGCGAGGAGCAGGAACAGGCCGGGCCGGACTGGCGACGTGCACCACTGGCTTGGTGCGAGGAGCAGGAACAGGCCGCACTGGCGACGCGCACCACTGCTTCCTCCTCGACCGGCCTCCTCCGTGTTGCCGTTGCACCTCTCCTGCCTGGGCATCTACCTTTGCCCATGGTCCTCTCCCCGCAAATATCTCTTCCCATGACCACAATTTGCCCACCTGTGACATGGCTATTCGCTCCGCCTGGGCACGCTGCTTGGTCCTCGTTTGGTGGGATCTTCTGTCACGTTCATTGAATGACGGGTCAGACCAAGACGCAGCGTGATATGAGTCTTCTTGGGTATGACGCTACAAGCTTTT
Source organism: Coregonus clupeaformis (assembly GCF_020615455.1). Taxonomy (NCBI): domain Eukaryota; kingdom Metazoa; phylum Chordata; class Actinopteri; order Salmoniformes; family Salmonidae; genus Coregonus; species Coregonus clupeaformis. Next base: position 26,949,527 of record NC_059210.1, read on the forward strand.
TTGCTATAATTTCTAAAAACCTGTTTTTGCTTTGTCATTATGGGGTATTGTGTGTAGATTGATGAGGATTTTTCTTTTTTTAATCAATTTTAGAATAAGGCTGTAAAGTAACAAAATGTAGAAAAAGGGAAGGGGTCTGAATACTTTCCGAATGCACTGTATAAAAGCAAAATTAATTAACCTTTCTGAATGGCTGTGTAAATAATTTAAAATAACAGTGGACTTAGTTGGTTCCAAAATTTAAAATAGACCTCAGGAGGAATACCGTCCCAACCAGGTGATTTGCCTTTATTCATGTTATCCAATTCCCTTTTGAGTTCATGGAGAGAGATTTGGGCTCCCAGCAAGCCGGCTTTCTCAGTTAAGAAAAGAGGAGTTCTTATATCTTTTAAAAAGGACTCAATCTGGCCTGGTGTGGATTTAGAATCAGAGGTGTACAATTCTTTATAGAAACGGGAGAATCTTTGGCTGATTAATTTGGGTTCTGATAGTAATTCACCTGATTCAGATTGAATAGTTGCAATATCCGCTAATTGATCATTACTGCGAAGCTTGTTAGCCAGTAGATGACTGTGTGGATTACCATGAAAGTAATGGTTGACTCTAACTTGATGGATGGCAAATTCTGCTCTCTGTTTTATCAATAGATTTAGTTCTGTCTTGACTTTGGAGAGAGTAGTCGCTACCTAGTATGAAAAGAGTATGTGTTGAATAGGACTTTAACCTACTTTTAGTCCTCCCAGAGGTTTCTCCTAACACATCTACAGATTGGCCAGGTTAGAGGAGGATTTGCTCCCGATTCAGCTACAGTAGTAATGATAATCTGAGGCCTATAATCTCCTGAACACAGGCACGTTTCCCAGCAGTCCCACTGCAGTGCTGCCTGTATAAAGGTCTGGCTGACACTTCTGGGACCACTGCTGGCTGTGCTTTTGATCTACTCTTCAATTATAGCGTGTAGCAATCATCCTTCCATGCCAAAGATGGTGATTGAAGTTAAAAGGATCCACACTGATAAATTAGCAGCACACTATGCTATTTTAAACATCTTGCTTGTAAACTCTTGGGGTTTGGTTATTTCTCAAAAGTATAAGAGGAACATTATACTACTATCCAGGCTCTGTCGTAGCCGGCCGCGACCGGGAGACCCATGGGGCGGCGCACAATTGGCTCAGCGTCGTCCAGGGTAGGGGAGGGAATGGCTGGCAGGGAGGTAGCTCAGTTGGTAGAGCATGGCGTTTGCAACGCCAGGGTTTTGGGTTCGATTCCCACGGGGGGCCAGTATAAAAAAAAATACAAATAAAAAAAACAATTCTAAAAAATTATAATGTATACACTCACTAACTGTAAGTCGCTCTGGATAAGAGCGTCTGCTAAATGACTAAAATGTAAATGTAATACTACAACTTTACAGAATGGATAAATGGGCAGAAGAACTGTACAAAGCCGCAGGATAACAGTGCAAAAACAAAGGTACAAAGCAATGAAGCATGTTCCCAATCCAACACCCAGGGTGTGCCTTAGAACAGGGGTAGGCAACTAGATTCAGCTGCAGTCAATACATGTTAGAAACACCTTTGGCAGCGATTACAGCTGTGAGTCTTATTGGGTGAGTCTCTAAGAGCTTTGCACACCTGGATTGTGCAATATTTGCCCATTATTCTTTTTAAAATTCTTCAAGTTCTGTCAAGGTGTTGGGGATCATGCCTAGACAGCAATGTTCAAGTATTGCCATAGATTTTGAAGTCAAAACTGTAATTTGGCCACTCAGGAACATTCACTGTCTTCTTGGTAAGCAACTCCAATGTAGATTTGGCCTTGTGTTGTAGGTTATTGTCCTGCTGAAATGTGAATTCCTCTCCCAGTGGCTGGTGTAAAGCAGACTGAAGCAGGTTTTCCTCTAGGATTTTGCCTGTTCTTAGATCTATCCCATTACTTTTTATCCTTAAAAATTCCACAGTCTTTGCTGATGTCAAACATAGCCATACCACGATGCAACCACAACTATGCTTGAAAATAAGGAGGTAGTTACTCAGTGATATGTTGTGTTGGATTTGCTCCAACCCTTACAGAAAAACCACATGATTTCACATGTGGAAAATCACATGATTTCACCTGACATTTCCACATGTTTTGCACATGTGAAATCATGTGAAACCATGTGTTTTTGGATTTTCACATGTGATCGCATAAACTTTCACATGTGGATTCAAATATTCACATGAGATTTCACAGGTGATGCCCTGCAAACAAAAATAAGTTGTTATGATACACACACAGCACTTTTAACATACAGTGTTTTCAACTGACATATTTGACACACGTGACTACATTGTCTATGTTTATTTATACAATATTTATTATTTAACATGTCCTTTAACATGAACTATCAACCTCTTGGTTCTCTACATTCCAAACGTCCTGTCTGTGTCAATAACTGATTTCACCTGTATTCTTACACTTTGGACTTCAACGTACATCTCAGCTTTGTTAAAAATACACTCAAGAAAAACTATTATATTTATAATAGTGATTCAGATGTAACATTAAAGCAGAATAATATGCCCCACCAACATTAGACAGCTATACAGAAAACCCTCAAATTGCTGAAATAACTAAATGTAATCAATGATGAGAGAATAGTCAGAATAACTGACATAGCAGTGCAGATGGAACTCTTTTGCTAAGTGCAGAGACGTATTATAAGTATTGAATATGTATGGAAATGCTACATGCTTTGTGGCGCAGCAGAAAGGTCAGTGTACCTCAAATCCCAGGTGGGCTCATACTTTACAGTGCCTTGCAAAATAATTCATCCCCCTTGGTGTTTTGTTGCATAACAACCTGTAATTTAAATTGATTTTTATTTGGATTTCACGTAATGGACATACACAAAATAGTGAAATGAAAAAAATAACTTTCTGATTTGACTGGAACTCGAACCTCCCGAGTGGTGCAGTGGTCTAAGGCACTGCATTGCAGTGCTAGCTGTGCCACTAGATATCCTGGTTCGAATCCAGGCTCTGTAGTAGCCGGCTGCGACCGGGAGACCCATGGGGCGGCGCGCAACTGGCCCAGCGTTGTTCAGTGTAGGGGAGGGAATGGCCAGCCGGGATGTAGCTCAGTTGGAAGACCATGGCGTTTGCAACGCCAGGGTTGTGGGTTCGATTCCCACGGGGGGCCTGTATGAAAAAAATAAACATGTATGCACTCACTAACTGTAAGTTGCTCTGGATAAGAGCGTCTGCTAAATGACTAAAATGTAAATTGAATTTACTTCAACATTGGCTTGGGATTTGGACTCTCTTGGATGCCAGCAACCTGAATTTGCTGCTTTGCCTCCAGGACTGTTGCCATGACAGAGATCTACCACAGATTTATTGGCAAGAATACATTTCTGCACTTTGCTAAAAGTTGCCCAGAATCAAGTCAATAATTATGCGATTATCTGGCAACACCAAAGAAAAAGTAGCAGTGCTCAGGGACACTTGACATTAAGGCCTAGATTCAATCAGATCAAACGTAAACACACATTAGCCGACACCCGCATAGCTGGTGTTTTGGCAGTTTGTGAGGTGTAACTGCGTTACGGCACAGTGTTGTTCACTGGTGTACAAAAAGGTCAAAGGTACTCATAAGGTACTTTCAGAGATACACATAGGAACTCACATGGTACTGGTCGGTACCTTTTAGGGTACATGTGTGGATAATCTAGTATAATGGAAAATTGTTCTACCCAATATAGTCACTTTAATGCTGCGTTCGTAACCATGTGGGAGGTGGGAATTTACCAGTTGTGAAGTCATAAATACGAGTTAGATGCATTCATGTGCTTTGAACTCACTGAGAGACGCTGATTGGCTAATGACTAACAAGCTGTGTAAACCACAAACTAAAAGTACAACTATAATGCTTGTAAACTAATTATTGTGTTCAAAAACCATATTCATAGATTGCTTTTTATTAATAATGTTTTGTTGTTGCATTTAACTGCTGAGGTAATTTCCTTAGTAGGTGATGTCAGAGGTCAGCATGTGGGTTAAGTGGGAGCTCAGGATGATAGACGAGTTTCCCACTAGTAATTCCAAGTTGGAGGGCCGTTCAAGTGGATTCTTCCCAGTCGCATGTGGTAAATTCCCACTTCCCACTTGGTTACGAACGCAGCATTATGCTGCGTTCACATACTAGTTGGAACTAAGAAACTCAGAAAAGTCAGACTTGCTAACTGGTTGTAGTTAATCTTGTGCCGCGTTCAACGAATTAGCAAATCCGACTAGCACGCAAAATGCGGCTATACTGCAGGTGGGGAAATATTTGCTCATTAGCATATTTGGGGGCATAGTCTAAAGTATGTTGTATTTGTGCCAACCGTCAGTTAGAATGTTGTACCAGTTTAAGTGGTTTTATCATTGTGTTGATCAAGGTTATTGTGCGTTTTCAAGTAGCTTAATGACAGCTGGTTTACAGGAAGTTAATGTTGAATTTTTTATGACTTGCTGTCAACAAGTTGTAAGTGGGTTATTGTAAAATGTACAATAACTTACTGTAGCTGTTCTGGCACATTCACTGGTCTGGTAGGGATGTGAGTATTACAATGACATGGTAACTAGCTACAGTATAAATTAAATATTGTATGGCTCTTCAGTACAAGGCTGCAGAACTGACAACTTTGTATTTATTAACAGAATACAACAGAGCACATTAATTGGGATGACATTCCCTCTCATGGGAGACCAAAAATAGTTAGCTGAAGGCCACGCCTGCAATCTTCTGATAGGCTGCCGCTGTTACAGTATGCTGCCAATCAGCATGTGATGAGCATGTTGTCAACAGAAGAGTCAGTTACCGGCAAGGATTGCTAGTGGCAGCAAGTGTTCTGTAGGTTACTGGCAACATACTGTGAATTTTACAGTAACTTCCTAACTAGCAGTTTCCAGACAAGAAATTACAAATTCACAGCAACAAGTTGCCATTAACTTACTGGAAAATGCACTATAACCTCTTTACAGTGCAGCTCATTACTGACACATACTCTTACAAAGTTTGCAGAACAGACAGTGTCAAAGGAGGTGCTTGTATTGGCATTACCATCAAACACTTAAACTGCTATAACACTTCCACTGATGGTTGGCACAAATGCACATATATTTGATCATGCCCCCAATATACCTAATTTACCCCACCAGTACATTTCAAAGCGCAGTGATGATCGTACCTTATATTCAAAATGTTGGGTAGAAAAATGTCCCATTATGCCTACAAGTTACCAAACTCTACCATGTGAGTTCATATGTGTACCTGTGAAGTGTACCTTTGACCTTTTTGTACCCCAGGTAACAACACTGTAGTGTACCCTAACCATACCATTATTTCTTGAGAGTGTGTTATGTTCCAAGCATTAAGCATGAACCTGGTGGCACTGCAGAAACATTGACACACTCCCAACCATGCGGTTGCAAGTTCAAATCCCCAAAGAATATAAAGTGTCCTTGAGCACTGCTAATGTTACGTTGGTGGTGATAATTTGACAATTATTTACTTGATTCTGGGCAGCTTTTAGCAAAGTGCAAAATGCTTTCTTGCCAATAAGTCTGTGGCCCATATCTCTTTCCCGCTCACAGGATCATGTGTTCACATGTAAAATTCATGTGGTTTTTTTCTGTAAGAGAAACATAAGGCTTTGCATTTAAGCCAAAAAGTGTATTCCTTTGCCATAGCACTTTAGTGCCTTATTGGATACAGGATTCAGGTTTTGGAATATTTGTATTCTGTATATTTATATTCTTCTTTTCACTCTGTCATTTAGGTCATTATTGTAGAGTCACTACAATGTTGCTGATCCATCCTCAGTTTTCTCCCATCACAGCTAATGAACTCCGTAGCTGCAGCTCAGTTCAGAAGGACGACTGTATCTTTGATGTGTCTGGGTGGTTTAATACATCATCCACAGCATAATTATTAACTAGACCATGCTTAAAGCAATATTCAATGTCTGATTTTATATTGTTACCCATCTACCAATTACTGCCCTTCTTTGTGACACTTTCGAAAAGCTCTCTGGTCTTTGTAGTTGAATTCAAATCAAAGTTTATTGGTTGTGTTCACAGTTTAGTATATGTTATAGCAGGTGCAGCAAAATGCTTATGTTACTAGCTCCTAACAATGCAGTAAAATGTAAAAGAAGTACACAAATAATACAAATTACCATATTTTTTTTTTTTTTTATGTCGGAACGAACCCAATTAACAACCCAAATAGCACTGTAACAGTAATCCAAATGCAATCTATACGTATATACACCAGGTGAATTTACACATGATGTACTAAGAATGACATGTACAGCAGTAGATGAAGTTGGCACCCTTGCACTTTTCTTAAATACTACGTTGAAATTTTAAACAACTTTTGTTCACCACACCTTGTTATTAGATTTTCAACATTGCAGAACCAATTTTATTTTTGTAAACTTAAGTTTACAATTTTAATTTAGAAAAAGAATGACAAATGGCATGGACAAAATTGTTGGCACACCGGAGCTAGTACTTGGTTGCGCAGCCTTTGGCCAAGATAGCTGCAGACAAATGCTTCTTGTAGCCATCAATGAGCTTACTGCACCTTTCTACTGACAATTTGGCCCACTTTTCAGCAGCAAACTGCTCTAATTCTTCAATGTTTGAGGGGTGCCCTGAAACACCCCTGATTTAATGATGTCTTGTCCACGTTCAAGGCCCCTAGTACCAGAGGCAGCAAAGCAACCCTACAGCATTATCAAACCTCCCCCATCTTTGATTGTAAGGAGGGTGTTCTTTTTACTGAATTATTAATTTGGTTGTCAGTAAACACAGCGCTGAGCTGTATTGACAAAGAGCTCTAATTTTCTTTTATTGCTCCACAGAACATTTCCCCCATGATTTAGGCGTTTTTTTTAGTTTTCCTTCAGCAGTGGGGGCCTCCTTTGATTACATTTTAGTCATTTAGCAGACGCTCTTATCCAGAGCGACTTACAGTTAGTGCATACATTATTTTTTATCGAACCCACAACCCTGGCGTTGCAAACGCCATGCTCTACCAACTGAGCTACATCCCCTGCCGGCCATTCCCTCCCCTATGGGTCTCCCGGTCGCGGCCGGCTACAACAGAGCCTGGATTCGAACCAGGATCTCTAGTGGCACAGCTAGCACTGCGATGCAGTGCCTTAGACCACTGCGCCACTCGGGAGTACAATTTACCAATGACTAAATGAAGCATTCAAAGAAAAGAAGACCTACAATCAATTATGGGGGAGGTTCCTGCCTCTGGTTCTGGGGGTCCTTGAATGTGTGCAAGACATCATGAAATCAACAGATTATCAAGGTGTTTGGGAGTACAATGTTTAACCCAGTGTCCAAAAACGGTCTCTCTATTGAAGGTTGTGGGTCTTCCAGTATGACAACAACCCCAAACACACATAAAAAGCATCCTGGAATGGTTCAAGAATAAACGTTAGACTCTTCTGGAGTGGCCAGTGAAGAGTTCAAACCTGAATCACATCCATAATCTATGGCGAGAGCTGAAAACAGCCATTGGTGGAGGGCACCCCTCAAACATTGAAGAAATAGAGCAGTTTGCTGCTGAAGAAGGAGCCAAATTGCCAGTAGAAAGCTGCAGCACACTCATTGACGGCTACAATAAGCACTATTGATTAGGCCTGTGTTTTTAGACAATAACATTATTCTACCTAGGCTACAGCAACAGTGCAATGAGGAATGTGTTATCCTCATCAACTGAGTACACACTTATTGGCTAGGGCTGGGGCTGTAAACTGCAGTGATTTGATTTGTTTTGATTTGTAGGCTAACTTGAATGGGGGGAAAAAGGTTGTATTTTATAATAATAATATGCCATTTAGCAGACGCTTTTATCCAAAGCGACTTACAGTCTTGCGTGCATACATTTTTACGTATGGGTGGTCCTGGGGATCGAACACACTACCCTGGCATTACAAGCGCCATGCTCTACCAATTGAGCTACAGAGGACCACAGGATCCCCATTATCTGTGGCGATTGCAGCAGCTACTCTTCCTGGGGTCCACACAGAACATGAAACATGACATAATACAGAACATTAATAGACAAGAACAGCTTAAGGACAGAACTACATGCATTTCAAACGTCACACATAGCTGGTGGGATAAGTGTGTGTGTCAGTGATGTGTGTAAGTTGACTATGCAAACAATTTCTAATTTTCAACACATTAATGCTTCTTCTCAAAATAAAAAGTGATACAGTCAGTCTCTCCTTTACTTTTAGCCAAGAGAGACTGGCATGCATAGTATTGATATTAGGCCTCTGATCAAGAGCAAGACAAAAATCACTTAAACATCCTGTTTTGCTTCATGCCGAAATAACTGCATCAAATCAAATTGTAATTATCACATGCGCCGAAAACAACTTGGTGTAGACTTTACCGTGAAATGCTTGCTTATGAGCCATTCACAACGATGCAGAGTTTTAAAATTGTAACACAAGAGGAATAAAATAAAATACACAAGAATGGAGCTATAGTGGATATCGAAAGTATTCAGACCCCTTGTCTTTTTCCACATTTTGTTACATTACAGCCTTATTCTAAAATGGATTACATTGTTTTTTCCCACTCATCAATCTACACACAATACCTCATAATGACAAAGCAAAAACAGGTTTTTAGAAAAATTTGCTAATTTATATAAAAATTGTTGGGGGTGGGGGGGGGGGGAATATGACATTTACATAAGTATTCAGACCCTTTACTCAGTACTTTGTTGAAGCACCTTTGGGAGCGATTACAGTCTCGAGTCTTTTTGGGTATGATGCTACAAGCTTGGCACACCTGTATTTGGGGAGTTTCTCCTGTTCTACTCTACAGATCCTCTCAAGTACTGTCAGGTTGGATGGGGAGCGTTGCTGCACAGCTATTTTCAGGTCTCTCCTGAGATGTTCGATTGGGTTCAAGTCCGGGCACAGGCTGGGCCACTCAACGACATTCAGAGACTTGTCCCGAAGCCACTCCTGCGTTGACTTGGTTGTGTGCTCAGGGTCGTTGTCCTGTTGGAAGGGGAACCTTCGCCCAAGTCTGAGGTCCTGAGCGCTCAGGAGCAGGTTTTCATCAAGGATCTCTCTGTACTTTGCTCCATTCATCTTTGCCTCGATCCTGACTAGTCTCCCAGTCCCTGCCGCTGAAAAACATCCCCACAGCATGATGCTGCCACCACCATGCTTCACCGTAGGGATGTTGCCAGGTTTCCTCCAGACGTGACTCTTGGCATTCATGCCAAATAATTTAATCTTGTTTCTCATGGTCTGAGAGTCTTTAGGTGCCTTTTGGCAAACTCCAAGCAGGCTGTCATGTGCCTTTTACTGAGGAGTTGCTTCCGTCTGGCCACTCTACCATAAAGGCCTGATTGGCGGAGTGCTGCAGAGATGGTTGTCCTTCTGGAAGGTTCTCCCATCTCCACAGAGGAACTCTGGAGCTCTGTCAGAGTGACCATCGGGTTCTTGTTCACCTCCCTGACTAAGGCCCTTCTCCCCTGATTGCTCAGTTTGGCCGGGCGGCCAGCTCTAGGAAGAGTCTTGGTGGTTCCAAACTTCTTCCATTTAAGAATGATGGAGGCCACTGTGTTCTTGTGGACCTTCAATGCTGCAGAAATGTTTTGGTATCCTTCCCAAGATCTGTGCCTCGACAAAATCCAACACATATACAGTTGTGGAAAAAAGTATTTAGTCAGCCACCAATTGTGCAAGTTCTCCCACTTAAAAAGATGAGAGAGTAATTTTCATCATAGGTACACGTCAACTATGACAGACAAAATGAGATTTTTTTTTCTCCAGAAAATCACATTGTAGGATTTTTTATGAATTTATTTGCAAATTATGTGGAAAATAAGTATTTGGTCAATAACAAAAGTTTCTCAATACTTTGTTATATACCCTTTGTTGGCAATGACACAGGTCAAAAGTTTTCTGTAAGTCTTCACAAGGTTTTCACACACTGTTGCTGGTATTTTGGCCCATTCCTCCATGCAGATCTCCTCTAGAGCAGTGATGTTTTGGGGCTGTCGCTGGGCAACATGGACTTTCAACTCCCTCCAAAGATTTTCTATGGGGTTGAGATCAGGAGACTGGCTAGGCCACTCCAGGACCTTGAAATGCTTCTTACGAAGCCACTCCTTCGTTGCCCGGGCGGTGTGTTTGGGATCATTGTCATGCTGAAAGACCCAGCCACGTTTCATCTTCAATGCCCTTGCTGATGGAAGGAGGTTTTCACTCAAAATCTCACGATACATGGCCCCATTCATTCTTTCCTTTACACAGATCAGTCGTCCTGGTCCCTTTGCAGAAAAACAGCCCCAAAGCATGATGTTCCCACCCCCATGCTTCACAGTAGGTATGGTGTTCTTTGGATGCAACTCAGCATTCTTTGTCCTCCAAACACGACAAGTTGAGTTTTTACCAAAAAGTTCTATTTTGGTTTCATCTGACCATATGACATTCTCCCAATCCTCTTCTGGATCATCCAAATGCACTCTAGCAAACTTCAGACGGGCCTGGACATGTACTGGCTTAAGCAGGGGGACACGTCTGGCACTGCAGGATTTGAGTCCCTGGCGGCGTAGTGTGTTACTGATGGTAGGCTTTGTTACTTTGGTCCCAGCTCTCTGCAGGTCATTCACTAGGTCCCCCCGTGTGGTTCTGGGATTTTTGCTCACCGTTCTTGTGATCATTTTGACCCCACGGGGTGAGATCTTGCGTGGAGCCCCAGATCGAGGGAGATTATCAGTGGTCTTGTATGTCTTCCATTTCCTAATAATTGCTCCCACAGTTGATTTCTTCAAACCAAGCTGCTTACCTATTGCAGATTCAGTCTTCCCAGCCTGGTGCAGGTCTACAATTTTGTTTCTGGTGTCCTTTGACAGCTCTTTGGTCTTGGCCATAGTGGAGTTTGGAGTGTGACTGTTTGAGGTTGTGGACAGGTGTCTTTTATACCTGTAACAAGTTCAAACAGGTGCCATTAATAAAGGTAACGAGTGGACAACAGAGGAGCCTCTTAAAGAAGAAGTTACAGGTCTGTGAGAGCCAAAAATCTTGCTTGTTTGTAGGTGACCAAATACTTATTTTCCACCATAATTTGCAAAGAAATTCATAAAAAATCCTACAATGTGATTTTCTGGAAAATAATTTCTCAATTTGTCTGTCATAGTTGACGTGTACCTATGATGAAAATTACAGGCCTCTCTCATCTTTTTAAGTGGGAGAACTTGCACAATTGGTGGCTGACTAAATACTTTTTTTCCCCACTGTATAAATAAGGTATTTTTGTTTTTTATTTTTAAGAAATGTGCAAACATTTCTAAAAAACTGTTTTCGTTTTGTCATTATGGTGTACTGTGTGTAGATTGCTGAGGAATTACTTTTATTTAATCCATTTTAGAATAAGGCTGTAATGTAACAAAATGTGGAAAAAATCAAGGGGTCTGAATACTTTCTGAAGGCACTGTTTATACAGGGAGTACTATACAGCCTCGGCCTGATTATACAACCATTTGGATCAGTTATGGGTCTATATTCTCGACAGTTTACAAGGTCCGGAAAGGTACATTAGCAGGCTACTCACATGGTGTATTTTAATCACACCATCGCACGCGCTCTCTCCCTCTCGTTTCAAATTCCCAACCAGAGGCATATTCATTACAGAAACCGTTTACCGTTTATAATAAAACGGAAGCAAACAGAGCAAAATTTGAGTTTCTATTGGACAAATTCAGGTAGGTTCTCCGGATAACAATTGCATACATTTCAACTAGTCCCTTAGTGTTGAGGTGTTAGTGCACTATGGTGTTGAAGGCTGAGCTGTAGTCAGTGAAATGCATTCGTACATAGATATTCCTGTTGTCCAGGAAAGGGCAGTGTGTGCATTGCAATGGCGATTGTGTCGTCCGTGGATATGTTGAGGTGGTATGCAAATTGTAGTGGGTCTAGGATGTCAGCTAAGGTGGAGGTGATATTATCCTAAACTAGCCTCTCAAAGCACTTCATGATGACGAAGTGAGTACTACATATGTGATTTGTTAAGCCAAATGTTACTCCTGAACTAATTTAGGCCTAAACAAAGGGGGTGAATACTTATGATACCCACTGTATAGCGTCATAAACAGTCGGACACAGCTAAGCGTCATAATATCCTTGATGGTACATAGAAAGTCATGCCACATGTTGGCCTAGAGTTTCAGGCCTGCATCGCTGTAGTCCTTTGACACCTTTTTGATGTGCCAAAAGAAAATCTTGAGAAAATGTAAATCATGTGATTCATGTTGCTCTACATGAGTTTGACATTAGTTCAGTGCACTTGTCTACATCTGTGTCAAGTATCTTTTAAACCTGAACAATACACGAGACAAGACCATTTGACAGAGAAATGCCGCCGTTATGATATGATGGTATTGTAAGGTACAGTAAAAATATGTGTTCCTAAATTTCCCTCCTACATTAGTGCATCAGATGGACAAAACACTACTCTATGATGAATTCTATAAACTCTATGATGTTTCAACAGAATATTTTATGTGAAACCATTTTTGTTCAGGAAACTCAGTTATGGATAATTGGAATTATTGTTTAGAAACAGACAAAGGATATCCATGGGCAAAACTCTATTCATTCTACCTATATTTTTAAGGTGTGGAAAGAGACCATTAGCTAAGCGAAATCCATTTACAGGTTCTGACAAGTTTTCAAGGGAAAGTAAGGAGGAACCATAATACGGTACATTGTTTAATAGTTTGTTTAATAGTTTAACTCACTCTTGTGTCATATGTGAGCCCATCATATTCCTAAGACTGGGGGGATTCTGCTGCTTTGAAGTCTCAGTCAGAGCCCTATAGGCTAATGGTGGGTAAGCAGTCCAATTCTCCCAGGGATATTTACTCAAGGAAAGAGAAGTGCAGGAACAATTGCTGCAAGGGTAATGTCAACAAAAGAGGAAGATAAAACAATTATGAAAAGCAATTTACGTTTTAGCTAGCCGTTTTGCAAGAAAAAAAATACAGGTTGTAAGGGAGGTAGGTTATCTTTTGAGATTGGAAGGTAATTTCCCAAGCCCACCTGGAAAACAGAATCTCTAAACTGAGCAAAACATGACCTCATTAAATCCTCTCTTGAAAGTATTTCTTATTCTATTTCCATTCAAGATTGACAGAGAAACAGTGAAAAACAGAACAACATCAAGTCCTAAATCGATAAAAAAAGTGGGACAAAACCGAAAATGTATTTCAACACCACATTATATCCTGAACTTCATTTCAACTCTCCTGGCTCATTGTGCAACAGAGAGATGGAGAAACCAACTCAGACGTCACAGACTTGACCCCAGACCTCTAACAGGGCATGGGCGCCCAACCAGTGTGGGGTCTAGTCTTCAGGGAACTAGCTAAATGTTTTCTCTGTGTCTCTTCTCTGCTTAACCAAACAGTCAGCATCTTACTAATTGGGTTTTGGAGTTTCCCTCTTGTGCGTGCGCGTATGTGTGTGCGTGTTTGTTTGTGAATCAATGGGAATGTTGTGTTAGGGTAAATGTGTTCCGGTTCCCATTGTGACTGTGATCATGATTAGTATTGATGCGCCCCTGAATTACAAGGTCTCTGCTGAGATGTCAAAGGGCCACGTAGGCTCCTTTCACCTCCGCCCTCTGGGGAGAAAAGCTCCACTGCCAGTGGTTACGTACCATCACCCTTTAAAAAAAAAGATTGCAGTCATAGTGCAGTATAACTGCTTGTATGCTGCGAATAATGCGTCCAAAATAACACTGTTTTTTTACTGCAGTAATTTAGCAGTGTAACTGCAGTTACAGTGCAGTATAACTGTCGTTCAACTGCAGTATACTGCAGTTATTCTGCAATTACTGCGTCCAAAATACCACAGTCAACTACAGTTACTGTACTTTTACAGCAGTTTCAAAACTGCAATCTTTTTTTTGTAAGGGCAATGATTTGCCTAAGAAGATCAAAAGAGCCTTTGAATGATTTGGGTCACTATTGACCCACCACCCCCTAGATTCCCATGGATTACCCTGGCAGAGTCTATTTCCTGTCAGGTCCTCCTAACTACTAACCATATGCCCCACAAAAGGACCCCGAACAAATCTGTCCCTCACAATGTCGGTTATAAACTCAACCTCCGAAAACCACAATGCACTTCTATGGAGCTGACTCTCAGGAAGTGGGGTATTGTGGTGGAACAAAGGGAACTGGCAACTTTCATTATAAAGGGTGTTTTCGTAAATTCAATCTGGAGTGCCAGAGAGCGCTCTGAGTGTGCTCTGGGCGTTCGTAAATTCAGAGCGTTGTCAGATTGTCCTTTCGTAAATTCAGAGCGGTTCGCTCTCGGAGTGTTCAGAGCGCACACTGGACGCTCTGGCCGAGGAGTAGGGTTGATCTGAGCGTTCTGACCTCACAACGGCTGTCAAGCACCCAAGCTAACTGGCTAACGTTGGCTAGCTTGCTAGCTACTTCCAGACACAAATGAGAGAACACCTCACTCTGACCATTTTACTTGCCCTAGCAGAGCTGGTTAGGCTGTTTTCATGCTATCCAGAGCGTTGATGACTGTAACTGTGCTGCTGGCAACAACTTAATGACGCTTTTTTTGCAGAAGTTCACTGACACTGGCGATATTCAACGGGTGTTGAGAGTTCGTAAATTCATCAGTTATTCTGTGCTCTGGCACACTCAGATGAGAGCGCTCTGAAATCGGAGTAGATAGCCAGAGCGAATTTACGAACGCACCCAAAGTATTTGTAGGAGTATAACTGAAGCTATTGTTGTATCACTTATTATCTGTAGCTGTTTATGTGGTCGCTCTAGGCCTTTTGACTGGTTGACATTAAATACTAAAAGGCCTCGTGTGTCAGTTTTTTAACCGATTTGCCTGCCCTCAGAGTAGTGAGAGTGTCAGCCAGGGAGGGAGTGTGTTCTTTTTTTCATGGTGACTCGCTTCAATGGACAGCTAATTTGGGATCTGAGCCAGAGGTTTTGGGGGAAATATGAGAGGCCAACCTCCCGCAATCATGCAGCGTCGGTGACCGCTCGACTGCAAGACACCAGTTAGCTGCCATTCAAGACCAGGTCGTCTCAGAGCCATACATTTAGAGAGTTAGGTCAACTTTTAGAATTCAGTTTGTTTAAATATTCCCCATGTAATGTTAATGGGGAGCTAACATGGCTGCCATATAATGTTGTAGTGTCATGTAAATGCATCATAATGCTCATCCTATACATTCAGTTTTATAGTATTTTTTTTACATTCCCCATGTAACGTTAATGGGGAGCTAACATGGCTGCCATAGAATGTTGAAGTGTCATGTACTGTAAATGCATCATAATCAGCTATTTTCAGGTCTCGCCAGAGATGTTCGATTGGGTTCAAGTCCGGGCGCTGGCTGGGCCACTCAAGGACATTCAGAGGCTTGTCCCGAAGCCACTCCTGCGTTGTCTTGGCTGTGTGCTTAGGGTCGTTGTCCTGTTGAAAGGTAAACCTTCGCCCCAGTCTGAGGTCCTGAGCGCTCTGGAGCAGGTTTTCATTAAGGATCTCTCTGTACTTTGCTCCGTTCATCTCTCCCTCGGTCCTGACTAGTCTCCCAGTCCCTGCCGCTGAAAAACATCCCCACAGCATGACGCTGCCACCACCATGATTCACCGTAGGGATGGTGCCAGGTTTCCTCCAGACGTGATGCTTGGCATTCAGGCCAAAGAGTTCAATCTTGGTTTCATCAGACCAGAGAATCATATTTCTCATGATATGAGAGTATTTACGTCCCTTTTGGCAAACTCCAAGCGGGCTGTCATATGCCTTTTACCGAGGAGTGGCATCCGTCTGGCCACTCTACCATAAAGGCTTGATTGGTGGAGTGCTGCAGAGATGGTTGTCCTTCTGGAAGGTTATCTCATCTCCACAGAGGAACTCTGGAGCTCTGTCAGAGTGACCATCAGGTTCTTGGTCACCTACGTGACCAAGGCCCTTCTCCCCCAATTGCTCAGTTTGGCCGGGAGTCCAGCTCTAGGAAGAGTCTTGGTGGTTCCAAACTTCTTCCATTTAAGAATGATGGAGGGGACCTTCAATGTAACAGAAATGTTTTGGTACCCTTCCCCGATCTGTGCCTCGACACAATCCTGTCTCTGAGCTCTACGGACAATTCCTTCGACCTCATGGCTTGGTTTTTGCTGTGACATGCACTGTCAACTGTGGGACCTTATATAGACAAATCATTTCCAAATCATGTCCAATCAATTGAATTTACCACAGGTGAACTCATCTCAAGGATGATCAATGGAAACAGAATGCACCTGAGCTCAATTTCGAGTCTCATAGCAAAGGGTCTGAATACTTATGTAAATAAGGTATTTCTGTTTCCTATTTTTAATAAATGTGCAAGAATTTCTAAAAAGCTGTTTTCACTTTGGCATTATGGGGTATTGTTTGTAGATTGATGAGGAAAATGGTTTATTTAATCCATTTTAGAATAAGGCTGTAACGTAACAAAATGTGGAAAAGGTCAAGGGGTCTGAATACTTTCCGAATGTGCTGTATAAGTGTGTAGTAATATGCATATATTAATTGGAAATGTGTTTTTTGCATATCCCAACTGCCCCTGAGACAACCTCGGAGAGTGGGGTCACGGCCAGTGTCTTCCATTATCAACGGCAACCCTGGAGAAATTAGGGTTAAGTGCCTTGCTCAAGGGCATATCAACTGATTTTTCACCTTGTCGGTTCGAACTAGAGACCTTTCAGTTACCCTCTAACCCCTAGGCTACCTGCTCTCTCTCTCTCTCTCTCTCTCTCTCTCTCTCTCTGTCTCTCTCTCTCTGTCTGTGTGTGTGTGTGTTTGGTTTTACCAACCTTGTGGGGACCAGAAGTCCTCACAAGGATAGCAAAACAAGGACAATTCTGAGAAGTGAGGACATTTTGCTGGTCCCCACAAGGAAAAAGGCTATTTTAGGCTTAGGGGTTAGGTTTATAATTAGGGTTAGGTTAAGGGTTAAGGTTAGGATTAGGTTAAGGGAAAATAGGATTTTGAATGGGAATCAATTGTTTGATCCCCTCAAGGATAGTAAAATGTATGCCTTGCAAAAGTATTCATCCCCCTTGGCGATTTTCCTATTTTGTTGCATTACAACCTGTAATTTAAATTGATTCTTATTTGTGTTGGACATTAAATTTAAAAAAGAACTTGTTTCAAAAAATTCTAAAAAAATTAATATAGAAAAAGTGGTGCGTGCATATATATTCACCCCCTTTACTATGAAGCCCCTAAATAAGATCTGGTGCAACCAATTACCTTCAGAAGTCACATAATTAGTTAAATAAAGTCCACCTGTGTGCAATCTAACTGTCACATGATCTGTCACATGATCTCAGTATATATACACCTGTTCTGAAAGGCCCCAGAGTCTGCAACACCACTAAGCAAGGGGCACCACCAAGCAAGCGGCACCATGAAAACCAAGGAGCTCTCCAAACAGGTCAAGGACAAAATTGTGGAGAAGTACAGATCAGGGTTGGTGTAAGGGTTGGTGTGAGGTGTGACCCAGGTGCGATGCAGGATAGACAGTAGGCAGTAGGCAAGGATGGTGAAACAAGGATCTTTACTGGTGGTCCAAAAGCCAGGAAAACAAATGAGGAGCACACAGGTCTCCAAAAAACAGGCTGACAACAAACAATACGAAATACTAACTCTGACTGGAAAAACACAATGACACAGGAAGAACACTTCTCGAGTACCTGTTTCTCCGTTACGTGATCCGACACTGATACGTGATTAAAAGTTTTTATTCAAAAATCCACACCATACATCATCATACACATTACACACACCATTAATTCCCAACCCCAACATCACTAAAAATAACAATACAAAACTACCCACCACAAAATATATCAAACACCCACAAAACCGAACAATAACAGAAATTACACCCCAGGGGAGCACCTTCCCTCCCCCTTTATACCCAGCTAAAAACACACACACAAATCCTAAATCCCTACCCCTCTACACTAACCCTAACCCAAAACCCCCCTTCCACCTCTCCAGAGCAGCATGCTGCCCCCCTTCCTCTCCTCTCTCTTCATTATCCCCCTCAAATTCTGCTCCACCCTCCTCACTATCCCCTCCACACCCCCTTCTCTCCCTGTCCTTTCCATTTTCTGCCTAGCTTCCCACAACCCCCGTTTAAAGAGGCTTATGAGAAGCCAGAGCAGAAACCTGTCCCTAACCGCCCCCCTCGCTTTCCCTACACCTCTCTCTACCCTAGCCCACGTCACAACAAAATCCCCCCTCACCCTGCCTATCAACACCTGTGCCCTAGCCCATACCACCCTGGCGAAAACACAGCCCCAAAAAACACGCCGCAATGTCTCCTCTCCGCCACAAGTTGGCCTTGGGCAGGTGGGGGATCGAGTCATACCACGCCCGTACAAGATGGAACGTACGGGCAAGCCCTTATGGAGACTCAACCCATTCAGGTCCTTGAGCCTGTTATCCAGACCTCGCACCTGCACTCCTTCCCAAACCACAGCCGGGATGCATAATACTGGCCCGGGACACCCTCCCCGTCTCACCTCCTCGTACAGGTGCCTGTGATCTAAACCTACTCAGGCAACTTCAACCTTGGGGTGACCACGCAGCCACTTGGCCGCATAGCCAAAGTGCCACGGCAGCTGTTCCGCCCGAGGACCCGTGTTAGTCCACACCATTACGCTTCTCGCCTGGTAAGAGAAGAACACCCGCAGGAAGTAACCAGACGGGTGTATTACCGGATGAGCCAGCTTAGTCAACAAATAAGAAACAAAAATCGAGTCCAGCTTGAAGGGGAAATGTGGTACCCCCCTACCTCCCTCCCCGATGGGACAGAGTATGCGAAACCTTGCGACACGCTCGAGCATGCCACCCCACATGAACTGAAACACTAGCCTCACTAGAGGCCTCCTCAGACTAGCTGGCAATGGGTAGACGTACGCCATATACAAAAGAGACGGCAACACATCCACCTTGAGGACCAGGACCTTGCCTATAAAGGACAACGACCTAGCCCTTCACATCCCCAGCTTCCTCTGTACCACTGCGATGCTCCTGTTCCAGTTCAGCGTCGCTGAGCCGGAGGTCTCAAACAAGACCCCGAGAATCTTCAGGGCCCCAATACAGAGAGATAACCCCCCAGACACATCCGTCCTCCCACGCCATCTTCACGAAAAACTTAACGGAAGACTTAGCGTGATTGAGAACCGCTCCTGACGCTAGGGTGAATTCCCCAATGATGGCAAGGGACCTAGTCAGGCACGAGTCCTTGCATAGTAACAAGGAAGTGTCGTCGGCGTACTGCGTCATCTTAACGTGCAGCCCACCGCTCCCAGGGATAAGCAAGCCCTCCACCCCTGTGTCTGCCCTAATGGCAGCCCCCAGAGGCTCCATGTACAGAACGAAGAGGAGTGCCGAGAGCGGGCACCCCTGCCTGACCCCCGACGTGAGGTCAAAAACGTCACCCATGTGACCGTTTACATTTACCCGGCAACCTGCTCCGACATATAAAGCACGGATCCACCCTATATACTTCTCCCCAAAACCTAATCTACCTAACACCCTGAAAAGAAAATATCTATTCACTCGATCAAAGGCTTTAGCCTGATCAAGTGCTGCTACCATTAACGGCAGCCCTCTATCCTCTACCCAAGAGATGGAGTCCCTAATCAAACTCAGGTTCCACCTAATAGAGCGGCCCTCTATCCCACACATCGGATCCTCATGGACGACGTAGGGAAAGGTTGTGCGCAACCGGTACGCTAGAACCTTCGCAAGCAGCTTATAATCTACGCACAGCATGGTCAACGGCCGCCAGTTGCCAAGGTCTGTTGCGTCCCCCTTCTTGTAAAGAAGTGACAGCACACCTACGGCCATCGATCCCCCCGGGACCCCCGTCTCGAGGATGGCCTTCAAGACTTCAAGGACTACCGGACCAAGTTTCCCCCAAAACTTGAGGTAAAACTCTACCGGCAGCCCATCCATCCCGGGCACCTTCCCTTTTCCCATCCTCCTGAGGGCGCTCTCAACCTCTTCGAGGGAGATCTGAGCTTCCATCGCTTCTCTAATGTCCTCTGGCACTCGCCGGGACAGGTGTTCTGAAAACACATTTCCCTGCTCTACATCTACTGCCCTTTCTTGAAAAAAACCTCGGAAATGTTCAGCGGTCACCTTGACCATTTCCTCAGTTTCTCTCACTACTCTACCGTTTTCTTCCCTAACCCCGTACATTACCTTTCTACTCTGTCGTACCCTAACTGATTTAAAGAACATGGCGGAACAAGTCTCGTCGTGTTCTAAAAACCCACTATGCGCACGCTCCAGGAAAGCGCAAGCCTTCCGCTCATGCACCTCCCCAAGTTGCGCCTTTAGGGCAGAGGATCTTTCCTAGTCTACCGATCCACCGAGGTTGCCTGCCTCGAGCTCGAGTTCGAGCAGCCTTTGGATATGATCCACCTCCCTCCTTTCCTCCCTCTTTTTCCTCTTACAATATCCTATTATAAAAAACCCAATCCTCACCTTTGCTATTTCCCACCACTCTAACACCCCCTCATACATGGACCGGAGGCCCTGAAGTCCCCTAAAGAAATCAACAAAACAGTTAACGAAAGCCTGCTCATCCAGTACCTTCCATTCTGACTTCCAGTACCCCCTACCAAAGAGGCAGACTGGTGCCCCCACCTGCAGCAGCACCCCCCGTTGAGACCCGAAAAAAACACAGGCAACAAATGCCTAGACAACTGACCCAGTGACCTGGATAGAAAAATATAGTCGAGCCTCCGTTCGACCCCTCTGGAGTTGCGCCATGTTGGACCTGCCATCGTCGGAGCAGTGTGCAGGCCCCCCATCTACCAGACCATGGCACGCCATTAGCCCGGCGATGGCACCTGCACTACTGTCCCTCCCCCTCCCTATATCTATATTGAAATCCCCCCCTATCACCAAGTGTCTATTCGTGGCACACAGCAGCGCCAGGCAGTCCACCATCTCCCTCCTGCCTGCCGCTAACTGTGGCCCGTACACCACAATTACCCTATATCTATCATCCCTTACTGTGACATCCACCCCCAAAACCCTCCCCTGCATACCTACCAAAGTGCCCTCCACCTTCACCTCCCTATTCCCAAACAAAATCTCTACCCCCGATGAGTGCACCCCCCCTATACCCCAAACTGACTCACCCTTGTCCCACTCCCTCTTAAACCTTATTACATCCCCACTATCCCTTAGGTGAACCTCCTGTATAAAACAAACATCAAAACCCACCCCCTCTAAATACCCCAAAACCGCCCTTCTTTTAACATCCTCCCTTATTCCCCTCACATTTAAAGTAACAACAATAATCCCTGCCATAATACATTTCACAAATTACAACCTACTAAACCCCAAAAAACAAAACAAAACAGGAGGCTCACCTGATGCTCCCCTGCTCCATCTCCTCCTGTAGGGACTCCGACTCCCCCCAAGATGCCCCCCCACTCCCCTCCATCTCTCCAACCCAGGATGCAGGAATGGTGTTTGGCTCCTGGGTTCCCTGCATCCTGGGCTCACCACCATCCACCTCCAAAACCCCAATCTCAAAACAGGTTGGGAACAGTGCAGGGGATCCTGAGCCCTCCCCCCCTGTACGTTGGGGGGTAGCGAGGACACAGGAGATTCTTCCCTCACAGCGCCCTTCTCCCCCATGACACGCTTGGCCCCACCCCCCCCCTCTCATTTCCCATCTCCCCCTCTTCTTTGGAGACGCCGGCAGTGGGGAGACCCAGCCCCCCTTGATCACCAGCTCCTCCATCATCTCCCTCACCTCATCCCCCTCGGCACTCGACATCTCGCTTTCCCCCCACTCCGGCCCCCCCTCTCCCCCCTTTTCCTCTCCTCCCAGGGCTGTGGCTGGCTCCTCCCCGACCTCCTCTCCCTCTACCGCCTCCGTCTCCGGCACCTCCTCTCCCACACTCCCCTCCGTCTCCGTCTCCGGCACCACCTCTCCTTCCAGAACTGCTACGGCAGTCTCCTGCCCGTCCCCCTCTCCTCCCGGTGCTGTTCTCCGCTCCTCCTCCGTCGTCGATGGTATTGCCTTCCTCCTCCATCCCCCGCTCCTGCCCCTGCTCCCCACCAGCTGCAGCTGCATACGGCTTGTGACGAGCCGTACACTCCCTCCACAGGTGTGCTGAAGATCCACACCCGTGGCACTTCTTCGACTCGTCACAGTCCCTCGCCTCGTGTGCCTCAGACCCACACATGAGGCGAAATTATGGCCATAGGCCATGCATCGTCTGCAGAAAGGGGGCTGACGGGCAAAAAACAATGTCCCCCTGTCAGCCCCCAGGGAGAACAGAGCTGGAGGATGAAGGTAACCTCCCAGACCCTTTGGGTCTTCCCTCAACAGAGCCTGGAAGCTTCTCCTCCCGTTCCAGAACCCTAGCGAGTCTTTGAGGAGCCTTGCCGAGGAGACATTGTCCATATACCTCCCCATAAAAACCCTCACCTCCTCATCCTTAACATGCGGGTTATACATGTTTACTGTTATTACCCTGAAATTGTTCTTGGCCAAGCTTGTCACCTCGTAGTGGCACATCGGCCTGGCCTTCTCCACCTCCCTCGCCTTTTTCATGACCTCGTCATGCTTCCCCTCCGTGTGAAAAACCACATCATAAGCCCCTTCCAAGGGGTTCGCCTGGAGGCACATCACGTCCTTTACCGCCAGCTTTAACACTCCCATCAACAAAGTCCTCCCAAATGTTTCCCTTCCAAAAGGCTCCATGTCCTTCTCCTTCCACGCAAACCTAACTGCGTTCGTGATCCAAATCCTGGGAATCGCCCTAAAGTTAGCATTTTTCGCCATCTCCGCGAGGAGAATAGCGCCCGCACCACTGCTCCGACTCTTCTCTATATTAGTTACAAACAATTTTTTACTATTTTAATTGATTTGAACCACGCTTCCTTCTTAGACAGTCGTAGTACTGCTGAGCATCGATAAACTAGCAGAGAAAACTGAGCAAGGGAACACAGGGAAGTAAGGGCATAAATACACAGGTGAATCAGATAGCCACAGGTGACACCAATAGGCAGATAATTAGTCCTGACTGTGAGTGAGGAGGTGCCTATGGTTGTCGGAGGATGACATCTAGTGGGTTGCTCCGGAACTGCGACCCACTCCTGTAACAGGTTGGGTTATAAAAAAATATCAGAAACTTTGAACATCCCACGGAGCACCATTAAATCTATTATTAAAAAATTGAAAGAATATGGCACCACAACAAACCTGCCAAGAGAGGGCCGCCGACCAAAACTCACAGACCAGGCAAGGAGGGCATTAATCAGAGAGGCAACAAAGAGACCAAAGATAACCCTGAAGGAGCTGCAAAGCTCCACAGCGGAGATTGGAGTATCAATCCATAGGACCACTTTAAGCCGTACACTCCAAAAGGCATGTGGGAGACTCCCCAAACATATGGAAGAAGGTACTCTGGTCAGATGAGACTAAAATTGAGCTTTTTGGCCATCAAGGAAAACGCTATGTCTGGCGCAAACCCAACACCTCTCATCACACCGAGAACACCATCCCCACAGTGAAGCATGGTGGTGGCAGCATCATGCTGTGGGGATGTTTTTCATCGGCAGGGACTGGGAAACTGGTCAGAATTGAAGGAATGATGGTTGGCGCTAAATTCAGGGAAATTGTAGAGGGAAACCTTTTTCAATCTTCCAGAGATTTGAGACTGGGACGGAGGTTCACCTTCCAGCAGGACAATGACCCTAAGCATACTGCTATAGCAACACTCGAGTGGTTTAAGGGGAAACATTTAAATGTCTTGGAATGGCCTAGTCAAAGCCCAGACCTCAATCCAATTGAGAATCTGTGGTATGACTTAAAGATTGCTGTACACCAGCGGAACCCATCCAACTTAGAGGAGCTGGAGCAGTTTTGCCTTGAAGAATGGGCAAAAATCCCAGTGGCTAGATGTGCAAAGCTTATAGAGACATACCCCAAGAGACTTGCAGCTGTAGTTGCTGCAAAAGGTGGCTCCACAAAGTATTGACTTTGGGGGAGGTGGGGGTGAATAGTTATGCACGCTCAAGTTTTAAATTTTCTGGTCTTATTTCCTGTTTGTTTCACAAGAAAACATATTTTGCATCTTCAAAGTGGTAGGCATGTTGTGGAAATCAAATGATACAAACCCCCAAAAAATCCATTTTAATTCCAGGTTGTAAGACAACAAAATAGGAAAAATGCCAACGGGGGTGAATACTTTCGCAAGCCACTGTATGTACAGTACCAGTCAAAAGTTTGAACATACCTACTCATTACAGGGTTTTTCTTTATTTGTACTATTTTCTACATTGTAGAATAATAGTGAAGACATCAAAACTATGAAATAACATATATGGAATCATGTAGTAACCAAAAGAGTGTTAAACAAATCTAAATATATCCACCCTTTGCCTTGATGACAGCTTTGCACACTCTTGGCATTCTCTCAACCAGCTTCATGAGGTAGTCACCTGGAATGCATTTCAATTATCAGGTGTGCCTTGTTAAAAGTTAATTTGTGGAATTTATTTTCTTCTTAATATGTTCAGCCAATCAGTTGTGTTGTGACAAGGTAGGGGTGGTATACAGAAGATAGCCCTATTTGGTAAAAGACCAAGTCCATATTATGGCAAGAACAGCTCAAATAAGCAAAGAGAAACGACAGTCCATCATTACTTTAAGACATGAAGGTCAGTAAATCCGGAAAATGTCAAGAACATTGAAAGTTTCTTCAAGTGCAGTCGCAAAAACCATCAAGCGTTATGATGAAACTGGCTCTCATGAGGACCGCCACAGGAAAGGAAGACCCAGAGTTACTTCTGCTGCAGAGGATAAGTTCATTAGAGTTAACTAATGTAAAATAAAAAAATAAAAAACAATGTTACCTGCATCTCGGATTGCAGCCCAAATAAATGAGTTCAAATAACAGACACATCTCAACATCAACTGTTCAGAGGAGACTGCGTGAATCAGGCCTTCGTGGTTGAATTACTGCAAAGAAACACTACTAAAGGTCACCAATAATAAGAAGAGACTTGCTTGGGCCAAGAAACATGAGCAATGGACATTAGACCGGTGGAAATCTGTCCTTTGGTCTGATGAGTCCAAATTTGAGATTTTTGGTTCCAACTGCCGTGTCTTTGTGAGACGCAGAGTAGGTGAACGGATGATCTCAGCATGTGTGGTTCCCACGGTGAAGTATGGAGAAGGAGGTGTGGGGGTGCTTTGCTGGTGACACTGTCAGTGATTTATTTAGAATTCAAGGCACACTTAACCAGCATGGCTACCACAATATTCTGTAGTGATACGCCATCCCATCTGGTTTGCACTTAGTGGGACTATCATCTGTTTTTCAACAGGACAATGACCCAAAACACACCTCTGTAGCTCAGCTGGTAGAGCACGGCGCTTGTAACGCCAAGGTAGTGGGTTCGATCCCCGGGACCACCCATATACAAAAATGTATGCATGCATGACTGTAAGTCGCTTTGGATAAAAGCGTCTGCTAAATGGCATATTATTATTATTATTACCTCCAGGCTGTGTAAGGGCTATTTGACCAAGGAGAGGGATGGAGTGCTGCATCAGATGACCTGGCCTCCACAATCACTAGACCTCAACCCAATTGAGATGGTTTGGGATGAGTTGGACCGCAGAGTGAAGGAAAAGCAGCCAACAAGTGATCAGCATATGTGGGAACTCCTTCAAGACTATAGGAAAAGCGTTCCTCATGAAGCTGGTTGAGAGAATGCCAAGAGTGTGCAAAGCTGTCATCAAGGCAAAGGGTGGCTACTTTGAAGAATCTAAAATCTAAAATATATTTAGATTTGTTTAACACTTTGTTGGTTACTACATGATTCAATATGTGTTATTTCATAGTTTTGATGTCTTCACTATTATTCTACATTGTAGAAAATAGTACAAATAAAGAAAAACATTTGAATGAGTAGGTGTGTCCAAACGTTTGACTGGTACTGTGTGTGTGTGTGTGTGTGTGTGTGTGTGTGTGTGTGTGTGTGTGTGTGTGTGTGTGTGTGTGTGTGTGTGTGTGTGTGTGTGTGTGTGTGTGTGTGTGTGTGTGTGTGTGGCGTGGGGGAAGAGGGGAGGAGGCACATCCACCGAAACAGCTGTTCCAGATGTTTCCCTGGACATGTCACAATCCAGGGCAGAGTAATGAGCCTGGGCTAGTGAGTTAACCTATCCCTGATACCTTTCCAGGTAGTGTTGTGTTGCACAATAACAGACTAGCTGGTCCTCTGGGGTCATGTCAGACCACATACTTAACAGTCATAGCAATACACAAAGTCTGAGCAACTATAAGAGTTGTCAGAAAGCTTTGGCTGTTTTGAGCTGATCAAGTATTATGATGTTATTCTCTGTTCTCTGTATTTGTTTTTGGTGATTATGAGTTGTAGATGATCTAAATGCTTTGTCCTTTTTGGTCAGTCAGTGTTACAAAATGGTAGCATTTATGCAGGCCACTACTGCCCTCTATGTCTACCCTTACTACTACAATAAGTAATACACTGTAAAGCTCTGCTAATATGAACAAGGCCTGTGTTACTCAAGGGTGTGTGTACAGTGTAATATAATTATAAAAATAGACAATAAACTTTGATAGCACACTAATAAAATACATTTTAAATACACTAACATATAAAACAAATATCAGTACTTAAGATAAGGCAATGTAAAGTTTTCCTAACGGGCTTCCAAGTCCCTTTGCAATAAGAGAGTATTGAAGCCATTATCAAAACGGAATGGTCTTCAGATCATATATGACAAATCATATGTGTTACAGTAAGTAGGTGCTTGTAGGTGAGACACAGAGAGAGGGAGAGAGAGAAAGGAGGGTGAGAGAGAGACACAGAGAAAAGGAGAGCGAGACCAAGAGAGAGAATGCCCCTGAGAAGCCCCCCTTTACTAAGGACGTTTAATGTCTGTCAGTGGTGTTCTGCCAAGCCGTTCATATAGCCAGACAGTCTTCATACAGACACACACTGAGGCTCCTCTATGGTTCTGACACTGCGTCCTATCCCCTGTTGCTCCTCTCTCTGCACAAGTGAGTCATCCCATTGAGTTGGCTCATTTACATTCTAAGATAAAGGACTTCTGATCCAGCCTATTGAACTGTTACATTGCCTGACAAGACTGCTGATTACCCTTCATAAGTAGGCAGCCTATACAGTATATTAAAGCTGTTCGATTTCTGGTAAATGTATCTTTAAATCACATGTTCTTAAAGGGATAGTGAGGGATTTTGACAATAAAGCCATTTATTGACTTCCCCAGAGTCAGTTGAACTCATGTATACAATTTTTTATGTCTATGCGTCCAGTATGAAGAAAGTTAGAAGTAGTTCTGCGAGCCAATGCTAACTAGCGCTAGTATCTATATGACAGAGTAGAGTATTATGGTTCTTCATTATCTTGTTCTATGTACTCTGCATGCTCTGTTCGAAAGGAGTGAGGTACCAGAAAAGGACTGATATCACAAGGTCTGTGTATGTGACAAACATGTGCTCTCTAACCGTAACCTAGCAACCCTGGCAATGTGGTCCTGCACTGCCCCAGCACCGCAACGACCCAATTGTTTTTCACTCATGGAGGTCCTTCCATCACATGACTTATTATGGCCACTTCCTACACCCACTGGGGTTCTCCCTGGTGATTTAACCTGCTCTGGCACTTCTCTCCTCTGCCCTGGTTTCTAATCAGCAGGGAGTTCCCCCTGTCTCCCTCCTCTCTCCCTAGAGTTCCCCCTGTCTCCCTCCTCTCTCCCTAGAGTTCCCCCTGTCTCTCTCCTCTCTCCCTAGAGTTCCACCCTGTCTCTCTCCTCTCTCCCTAGAGTTCCACCCTGTCTCTCTCCTCTCTCCCTAGAGTTCCACCCTGTCTCTCTCCTCTCTCCCTAGAGTTCCCCCTGTCTCCCTCCTCTCTCCCTAGAGTTCCACCCTGTCTCTCTCCTCTCTCCCTAGAGTTCCACCCTGTCTCTCTCCTCTCTCCCTAGAGTTCCACCCTGTCTCTCTCCTCTCTCCCTAGAGTTCCACCCTGTCTCTCTCCTCTCTCCCTAGAGTTCCCCCTGTCTCCCTCCTCTCTCCCTAGAGTTCCACCTGTCTCTCTCCTCTCTCCCTAGAGTTCCCCCTGTCTCTCTCCTCTCTCCCTAGAGTTCCACCCTGTCTCTCTCCTCTCTCCCTAGAGTTCCACCCTGTCTCTCTCCTCTCTCCCTAGAGTTCCACCCTGTCTCTCTCCTCTCTCCCTAGAGTTCCCCCTGTCTCCCTCCTCTCTCCCTAGAGTTCCACCCTGTCTCTCTCCTCTCTCCCTAGAGTTCCACCCTGTCTCTCTCCTCTCTCCCTAGAGTTCCACCCTGTCTCTCTCCTCTCTCCCTAGAGTTCCCCCTGTCTCCCTCCTCTCTCCCTAGAGTTCCACCCTGTCTCTCTCCTCTCTCCCTAGAGTTCCACCCTGTCTCTCTCCTCTCTCCCTAGAGTTCCACCCTGTCTCTCTCCTCTCTCCCTAGAGTTCCACCCTGTCTCTCTCCTCTCTCCCTAGAGTTCCACCCTGTCTCTCTCCTCTCTCCCTAGAGTTCCACCCTGTCTCTCTCCTCTCTCCCTAGAGTTCCACCCTGTCTCTCTCCTCTCTCCCTAGAGTTCCCCCTGTCTCTCTCCTCTCTCCCTAGAGTTCCCCCTGTCTCTCTCCTCTCTCCCTAGAGTTCCACCCTGTCTCCCTCCTCTCTCCCTAGAGTTCCCCCTGTCTCCCTCCTCTCTCCCTAGAGTTCCCCCTGTCTCTCTCCTCTCTCCCTAGAGTTCCCCCTGTCTCCCTCCTCTCTCCCTAGAGTTCCCCTGTCTCCCTCCTCTCTCCCTAGAGTTCCCCCTGTCTCCCTCCTCTCTCCCTAGAGTTCCACCCTGTCTCTCTCCTCTCTCCCTAGAGTTCCCCCTGTCTCTCTCCTCTCTCCCTAGAGTTCCACCCTGTCTCTCTCCTCTCTCCCTAGAGTTCCACCCTGTCTCTCTCCTCTCTCCCTAGAGTTCCACCATGTCTCTCTCCTCAGGCTTTTGGTCACTGTACATTAGAACCCAGCTCTGGACCCATACTGAGTCCCCCCCTCTCTCTCTCTCTCTCTCTCTCTCTCTCTCTCTCTCTCTCTCGTTTTCCTTTTCTTCTCTTTCTCTTTCCCTCTTTCTCCCTCTCTCATTCTACTCGAAGACTCAACACAAAGGAGAAACCAGAGCTGGCCTTGCTCCCTGCGTCTGTGACTCTGCGTGTGAACCGTGTGTGCGGTGGTGAGATCGTCCTAGTGAGGTTTGGGGAGGAACGCAGGAGACAATTAGGGACTTCAAAGGAGCCCTGTGTGCAGGTGTGAGGGCCGTCTGACACACTGCTCTAATCTGAGGGCTGCTTGTCAGTTGCACGCCCCTGTCAAACATGGAACTCCTTTGAAGGTCTCTCAGGCACAATGCAATATATTTACATTACAAACATCGCACATACGTGCTTGCAACCTCCAGCTTGTGCACACACACATGCAAGCAGGCACCAATCTCTGTGCTATGAGCAAACACAAACACACACACACTTGAATACCTACACAGCGACAAGTGTTTTTTGGGGGGGATAGTAAAAAGGGTATTTTTACTGGGGCAAACAAACACTGAGCAATGAGCTCATAAACGTGATGTATTTTGTCAATGCCTCTATGAAAGAGACCCACATTTTTGGCCGCCGCTGATCTGTTAATGATTCTAATTATGTTTTTATTAATTTTTTATAGAAAAACACATCAGTCTCCACATCGGTCTCCATCGTTAATTCAGTCATCATGTGTGTTATAGTCGGTAGACATAATAAGTGCATTAGTAGTCTCTCTGAGGTGTCGTAGAGATACTTATGGCCCCTATGGGAACAGAAACAAATACAGTGTTTATAACTTGACATGAGAGAACTTAGGAAGGTTGAACACCAGACGGGGTGCAGCGTTCTGGATAAGTTGAAGGGGTTTAATGGCACAGGCAGGGAGCCCAGCCAACAGCGAGTTGCAGTTCCCGAGTGGCGCAGTGGTCTAAGGCACTGCATCGCAGTGCTAGCTGTGCCACTAGAGATCCTGGTTCGAGTCCAGGCACTGTCGCAGCTGGCCACGACCGGAAGACCCATGGGCGGCGCACAATTGGTCCAGCGTCGTACAAGGTAGGGGAGGGTTTGGCCGGCAGGGATGTGGGTTCGTTTCCCACGGGGGGCCAGTATGAAAAAAACAAACATGTATGCATTCACTAACTGTAAGTCGCTCTGGATAAGAGCGTCTGCTAAATGACTAAAATGTAAATGCAGTAATCCAGACGGGAGATGACAAGTGACTGGATTAGGACCTGTGCCGCTTTCTGTGTAAGGTAGGGTCGTACTCTGTGAATGTTGTAAAGCATGAACCTGCAGGATCGGGTCACTGCTTTGATGTTAGCGGAGAACGACAGGGTGTTGTCCAGGGTCACGCCAAGGTTCTTTGCACTCTGGGAGGAGGACACAATGGAGTTGTCAACCGTGATGGCGAGATCATGGAGCGGGCAGTCCTTCCCCGGGAGGAAGAGCAGCTCTGTCTTGCCGAGGTTCAGCTTGAGGTGGTGATCCGACATCCACACTGATATGTCTGCCAGACATGCAGAGATGCGATTCGCCACCTGGTTATCAGAAGGGGGAAAGGAGAAAATTAATTGTGTGATTATGCAGGCTTAGTAAACAGAGCCAAGCTTGCTGGTATTCCTCTGTCCTGGCAGAATGGGTAAAGTACATAAATCTGTCTTCGTAGGTGGCCATGGGTGGCCTCAGGGTCACAGTCAAGGTGGACCTGACTCTTCTGACTGTACTTCCACATATCTAACCAACCAGAGGGTTCATAACCAGGGTCTTACAGACACTGAGTCTCTGAGTCACATGCACAGCACAACATCTAATCTATTCCATCTACAGAGTGGACCCTGGGCCTCCCCTTCACTCTCAACCACCAAGTCAGCCATACACCCAGCCATACAACCACACACCCAAACCGACCCACACACAATCCCATCCATCCATCCATCCATCCATCCATCCATCCATCCAGGCCACCAGCAGCATCAGCATGTGGAACTGATCATAGATCCTCATCCAACACACCCAGAGCAAATAGCAACTAGCTGGCCATAAACAGATCAGGTTCTGCTTATAGAGAGAGAGAGAGAGAGAGAGAGAGAGAGAGAGAGAGAGAGAGAGAGAGAGAGAGAGAGAGAGAGAGAGAGAGAGAGAGAGAGAGAGAGAGAGAGAGAGAGAGAGAGAATTAATGATTAATTATTCTCACCGACTTCCAAAGAGCAATTCAATCTCTGGCTGCCAAAGCGTGCGCAGCATTCTGTCCTGGTTATTTCATCATAAATGTTGATGTATATGCGCCAGACCTCTAGACTTAATCACAACAGCATCTCGACTTGCATGCTTCCAAGGGTATTCTCAGATATAGGAATGGGGAAGACTATACTATTTGGTTGAGAAGAATAGCAGAGCTTTTAAACTCCCTGGCAGATATAATTGTGTCCCCAAGATTGCCCACAAGAGGACACTGTTGTTAATCTACAATACATGCTACAGTGATGACAAAAGTGAAACCATGTCACGTGGTACATTTTTTATACTAGGGAAGTTGCTCAATCTTGGAAATAACATTTGTTTTAGAGTACTCAAATGAACAAGGAAGTACATATAAAAACTATTTATACTCTATGCGTTACCGAGGTAAGCGCCATGAATGACAATTGTAACATGACATTGTAGCGCTTGCCTTTGAAGTGTTTCCTCATGATGGAAAAAATAACTGTAGAACATGTGTGATCATTATTTTTCAGGATGAGCAACACAATAACATCGGCTACATTTATTCGGAACCTCAACTATGGGGTTCGACGAAAACTGTCTGACTTCTTGGACCCTCAAGACAGCTGGAAATACGTTATTGTTTCAATACATAAACCCACAGGGGAGCCGAGGTACTCTCAGCAACATCTAAGGTAATGTGCCAATCAGCTACTTCTCTGATGGGGGTGACACCATTGCCATCATAACAAATTGTTACTTTCTATCAAGCCTGCAGGATATTTTGTAACATGTTTTGGGTTGTTTTTTTCTCTTATGTACTGCTCTATTCTTGAACAAACCTTCATATGACAGGCGATTTGAAGCAGTAGTTTTACAGGGGAGAAGTCCTACCATGGAGCTACTGAATGACTGGGGGACATCTAACAGCACTGTGGGAGAGTTAGTGGACATTTTGATGAGCCACAGGTTAATGGCTGCAGCCAGTATTCTGCTACCAGGTAGGCTACTACAGTAGTCAATATGCAATAGATCAAGGATTTTCTAGCATATTGACTGCCTATTAATCTCTGGTCTGATCTTTGTGTGTATTTATTTCCACAGTGTCCTGTCATAATTTTGTATCTAAATTCTATGTTTTACCCAGATGCAATAAACAACCCCCGTCCAGCAGTCCCCCAGCCACCTGATTCTCCCAGAGACAAAGAGATGATAGGCAACAACGATGCTGCAACAAGACCCCTGGGGAGGACAGAGGCACAGACAAAGGAACAGCCACCACCAGACAGCACCTCAGAGCCACAGGAGGACCAGGATCCCAATGACACTGCAGGTGGACTAATGTTGTATAGCCTGCATATAAATGTGTTATAATCACTGGAAGTGTAATGAGTGTCCAGAACATAGTAATACATGTGGTTATATAGATTCTATATAGATTAGCTTTATAGGTTATTTTACTTGTGGTTTAATGAGATACATATAGTGACAGGATACTGTTATAGATCGTGTTTAGTGAGATGAACTGTGTAAAGTAGGCCTATTAGACAAATCGATTGAACCTATTCAGACGTGTGTCACAATACACACAACATCCAGTAGATGGCAGCATATGTGCAGTGCTCAATAAACTATAGTACTGTACTAAGAATTCTCCTCATAAACAGGTTTGTTCATTGATCCTTAGGTTTTCTCAGGCTTTCTTTCCATGAGCTGAAGAAGATAACTGGTAATTTTGACGAGAGGCCAGTGGGTGACGGTGGGAGCAGACTTGGTGAGGGCGGCTTTGGAACGGTCTACAAAGGCCTCATCAATGACAAACCTGTGGCAGTGAAGAAACTACACTCAGTAGGTGCTATTATTCTCTCTGCCAATAACACCTTATTGTTTGTTCAATGTATGAGTTGAGTTGTTGTCCATGTTTAATTATCCAGCACATTCTCAAAGGTGACTAAAACTTTTGTTACCTTCTTTTAAGATGGAAGATATCTCACTTAAAGAGCTAAGTGTTCAGTTCATTCAAGAGGTCCAAACTCTTATGGTGTAAGTGTTTATTTTCTACTCGTCCATTGTTGTTTTGTGAGGAGTCCTTGTAAGCTAGCTGACCTACTGTGCGACCACTTCATTACAGCTCTAATTCATTAACGGAAGCAATAGCTTGCGTGTGCTCAATATCTCAATCTGACAATAAATCTACTTTTTATGTCTCCACTGTAATAAAATCAACAGAGAAATATCCTGAGCGACCTGTCTTAGAGAGGGACTACTTAGGAACTCTCCAGAGATTGGTTTTAGATTGAATAGGTTTTATTTACCTTCAACTATCTTTAAAGTTTAAAGAACAGGCTACTGTTTGTTTGATAAGAGCCCTCTTGTTTTCACAGGTTGAAACATGAAAACCTGGTAGACATGGTTGGCTTTTCACGCGATGGCCATCACCCCTGTTTGGTGTATGCTTACATGTCCAATGGTTCGTTGCTAGATCGTCTGGCTTGCTTGGTAAGCATACAGACTGTACCATATCCGCCTGGCATATCTATTTACTTCCTTTCTTTATTTATACAGAATCATTGAGATAAAATATATTTTGCAAGAGAGACCTTTTACAGGTACTTGCTCTTTGTGAATATGTTTATGTAATTGTAGGATGGTAGCCCTCCTCTTTCCTGGCACAGGAGATGTTTGATTGCTGTGGGAACAGCCAGAGGCTTAGATTATCTGCACAGCAATCACCATGTCCACAGAGATGTCAAGAGGTAACTGTGGACATTTTTTATAATGTATTTCCTATGGCACTTAATCACATTTTAGACATTTTAATCATGGATAGACAACCTTGTCAGATCAGTCTCAATATTATTAATGAGTGCTAAATAATTTCTATCTGGCAGTGGTAATATTTTGCTGAATGAATTGCTTGTGCCGAAGATCTCCGACTTTGGGCTGACCCGAGCCTCGGCCACGCGATCGTCATCGACAGTGATGACAGAGAGGATTGTGGGTACAACAGCGTACATGGCAAACGAGGCACTCAGGGGCGAGATCACTCCCAAATCTGACATCTACAGTTTTGGAGTGGTGAGTTGTTCTTTACAGCTACACAAATGTATGAAACTAACACAATGCGCAGACATTATACAATACAGTGTGAAATCCACACCGCATTGATTTGATGATCATCTTAGCGACAACACATGACAAGTGCAATTTACCCTTCACTAAGCCCCAGCAACTGTCGCCAAGTCCGACACCTCGGACAAGCTCACATTTAAATCGCATGAAAACCAGTGAGGGTTATGGCAAAAACAGAGTTTTCTTCAAAATATGTATGTTTAAATGGCTAAATAATTGAACAGTTCACCAGGAATACTTACTACTGTGATTCCTGAAATGCAGAGCCTGTTGATGGAGTATTTTTCAAATCCGAAATTATACTTTTGTTACATTGTTTGCTAGCTCAGCTGGTTAGCTAGCTCTCCGTCTTATTGACCACCAACGTTGCTAACGCTAGCTAGCCACTTAATATAACTTGTTTCCTCAAAATGTATGTTAGCTAGCTAAGTTAGCAATGTTATGAATATAACTCCCATCTGCTGTCGACCATCAGGATACAATTTGAGAGCACTAGTTAGCTCCAAAAAGTGGTAATAGCTTTGACTGCATGCTGACAGTGAATTCAGAGCCATTCATTTACATTTTGGTCATTTAGCAGACGCTCTTATTCAGAGTGCATACTTTTTCATACTGGTTGATTCCCCTGTGGGAATCAAAGCCAAAACCCTGGTGTTGAAAGTGCCATGCTCTACCTACTGAGCTACACGGGACCAGTGGCTACAGTTGCTACACTACAAACATCATTTTACCAGGTTCCCATTAAGTCATTATAATGACAGTCCACCACAACATACCCAAGATTTTCCTGATTAGCAAGGGGTGGTATGTGTTTAATTTCATTGTGTATTAGAAACACAGTTTGAGATCATTGTTAGGGGATTTCGCCAGTGGTTGAATGGGGAATTGGGCTGCCCGGGAAAAAGTTCGAGATGGCAACAGTAACCAAGAGGGGCTTAGCGAAGGGTCAATTGAGACAGCACCTCATATGGCTAAACCACTCGCATTATGCCAAACAGGTAAAGTGTTAGAGTATTGCCTTTCACACTATCACTTTAAAGACCTACATATAGCCCAGAAGATACAGTGACAAGAATATTGAATTTATTGAGAAACTGTAACGTAAGTAAAACTCATAAAACTGAATTGTCAGTTCAGCAGTTTACCTCAGTGCCAGACTCCATAAACTACTGACACACATAATTGTTGGACCCTTAAGTCAGAATCATGCACCTTTGTCAGTCTACCAGCCAACTAACTTCACATTTAAATCCCATTAAAGGTACTCCTCCTCAGTGATACATAAAAAAAACATGTTGGTAAATGTTGATTTATGCTAATAATGGAAAATGTGGGAACAGTACTGTATGACATAAATTATGTATTCTAATGTCAGCAGTCTAATATGAGGTCAGGTCATCTGTGTGTTGAACTGGTTGAACCTGGTCATAAACCAACAGCTACTGTCTGTGTTCAGCCTGACAGCCCTGGGAACAGTATCTTAGATATAGCATGCTATATTATTA
Organism: Coregonus clupeaformis; assembly: GCF_020615455.1. Lineage (NCBI taxonomy): Eukaryota > Metazoa > Chordata > Actinopteri > Salmoniformes > Salmonidae > Coregonus > Coregonus clupeaformis. The sequence continues at coordinate 26,985,605 of NC_059210.1, forward strand.
ATGGAGAGTTATAAAGGCCTGTTGTTTGCTGGAGCTGGAGCCAGGTGGTTAATCTAAGGTTTCTGTCATCTACAGGTGTTGCTAGAAATATTGTCTGGACTCCCGCCAGTCGATGAAAACCGTGACCCTAAGTTCCTGGTGAGCAAAGCAGCACAATGGAAGCTTTCTCTATACTCTTCAGACTTCACTATCCCCCAATACAGTACACATGAATGCATGTTATCTAAAGTGTTAAACAAATCAAAATATATTTGACATTTTTCAAATATCCCCCCTTTGCCTTGATGACAGCTTTGCACACTCTTGGCATTCTATCCACCAGCTTCATGAGGTAGTCACCTGGTCACAGGTGTGCCTTCTTAAAAGTTAATTTGTGGAATTTCTTCTTAATGTGTTTCAGCCAATCAGTTGTGTTGTGACAAGGTAGGGTGGCTATACAGAAGGTAGCCCTATTTAGTAAAAGACCAAGTCCATATTATGGCAGGAACAGCTCAAATAAGCAAAGAGAATCGACAGTCCATCATTACTTTAAGACATGAAAGTAAATCAATACGGAAAATGTAAAGAACTTTGAAAGTTTCTTCAAGTGCAGTCGCAAAAACCATCAAGCGCTATGATGAAACTGGCTCTCATGAGGACTGCCACAGGAAAGGAAGACCCAGAGTTACCTCTGCTACAGAGGATAGGTTCATTAGTTACCAGCCTCAGAAATTGCAGCCCAAATAAATGCTTCACAGAGTTCAAGTAACAGACACATCTCAACATCAACTGTTCAGAGGAGACTGCGTGAATCAGGCCTTCATGGTTGAATTGCTGCAAAGAAACCACTACTAAAGGACACCAATATGAAAAAGAGACTTGCTTGGGCCAAGAAACACGAGCAATGGACATTAGTCCGGTGGAAATGTGTCCTTTGGTCTGGAGTCCAAATTTGAGATTTTTGGTTCCAACCACCGTGTCTTTGTGAGACGCAGAGTAGGTGAACGGATGATCTCCGCATGTGTATTTCCCACCATAAAGCATGGAGTATGAAGTGTGATGGTGTGGGGGTGCTTTGCTGGTGACACTGTCTGTGATTTATTTAGAATTCAAGGCACACTTAACCAGCATGGCTACGACAGCCTTCTGCAGCGATACGCCATCCCATCTGGTTTGGGCTTAGTGGGACTATCATTTGTTTTTCAACAGGACAATGACCCAACACACCTCCAGGCTGTGTAAGGGATATTTTACCAAGAAGGAGAGTGATGGAGTGCTGCATCAGATGACCTGGCCTCCACAATCCCCCGACCTCAACCCAATTGAGATGGTTTGGGATGAGTTGGACCGCAGAGTAAAGGAAAAGCAGCCAACAAGTGCTCAGCATATGTGGGAACTCCTTCAAGACTGTTGGAAAAGCATTCCAGGTGAAGCTGGTTGAGAGAATGCCAAGAGTGTGCAAAGCTGTCATCAAGGCAAAGGGTGGCTATTTGAAGAATCTCAAATGTAAAATATGATTTGATTTGTTTAACACTTTTTTGGTTACTACATGATTCCATATGTGTTATTTCATAGTTTTGGTGTCTTCACTATTATTCTACTACGAAGAAAATATAGAAAATAAAGAAAAACCCTTGAATGAGTAGGTGTTCTAAAACTTTTGACCGGTAGTGTAGTTACCACTGCAGGCAGTGGCTGATGGATGTGTGTGTGTTTCTGCTGTTTCTTGTTATGACTGTTATGATTTGTTATGGCTGTCATAGATGGAGATGAAAGATGAGATTGATGAGGAGGAGATGGCCCTGGAAGACTTTGTGGACAAGAGGATGACAGACTGGGACCTGCCATTGGTGGAGAAGACCTACTTCTTAGCCAGCGACTGTCTCAATGACAAGAAGAACAAACGGCCACGAATGGAAGAGGTGTGTGACGCTATTACAGTTGGTAGCACTTTAGTTTACGGTACTGTTTCCACTGGTATACAGTAGCAATGGGCACTTTGTGGTGCTTAGCTGTTAGTGATCAACACAATCGCTTACAAGCTGGGAGCCAATGGTTACTACTAGCTGCTTATGGTCTTTATCACATTGAAATGTCAATATTTTAATAGGTCCTGACAGAGCTTGAAGATGTTGTCAAAAGCATTTCACTGGAACAGCTGGGACCCAAGAGTGACGCATAGACAACATGAAGAACGACTATTCCTCCCTCGTTTTCCTTAAACGAGTTTACTTTGCTTAAGAAAAGGACCAAACATGTTACACCAGTCTTATTTTGTATTTTTGGCCAAAATAATAAACAGAATATTTATTTTCCATTGTTCCAACTTTGTTGAATTGCTTGATATGTACTGTAAGTATGTCATTAGACAACAGTGGCTGTAAAGGCATAGATGTAAAAAATAAATAAAATAAATAAATAGGCCATTCAATGTGTGATTTAAATATTTTTATTTTCCTTTTTAGAAAGTAACTGTTTTAAGCAAAATAAACAATTTAAGACCAAACATGACACTTCTCATGAGAAGGTATTCCCTTTTCCGAAGATGAGGTGTTAAACTAGTGGTTTGCCTTAATAATCAGTAGACAAGTGACTGTGGCAGAAACAGATTCCATTTGATATCCCATCCCCGTCTCTGGGACTTCCACCCTGCATGCACACCATATGAAACTTAGCTTCCTCTGAAGGAGTAATCTGCGATGTATCAATGATGTGAAATACTGGAAGCCCCTGTTCTCTCTCTGTCACATGACCCTCGTTGACACCAGATAAGATGATCAGTACAGACAAGACCTTTAATCACATATGTATATGTACAGCACTTGCATAGAAAAATACATTTCTCAGCAGATGTGTTTTATGTAAACCAAAGTTCTATCAAAAAAGAAGAATTTCCAATATAAAAACCCCCGCACTGTATTACAATGAAGAATGATACGAGCAAATATGACATATTTTGAGGTTTGGACCTCTTCTAGTTGTGCACACATAACGATGGAGACGTTTGTCTCAACTTTGGGCCAGGAAACAACAAATTGAGAGGAATGCAAGGAACAATTGCAAGCATGTGAACAACTCATGGATGGTTCATTACATTGGCACAAATTCACATTAGTCGCACTAACATTTTTGTCTCAGCAACAGTGTAAAAACCTTTCTTACTCAACTTGTTCTAACCTCTGAATAGCACAGTAAAATAATTTGTGAATGAATGCAGAGAGAATATATATATATATATATATATATATATATATATCCTTCCATTTGACAGGCTACAAATGGATATTCTCAAGTGTGTGTCTCAGCTAAGTTGTCCTTTGGTGTGCATAGTTCAGTCTCTGGATGGGCTTTAAGGGTTTCGAAGAAGAGAGGTTGCCTCAAATAAGCTTTCCCTCCATGATCACATGGAATGTTCCATTATTGAGTGTGTATGGGGGAGGGTGAGGTTCGTTTAGTCGTCATCTTCTCCAGCCGGTCTGGTGATGCGGTGTCCGCCCCTCTTCCCGGCAGGGCCCTTGGGCTTGGCGAAGGCCTGCTTGTGTGCATGCTGCTTGGGATGGACCTCCTCATACAGGAAGTCACCAGTCAGCTCATCCCCATTGTCTATCTCCAGCTGTGGACAGTCACACACATGAACAGTGAGGAGTTAACAAAACCAGGGTTGAAGTCAATTCCATATAAATTCAGTCAATTCAGGAAGTAAACTGAAATTCAAATTCCAAATGTTCCTAATTGAAACACATTGAGAAAAATTGGAATACGAGTGTCAATTTACTTCCTGAATATAAATTAACCCCAAACCTGAACCAAACCTACTGATACTTTCCTGAACCCTATGAAAGACCCTCTCTAAAGAAACGCATGGAACACTTTTAATGTTATTAACACCACTTTGTATTGGTTGTGTTAAAATCCTAATAAAATAGCTTGGTCTTTTGGTCCTTACCTTCTTCAAAATGTCAATTTGCATGTTGTTTTCAACCATGTCCACCAGGGGATTTTTGCAGCTAGAATAGAGCATCCTCTCTTTGATGCTGCACTTGTACCCCGGCATGGAATAAATGAACACTGCAAAAGAGATAACAATGGAAGATGTCCCATCAGAATCAGAGATATACAACATTGTGACATATAAAAAATATAAAATTCAGTGAAATAGTTAAGAGATTTATGTAATGACCGCTTGGTGTCTTAAGCTGTGTTGTGCTTCTCTGTGAAAAAGTGTTTTACCAGTGGACTCCAGGTAGTCTCCCTCGTGGGAATGTTTGTAGCGGAAGAAGTGATAGCGTGCAGACTCAGTGGGGATCCTCTTGGGCAGATCTTTCACCTCGGTCGGTTCAGTGTTAGACAACCTAATGAGCTCTTTGGCAAAGTCTATTTCCTATTGAAATGAAACCATAATGAATGAACCAGAAAGACAGTAGGAAAACGACCCTCTAATAAAGTGTCATTTCAGTGCTGTGTGATTTATTGAATAGCTCTTTTGATAACCTGCCTATTATGACTTTAGAGAGAGGGGAGCGAGAACCAGGCAGTGCCAGCTCAAAGTGTCACAATTATGCCTTTGTCCCCAAATCTGATCTTGTGACACCATTCCTTGAATTTCAATGAGGAAAGCTGACAATGACGCTTTGGTCAAAAAGAGAACCACATCGTACTGTTCTCAACAAAACTCCTGACTCCAAAATTCCTTTGTCATTCTGAAGAGAAGCCTGAGTATAAAGGAGGAACATCACTTTTTCTCAACGGACTCACCTGGAAAAGCGACAGAGGGGGAGAAGTACTTACAAGTTGTACGTAGTTGACTCGTTTGTCCCTGAATCGTTCGAGTGCCTCGACAGCGTCTCCATGTATGGGGAAGGCCACTCCCTGCAGTGTCTGCTGCTTGGTGTCCACACTGATGTCAGTCTGCACCTGAACACACAGCACAGAGAAAACTATTTACAGTTTTGTTCAATTGCTTTGGTGCAATTTTCAAGAGTATATGGTCAATATGGTCAACTCTTAATACAAAACTCAAAACAGATCATCAAAAAGCACATTTTCAATTGACTAAGTACAACACACAAAATCATAGTAACTTTTTCACCTAATTTAAGTGTTTAATCTACAAATACATATTGCAATGCATGTTCATATAAAGTAATTGCCTTTCACAATGCAATGCTCACTTCACTTTTTATATAATTCTCTTCTCATTTGTTAAAATACGTTTTACTATTACTTAATCCGACTACTCCTACAGATTTTAAACTGGTTTGTCTACTACAGATTGAGAACTACATCATGAAAATGTATGTTTGTAAAGTATAAACATATAAAGTATGATATATAGTGAAATGTAACACCGGCTCCGACGCTCTTCGGATGTGGCAGGGCTTGCAAACTATTACAGACTACAAAGGGAAGCACAGCCACGAGCTGCCTAGTGACACGAGCCTACCAGACGAGCTAAATTACTTCTATGCTCGCTTCGAGGCAAGCAACACTGAAGCATGCATGAGAGCATAAGCTGTTCCGGACGACTGTGTGATCACGCTCTCCGTAGCCGATGTGAGTAAGACCTTTAAACAGGTCAACATTCACAAGGCCACAGGGCCAGACGGATTACCAGGACGTGTACTCTGAGGATGCGCTGACCAACTTGCAAGTGTCTTCACTCACATCTTGAACCTGTCCCTGACTGAGTCTGTAATACCAACATGTTTTAAGCAGACCACCATAGTCCCTGTGCCCAAGAACACTAAGATAACCTGCCTAAATGACAATAGACCCATAGCACTCACGTCTGTAGGCATGAAGTGCTTTGAAAGGCTGGTCATGGCTCACATCAACACCATTCTCCCAGAAACCCTAGACCCACTCCAATTTGCATACCGCCCCAACAGATCCACAGATGATGCAATCTCTATTGCACTACACACTGCCCTTTCCCACCTGGATAAATGGAACCCCTACGTGAGAATTCTATTCATTGACTACATCTCAGCGTTCAACACCATAGTGCCCTCAAAGCTCATCACTAAGCTAAGGACCCTGGGACTAAACACCTCCCTCTGCAACTGGATCCTGGACTTCCTTACGGGTCGCCCCCAGGTCGTAAGGGTAGGTATCAACACATCTGCCACGCTGATCCTCAACACGGGGACCCCTCAGGGATGCGTGCTCAGTCCCCTCCTGTACTCCCTGTTCACCCATGACTGCATGGCCAGGCACGACTCCAACACCATTAAGTTTGCTGACGACACAACAGTGGTAGGTCTGATCACCGACAACAATGAGAGCCTATAGGGAGGAGGTCAGAGACCTGGCCGTGTGGTGCCAGGATAACAACCTCTCCCTCAATGTGATCAAGACAAAGGAGATGATTGTGGACTAAAGGAAAAGGAGGACCGAGCACGCCCCCATTCTCATTGACAGGGCTGTAGTGGAGCAGGTTGAGAGCTTCAAGTTCCTTGGTGTCCACATCAACAAACTATCATGGTCCAAACACACAAAGACAGTCGTGAAGAGGGCACGACAAAGCCTATTCCCCCTCAGGAGACTGAAAAGATTTGGCATGGGTCCTCAGACCCTCAAAAAGTTATACAGCTGCACCATCAAGAGCATCCTGACTGGTTGCATCACTGCCTGGTACAGCAACTGCTCGGCCTCCAACCTCAAGGCACTACAGAGGGTAGTGCGTACGGCCCAGTACATCACAGGGGCCAAGCTTCCTGCCATCCAGGACCTCTATACCAGGCGGTGTCAGAGGAAGGCCCTAAAAATTGTCAAAGACTCCAGCCACCAGCCACCCTAGTCAAAGACTGTTCTCTCTGCTACCGCACGGCAAGCGGTACAGGAGCGCTAAGTCTACATAATTTTTTTGTATTATAATTTTTTTTAAATTTTTTTTGTCATTTAGCAGAGGCTCTTATCCAGAGCGACTTACAGTTAGTGAGTGCATACATTTTCATACTGGCCCCCCGTGGGAAACGAACCCACAACCCTGGCGTTGCAAGTGCCATGCTCTACCAACTGAGCAGGGGACCTATGTCTAGGTCCAAAAGGCTTCTTAACAGCTTCTACCCCCAAGCCATAAGACTCCTGAACAGCTAATCAAATGGCTCCCTGGACTATTTGCATTGTCCCCCCACCCTCCACCCCCTCTTTTACGCTGCTGCTACTCTGTTTATTATCTATGCATAGTCACTTTAACTCTACCTACATGTACAGTACCAGTCAAAGGTTTGGACACACCTTCTCATTAAAGGGTTTTTGTTTATTTTTACTATTTTCTACATTGTAGAATAATAGTGAAGACATCAAAACTATGAAATAACATGTATAGAATCATGTAGTAACCAAAAAAGTGCTAAACAAATCAAAATATATTTTAGATTTTTCAAATAGCCACCCTTTGCCTTGATGACAGCTTTGCACACTCTTGGCATTCTCTCAACCAGCTTCACCTGGAATGCTTTTCCAACAGTCTTGAAGGAGTTCCCACATATGCTGAGCACTTGTTGGCTGCTTTTCCTTCACTCTGCAGTCCGACTCAACCCAAACCATCTCAATTAGGTTGAGGTCGGGGGATTGCTGGTTAAGTGTGACTTTAATTCTAAATAGATCACAGACAGTGTCACCAGCAAAGCACCCCCACACCATAACAACACCTCCTCCATGCTTTACGGTGGGAAATACACATGCAGAGATCATCCGTTCACCCACACCGCATCTCACAAAGCCACAGCGGTTGGAACCAAATATCTCCAATTTGGACTCCAGACCAAAGGACAAATTTCTTGTGTTTCTTGGCCCAAGCAAGTCTCTTCTTCTTATTGGTGTCCTTTAGTAGTGGTTTCTTTACAGCAATTCGACCATGAAGGCCTGATTCACACAGTCTCACCTGAACAGTTGATGTTGAGATGTGTCTGTTACTTGAACTCTGTGAAGCATTTATTTGGGCTGCAATTTCTGAGGCTGGTAACTCTAATGAACTTATCCTCTGCAGCAGCAGTAACTCTGGGTCTTCCATTCCTGTGGCGGTCCTCATGAGAGCTAGTTTCATCATAGCGCTTGATGGTTTTTGCAACTGCACTTGAAGAAACTTTCAAAGTTCTTGACATTTTCCGGATTTATTGACCTTCATGTCTTAAAGTAATGATGGACTGTCGTTTCTCTTTGCTTATTTGAGCAGTTCTTGCCATAATATGGACTTGGTCTTTTACCAAATAGGGCTATCTTCTGTATACCCCCCCCCCTACCTTGTCACAACACAACTGATTGGCTCAAACGCATTAAGGAGGAAAGAAATTACACAAATTAACTTTTAAGAAGGCACATCTGTTAATTGAAATGCATTCCAGGTGACTATCTCATGAAGCTGGTTGAGAGAATGCCAATAGTGTGCAAAGCAGTCATCAAGGCACAGGGTGGCTCCTTTGAAGAATCTAAAATATTTTGATTTGTTTAACACTTTTGGTTACTACATGATTCCATGTGTTATTTGATCGTTTTGATGATATTATTCTACAATGTAAAAAATGGTAAAAAGAAAAGAAAAACCCTTGAATGAGTGTACATATTACCTCAATTACCTCGACTAACCTGTGCCCCCGCACATCGACTCTGTACTGGTACCCCCTGTATATAGCCTCGCTACTGTTATTTTACTGCTGCTCTTTAATTAATTAATTTGTTTACTCATCTATTTTTTACTTAACACTTATTTTTCTTAAAACTGAATTTTTGGTTAAGGGCTTGTAAAGTAAGCATATCACTGAAAGGTCTACATCTGTTGTATTTGGCACATGTGACAAAAAACATTTGATTTGATGTACTACAGTGGGGAAAAAAAGTATTTAGTCAGCCACCAATTGTGCAAGTTCTCCCACTTAAAAAGATGAGAGAGGCCTGTAATTTTCATCATAGGTACACGTCAACTATGACAGACAAAATGAGGAAAAAAAATCCAGAAAATCACATTGTAGGATTTTTTATGAATTTATTTGCAAATTATGGTGGAAAATAAGTATTTGGTCAATAACAAAAGTTTCTCAATACTTTGTTATATACCCTTTGTTGGCAATGACACAGGTCAAACGTTTTCTGTAAGTCTTCACAAGGTTTTCACACACTGTTGCTGGTATTTTGGCCCATTCCTCCATGCAGATCTCCTCTAGAGCAGTGATGTTTTGGGGCTGTCGCTGGGCAACACAGACTTTCAACTCCCTCCAAAGATTTTCTATGGGGTTGAGATCTGGAGACTGGCTAGGCCACTCCAGGACCTTGAAATGCTTCTTACGAAGCCACTCCTTCGTTGCCCGGGCGGTGTGTTTGGGATCATTGTCATGCTGAAAGACCCAGCCACGTTTCATCTTCAATGCCCTTGCTGATGGAAGGAGGTTTTCACTCAAAATCTCACGATACATGGCCCCATTCATTCTTTCCTTTACACGGATCAGTCGTCCTGGTCCCTTTGCAGAAAAACAGCCCCAAAGCATGATGTTTCCACCCCCATGCTTCACAGTAGGTATGGTGTTCTTTGGATGCAACTCAGCATTCTTTGTCCTCCAAACACGACGAGTTGAGTTTTTACCAAAAAGTCATCTGACCATATCACATTCTCCCAATCCTCTTCTGGATCATCCAAATGCACTCTAGCAAACTTCAGACGGGCCTGGACATGTACTGGCTTAAGCAGGGGGACACGTCTGGCACTGCATGATTTGAGTCCCTGGCGGCGTAGTGTGTTACTGATGGTAGGCTTTGTTACTTTGGTCCCAGCTCTCTGCAGGTCATTCACTAGGTCCCCCCGTGTGGTTCTGGGATTTTTGCTCACCGTTCTTGTGATCATTTTGACCCCACGGGGTGAGATCTTGTATGGAGCCCCAGATCGAGGGAGATTATCAGTGGTCTTGTATGTCTTCCATTTCCTAATAATTGCTCCCACAGTTGATTTCTTCAAACCAAGCTGCTTACCTCTTGCAGATTCAGTCTTCCCAGCCTGGTGCAGGTCTACAATTTTGTTTCTGGTGTCCTTTGACAGCTCTTTGGTCTTGGCCATGGTGGAGTTTGGAGTGTGACTGTTTGAGGTTGTGGACAGGTGTCTTTTATACTGATAACAAGTTCAAACAGGTGCCATTAATACAGGTAACGAGTGGAGGACAGAGGAGCCTCTTAAAGAAGAAGTTACAGGTCTGTGAGAGCCAGAAATCTTGCTTGTTTGTAGGCGACCAAATACTTATTTTCCACCATAATTTGCAAATAAATTCATTAAAAATCCTACAATGTGATTTTCTGGATTTTTTTTCCTAAATTTGTCTGTCATTGTTGACGTGTACCTATGATGAAAATTACAGGCCTCTCTCATCTTTTTAAGTGGGAGAACTTGCACAATTGGTGGCTGACTAAATACTTTTTTTCCCCACTGTATAATGATGACTATTATGATTTCACTTCAAAGTAAGTTTAAAAAATCTGATAGACAAGATCAGAGATGTAATGTATGTAACAAATGCATCCCCTATACAGTACACGTATCCAAAATGAAGTCGCTGTGGTAGTTTTGATTACAATACAGGTGGAAGGTGTATGATTGCCAATCACATGAACGTGCCACACTCCTTCAGGCCATTGATGAGGCATGCGATGACATCAAGGCGGACCAAGTCAGGCTTGGATTCGCCATTCCAAAAGTTTTTTCCCCAGGTTTATGAACAATTAGGACATTTACTGCGATGTCGATGAGAACCTATGGCCAAATGCTCAACACAGGCTTGATGTAAACTAGTGCCTGCTAAACATGTTTCTTTCACTTGATTACAGTACACCTATGTTGTAATTATATCTACATTTATTTTTTGCATCAATGATTGTGAAAGATGCCTTCAATGATCACACATGGGATAGAAATTAAGTAAATTCTGTCAAAATGTATGAGTAGTGCAAGTGTATTGTCTAATGTGAAAACAGTTTAATCTACTGCAATTTACAGTACTGTAGCATATTACATACAAAGGGGAATTTTGAAACATGCATCTTGCATCTTTTGCTATTGGATTAACTGGTTGGAAATAACTAAATTGAGAAGATATCACTGTGTTGTGTTTTGATTATTAAATCAATGTTCTCATGGTATTTTACAGTAAACTTATATTTTGGATCAATGGTTGTGTGGTAAAAGATGTCTTCAAACACTGTACTAAGAGTTTTGAAAATTCACCACACTTGTGAAAATAGCACCAAAGCGATTGAAAAAACTAAAACAACTTTACCTTTACCATAGTCAACACGCAGCTCACTAGTGCTTGTGCTAGTGGTTCAATCAATTTGATCATTTTCATATAACCAGGAAGTCCCTTTGAGGTCATAAGATCTATTTCCTTAGGAAGACCAGGCCACCTTAAATTAATATGAAGCAAATACAAGGCAAAATTATCTAGAACATGCATCCCCTCTCAGATTCTCCACATTGGGGATAATGACTCATGTGGTTGATATTTCTATATCTGGACAGGAGACACTGGAGTGATGAGGCACCTTCTAAATCACCTTAAATACTGGAAATGGAAGGGGATTATACTGGATGGATTGTATCTATTTTTAGTGCTCTGTTTGTTCCCTCTGAATGAAAGGCTGTCAGTTATGTACTCATGATTGAGCAGCTGATGCAGTGCACCCACCTCATTTACCAAAAGGATTGTGGGTTTTATCCATCCACTTAGTCAAAGCAGTCTCTCTCGCTCTCTAGGCAAATGAATGATAAATACATATTTCAAAGCCACTTTGCTCCCACACAGATTAATGTTGGTATTATCTTCCTTCAACAACTTGGAGAAATGCTACCCTTACTTCCTGTTTTCTCCCTTCTAGATTTTTACTGGCTGTATTTAGGAGTGTGACGGACTGCTTCTCAGACTATTTCCTTTTATGGAGTTGGAGACCGGTCTTGTTTATGTGACAGACAGACCGGGTGCACTCTGCACAGCAATAATGTTGTTTCCTCTTTAAAGAACTCACAGTGGTTTGAGTTGAGGCTGAGCTTTTAAAGATAGTAACCTGTGCTTCTATGTGTTACTTATTTTTGGTTAATCACATTTTATATCGAAACACCAGACAAAAGCAAACTAGCATCATCCTTATTAGTGGCAAGTAAAGCATTGGGCTATCACATAGCAGTGTACCCCTAATCTTATCAGTGGAGCCAAGCACAGGCACAGTGGTGTGACCTTGACCAAGTGCTCTCCCATGCAGAATCAATGCAAAGTATTGAATGATCATTCATCATCAACATTCAAGGGTGGCCCCTCATAACATTTTAGTGCAAGACCTGTGCTTCAGTGAGACAACATCTATGCTTACAATGCATCATGACATTTCTGTCAAAAACAACCCATTTATAAACCTATGAGTCTCGACCCATACAGGACTAATAGTCATATCTGCCAACATCCTGTAGTTCCAATGCATCAGCACCTTCCCAGTGACTCTTCGTGCCAGGTCGGCATTATGCACAGCTGTACTGCTGACATTGTGGTCTACGGGGGGGGGAAGGTATCACCAGCCGTCATTAATATTCAACACTGTGTCTTTTGGATTGAACACAATTAAAAGCGGATGCTATGAGTTTATTGTGAAAGAGGCTCTCTCTATGAATTGCCCTGAGTGGTCAGAACCACTCACTTCATGAGCTTTTAATTCCATATTAAGACAGGTTTGCCTACAATACATGTCTTAGTTGAAATAAATGGGTGTGGATTAAAACCTTTAACACTTTAAACCAACAAAATGACTTTTACACAGAATTACTATGTAAACATCACAGGAAGTGTGAATACCATTCTCTCTCTCTGTGTGTGTGTGCGTACCTCACTGAGTTTGATCCGCCTCAGCTCCTCCTCGGCAGCAGTGAGTGGTAGTGGTGCTGCCTCGGCCACCAGGTACTTCTTGTAGCCCTTCAGAGACATATCCTCCTGGGAGTGCGGGGAGAAACCGGAGGGAAGAGAGGACCACATAACAGTTAGCCATCTATTTACAACTACTATTCACGTACAATACATATTTGACAATACTTGACTCTCCATCTTATATGTGTGATTATGTGAATGCCAAATTACCGATGAGCTTTTTAAAACAATCTCATTCTGGAAAGTTCTTCAATGTTTATGCCTCTACTTGAGTAGAAAAAAGGACACATTTCCATTACAATAATCGTTGAATGGCAAAGCAGACAGCAAATCAGATCCTCAGAGTATGAGGATTTCACAACCCAATCTAACACAGATAATCTAACCAACCTTTGTGGTGCCAAAGACCTCATCTTTGATAAGTCCCCCACCAAATTCTTTCTTCACTGTGGCCCTGGTAGCAGCATATAACATCTTATGTCGCACCTGTTTGAAATAGAATGTATTAGTGAATACACCAAGGGGTACAGTCTCTTTACATGCATCTATTCCATCCCCTTTCTATAACTCTCAATGACATGCAGTGATTTTACTCTTGTTGTTTTACACAATTCTTTATTATTTTCTTGCTAACTCAACACAGGCTTCCATTCTTTTTCCAGAGGATAGCAAACTGTGCCTGGATAAGCACCAGATAAATGCAGCCCATTTGGATGTTCCAGTCTTAAAACATGTGCAAGCCTGGACCTGTGGCACGCCGCCTCCGGATAGTGGGATGGAATGTCGAGCCCTGCCAGTCTGTTAGAATAGGATGCTATGCTATAATCTCTCTACCACATGATCTTGATCTTGGTACAACCAAATGAATGCCAGTCACATGTATCACCCTGTCCCTGCAACATTCGTCAGTCTTAATTGAACCACTTCAGTCAATCAGGTAGATCTCAATTTATTTTATTCTCGGTCATTACATCAATCTGCAACGGTTGTGATGTTATCTGTATTAAGAGCAGGCCAAAAGCTAAATGTCACATTTGCACTACACTACAGCACAAACTACACATAGGCTAACAAACAGTTGAGCACTAATGGCTGGAATGGCGCTGGAATGGATAGCTGCCGTTTTACGGGCTCCTGACTAATTATGCTATTTTGTGTGGTTTTTTGCGTTGATTTTAACCATCATTTCCTATGACCGAAATAACTTCTGGACATCAGAACAGCGATCACTAACCTCGATTTGATTGAAGATTTCTACTTACAATGAGTCGGCGACACTGGACATACTGCTCACCCCGGACCAGGCCCTAATCCCCGAGACTCAGAAGAGAAGGAGACGGCACAAGAGACGCCGATGTGCGGGCACCTTGACGAAACTACGTTGGCGAGTAGATAAACAGCCTCTACCCTCCGTTCTATTGGCGAATGTACAATCACTGGAGAACAAACTGGACAGCTCCGTTCGAGACTATCCTATCAACGGGACCTGAAGAACTGTAACATCCTATGTTTCTCGGAGTAGTGGCTGAACAATGACATGGATAATATACATCTAGCTGGTTTTTCTATGCATCGGCAGGACAGAACGGCAGCATCGGGTAAGCTCAAGGGGGACGTGTGTGTCTCTTTGTTAACAGCTGGTGTGCGATCTCTAATATTAAGGAAGTCTTGAGGTTCTGCTCGCCTGAGTTAGAATACCTCATGAAAAGCTGTAGACCATACTAAGAGTTTTCATCTACATTTTTCGTAGCTGTCTATTTACCACCACAAACCAATGCCAGAACTAAGACCGCACTCAACGAGCTGTATAGGGCCATAAGCAAACAAGAAAATGCTCATCCATAGCTCCTAGCGGCCGGTGATTTTAATGCAGGAATCTGAAATCCATTTTACCCCATTTCTACCGGCATGTCACCTGTGCAACTAGAGACTAAAAAACTCTATCACCTTTAATCCACACACAGAAACGCATACAAAGCTCTCCCTCGCCGTCTATTTGGCTAATCTGACCATAACTCTATCCTGACTCCTGCTTACAAGCAAAAACAGGAAATACCAGTGACGTGCCCAATAAGGAAGTGCTCTGATGAAGCGGATGCTAAGCTACAGGACCGTTTCACTAGCACAGACTAAAATATGTTCCTGATTCATCTGATGGCATTGAGTTTACCACATCAGTCACCGGCTTCATTAATAAGTGCATCAATGACGTCGTCCCCACTGTATATCCGACCAGACGAGCTAAATGCCTTCTATTCTCGCTTCGAGGCAAGCAACACTGAACCATGTTTGAGAGCACCAGGTGTTCTGGATGACTGTGTGATCACACTCTCCATAGCCGATGTGAGTACGACCTTTAAAAACAGGTTAACGTTCACAAGGCCAAGGGCCAGACGGATTACCAGGACGCGTACTCGGAGCATGCGCTGACAAGCTGGAAAGTGTCTTCACTGACATTTTCAACCTCTCCCTGACCCAGGCAGTGGGAGAACCTATTCAAGAAAGTAAATTGTATTTTTTTAATATATAAAAAAATACAATGTATTATTAGGTAGCTAGCTAGCTGGCTAGAGTAGGCCACTTTGTAGGCTAACTCAACTGAGCTGCTAGCTAGCAAACTATACACACTATTTAGCTAAGTGAATTAAATGTCTGCAGATAGCTAACTTCCTATTAGCTAGCTATCTTGATGTAATCATTATAAATGCATTTGTAGATAACAGCCACGGAAGAGGGTGACATTGCAGCTCCAGCTGTCAGTAAAGGGAGAGTGTAGGCTACTGGATAGTGCAGTTAACTTTGTGGGAGGACATAATGAAAATATTATCCAGTTCCAGTCCCTAGAGGGGAAAACTATGAGGACAGAGATAATAGCAACAATGATGTCTAATTTAAGTTTAATGAAGCCTGTTTCTTTGTGATGTTTTCTGTCCTCATATGGAAAGCTGTGAAAGCCTGTTTGCAGATGACGAGAGAGGTCCCAATGAATGTCCCAAGAGACTAAGGGTATATCCTATATGTCATAGGTTATATGTGTAGGCCTACCTACACTACCGGTCAAAAGTTTGGACACACCTACTCATTCAAGGGTTTTTCTTTATTTTTAGTATTTTTTACATTGTAGAATAATAGTGAAGACATCAACACTATGAAATAACACATATGGAATCATGTAGTAACCAAAAAAAGTGTTAAACTAATCAAAATATATTTTATATTTGAGATTCTTCAAATAGCCACCCTTTGCCTTGATGACAGCTTTGCACACTCTTGGCATTCTCTCAACCAGCTTCATGAGGTAGTCACCTGGAATGCATTTCAATTAACAGATGTGCCTCCTTAAAAGTTAATTTGTGGAATTTCTACAGCCTACAGCCCTTTAGCGACTCAAAACGTTTTTTTTATAGTATTTATGAAACAAGGCAACTAATTACAGTATAACGTTATTTATTTTGTATAGGTAAAGATGGATGGAGACAAAGGCAGGTACACTTACATTACCTCCCTACAGAGGACGCCGCTGACAGCTCTGATAAGGTCAGGCTCATTGCAGACCAGCATGTTGAGGAAGAGGACCATGAAGGCATTGGTTTATTTGCCAATGCCTTTTATTATTATTATTATGTACTATTAGGCCTACACTACCGGTCAAAAGTTTTAGAACACCTACTCATTCAAGGGTTCTACATTGAAGAATAATAGTGAAGACATCAAAACTATGAAATAACACATATGGAATCATGTAGTAACCAAAAACGTGTTAAACAAATCAAAAAATATATTATATTGGAGATTCTTCAAATAGCCACCCTTTGCCTTGATGACAGCTTTGCACACACTTGGCATTCTCTCCACCAGCTTCATGAGGTAGTCACCTGGAATGCATTTCAATTAACAGGTGGGCCTTCTTAAAAGTTAATTTGTGGAATTTCTTTCCTTCTTAATGCGTTTGAGCCAATCAGTTGTGTTGTGACAAGAAGATAGGCCTATTTGGTAAAAGACTAAGTCCATATTATGGCAAGAACAGCTCAAATAAGCAAAGAGAAACAACAGTCCATCATTACTTTAAGACATGAAGGTCAGTCAATACGGAACATTTCAAGAACTTTGAAAGTTTCTTCAAGTGCAGTCGCAAAAACCATCAAGCGCTATGATGAAACTGGCTCTCATGAGGACCGCCACAGGAATGGAAGACCCAGAGTTACCTCTGCTGCAGAGGATAAGTTCATTAGAGTTACCAGCCTCAGAAATTGCAGCCCAAATAAATGCTTCACAGAGTTCAAGTCACAGACACATCTCAACATCAACTGTTCAGAGGGGACTGAGTGAATCAGGCCTTCATGGTCGAATTGCTGCAAAGAAACCACTACTAAAGGACACCAATAAGAAGAAAAGACCTGCTTGGACCAAGAAACACAAGCAATGAACCGGTGGAAATTTGTCGTTTGGTCTGGATGATCTCCGCATGTGTAGTTCCCACCGTAAAGCATGGAAATATATTTTGATTTGTTTAACACTTTTTTTTGGTTACTACATGATTCCATTTGTGTTCTTTCATAGTTTTGATGTCCTCACTATTATTCTACAATGTAGAACTTTTGACTGGTACTGTATATTAGCAACTGTTGTATACAGAAATACAGTTAAAGATCACACACAATGTACAAACCTATTATAATTGGAGCAGGCCAGCCCTCCTGGAGGTCTGCTGGGTGTGCAGTTATTTTTCAGCCCAGCAATAACACACCTGATTCAACTTATCAACTCTAATGAGTTGATAATCTAGTGTGCTATTGCTCAGCTGGAATAGAAGTCTACTCACCCAGTAGATCATAGATCAGGGCTCAGTGGAGCAAGATTGGCCAACACTGGTATGGAGTTCTTTTTGTTTACCTGAAATGATGCTTTAGTAAAAATAGCCTACTGGTTACTACTCAGTGATCTATTGTTTAGACTAAGCTAGTCTAGATCTTTACATACGAGTTTGTACATTTGTACATTATTTGTACATTTGAAGTGATGAAGTGTTAATTTTTTGAAGTGAAGTGTTTCAACTTGTTTTAATTGTTAAACTATTATTCTAAATGAACTAGTGTTAATGTTGATTAATCATATAATCCTGCAATAAAGAGGGGAGGAGGTTCTGTGTCTGTGTTTCTGTGTTGTTTTCTCAAATTAACATTTTATTTTTGTCTAGTTGTAAGACCTCCAATATCAGCTATGTGAATCCATTTTACAGCTTATCATATGGCATGCATACCCAATGCATCCATAGGCCTACAGTATGATGGCATTCCTGGCCTTGTGGGCATCTGAAGCAGAAAATAGCTAAACTCACATTGTTTACATGTTGAGCTATATGTTCAATTTAAAATGACACCAGTAGACAATGTATAGGAGGGCAAACCATATACCCGATTTTGTACAAGCCTTTTAAGTGCTGACATAAAATTGTTTAGTGCAAATCCAACCCTTGTAATTTAGGTACAGTATGAAAATAAGGAGATGACAATCAGGCTACAGGAGATGAGCATTACAAGTAACATTTTATGAGGTTCATTTTCTTTCATTCATTTTAGCAATGTTGCTTGCAAAATGATTGCAGTTGTTCCCATAGATAGACAGTACATGGTTGGTCTAAGTATCACTGACCCTAGATAAGCTAGAGGTTGGGCTAACACAGCTATTAACCTTTTAGGTCAATAATATGCTGTTTTTAATCAACATTTTGTTGGCTTTATAATCATGAGAGAAATGTAACTATCAAGTAGCTAGCTAGTTAGTTATACCTAGGTAGCTTACAAGGTTAGCTGACTTTTCTCAAAACGAACCTCATTGTGGCTTGCTACTTCTTGTCCCTCATGCTAGCATTTACAGCCAAATATCTCCCACCGCACACCCCCTCTTTGTGCTTCTCTGCCTGTGTGTGCGACATTGCTGTGACTTCTGTTGCAGACAGCTTCTCCCACTCTCATTTGTTGCAGAATTGAGTGGGAGAAGTTGCTAAATGCTATCAAATCCATTGAAACCATCGATGTCAAAACTCCCCAAAGGCAGCCTAAAAAACATTTTTAGTCCTCACGCACCGTTGCTCCTACGACACTAATCTGGTGAGCACCTTTGGAGCTCCGCCCAATCAAGGCATTTGATTGGTTTGACATGTTGCGAGGCATCACTGATTTACACCGGGTTCCGACCCCTCTTTAGCTGATTTCTGTCATGGAACTTCCCTAGGCTTCCTGTTTTAGGGAAGCCTGGTTTGCGACGAGGCTAGTGAGACCTACATGTTTCAAGAAGAACACCATAGTCGCTGTGCCCAAGAACGCCAAGGTAACCTGTCTAAATGACTATTGCCCCGTAACACTCACATCTGTAGCCATGAAATGCTTTGAAAGGTTGGTCATGGCTCACGTAAACACCATCATCCCAGACACCCTGGAACCACTCCAATTCACATACCTCCCCAACAGATCCACAGATAACGCAATCTCTATTGCACTCCACAGTGCCCTCTCCCACCTGTACAAGAGGAACACCTATGTGAGAATGCTATTCATTGGCTACAGCTCAGCATTCAACACCATAGTGTCCGCCAAGCTCATCACTAAGCTAAGAACCCTGGGACTGAACACCTCCCTCTGCAACTGGATCCTGGACTTCCTGACGGGCAGCCCCCAGTTGGTGAGGGTAGGCGACAACACATCCGCCGCGCTGACCCTCAACATGGGGGCCCCTCAGGGGTGTGTGCTTAGTCCCCGCCTGTACTCCCTGTTCATCCACGACCACGTGGCCGTGCATGACTCCAACACCATCATTAAGTTAGCTGACAATGCGACGCCGGTAGGCCTGATCACCAATGACGATGAGACAGCCTATAGGGAGGAGGTCAGAGACCTGGCATTGTGGTGCCAGGACAACAATCTCTCCCTCAACATCAGCAAAACAAAGGAGCTGATTGTGGACTACAGGAAATGGAGGGCCGAGCACGCCCCCATTCACATCGACGGGGGTGTAGTGGAGCGGGTCGAGAGCTTCATGTTCCTTGGTGTCCACATCACTAAGGATCTATCATGGTCCACACACACCAACACAGTCGTGAAGAGGGCATGACAACGCCTCTTCCCCCACAGGAGGCAGAAAAGACTTGGCATGGACCTTCAGATCCTCAAAACGTTCCACAGTTGCACCATTGAGAGCATCTTGACTGGCTACATCACCGCTTGGTATGGCAACTGCGTGGCATCCGACCGCAAGACGCTACAGGGGGTAGTGCGTAAGGCCCAGTATATTACTG
Source organism: Coregonus clupeaformis (assembly GCF_020615455.1). Lineage (NCBI taxonomy): Eukaryota > Metazoa > Chordata > Actinopteri > Salmoniformes > Salmonidae > Coregonus > Coregonus clupeaformis. Next base: position 27,005,768 of record NC_059210.1, read on the forward strand.
GGGCCAAGCTCCCTGCCATCTAGGACCTCTATACCAGGCGGTGTCAGAGGAAGGCCCTACAAATTGTCAAAGACTCCAGCCACCCAAGTTATAGACCGTTCTCTCTGCTACTGCACAGCAAGCGGTACCGATGCACCAAGGCTGGAACCAACAGGACACTGAACAGCTTCTACCCCCAAGCCATGACTGCTAAATAGTTTGTTAAACAGTTAATCAAATAGCTACCTGGGCTATCTGTATTAACCCTTTTTGCGCTAAATTTTTTTTACTCATCACATACGCTGCTGCTACTGTTTATTATCCATCCTGTTGCCTAGTAATTTTATTCCTAGTTATATGTACATATCTACCTCAATTACCTCGACTCGGTACTGGTACCCCGTGTAAATAGCAAAGTTATCGTTAATTACATGTTGTGTAGCTCAGTTGGTAGAGCATGGCGTTTGCAACGCCAGGGTTGTGGGTTCGATTCCCACGGGGGGCCAGTATGAAAAAATAAAAATAAAAAATAAAAATAATGTATGCACTCACTAACTGTAAGTCGCTCTGGTTAAGAGCATCTGCTAAATGACTAAAATGTCAAATGTAAATGTAATTACTTTACTATTATTTCTCTATTTTCTTTCTATCTGCATTGTTGGGAAAGGCCCATAAATAAGTATTTCACTGTTAGTCTACACCTGTTGTTCACGAAGCATGTGACAAATAATATTTTATTTGATAAGTAGGCTATTCTACTCAAAACAATTCTGCTGCAAAGGAGACCTGTGTCATTGACACGACTGTGCCACATAATTTGAAGAGGTAACTTATGTTAACAGGGAAGTTCATCTCTGGGTCAGGTGAGTTCCTTACAGGAGAATGGTCAGGTGACCAGGCCAGGAAGATCCACTCATAGCCCTGGTTGTTGGAGGAGTCCAGTCGGTACAGGATATAAGACGGCAGGTGGTCCTCTAGTAGAGGCAGGACTAACGAGTCGTACTCTTGGTCCCATGTCTTTGATGCTTGCCTGGTCACGCCCAAAGCGAGTTGCTCTGTAACACAAATTCAGTAGTTGCGCATTCAAAGTGAAAACTTAATATTGGTGTATTAAATCTCTTGGGCTTTCCTAAATCATGGTAATGTTTTTTTCTTCTAAAAAGGATCTGAAATATTGGCCTACCCTTGAAAGAAACAACCTTTGTGACAAACTTTAGATCTGTTTATTTATGATCAAATCGGTAGAAAGATAAACACTTCTTACCATCCTCAATCACAATCTTTAGGAGTCGATATTGGTCTCCACTCCTTGCACTGGCAAAGACATCCTTCAAGTCGTTACCAGCTGGAAAAACAGAGGGTAAGTGGGTTTGTTTCTTGTATTATGGGAAGAAGCCTCTACTGAAATTAGTCAAACAAGGTATCCAGCCAGCTGTAAAGACTCCAGAGTAAGTATGGCTAAAGCCTCAAATGTAAACCATGCAATTATTGTCATCCTTACACAAACAACCTTGGTTCCAGCTGTTTTTAAGATCTATATAGACTATTCGAGACTCAGTAAATTAGACAAAGTGGTCAAGCCTTCTAGGACACCATCCTGGTTCTGGCCCTCACATAAACCCATACAGAGAACAACGTAGGATTCAACGTAAGATGAATGCACACGACCTTAAGCAATCTCCTTCCACAAAGTGTTCAGCCGATCACAGATTTGAACACTAATATTTACATGCATGTTGTCGAGGTCACCATATATACACCTGCTTTGTGAATAGGATCCTCACACACCCATGTTGTGAAAACTACATTCATGTCACACAACGCCATCTAACGTTACCTGTTTAAGTAGCCTATCACTTGCATAAATAATTATATAACTGTGCAAATGAAACTGAACAAATATTGATACACTATATATACAAAACTATGTGGACACCCCTTCAAATTAGTGGATTCGGCTATTTCAGCCACACCGGTTGCTGACTGGTGTATAAAATCGAGCACACCGCCATGCAATCTCCATAGACAAACATTGACAGTAGAAAGGCCTTACTGAAGAGCTCAGTAGCTTTCAACGTGGCACCGTCATAGGATGCCACCTTTCCAACAAGTCATTTCGTCAAATTTCTGCCCTGCTAGAGCTGCCCCGGTCAACTGTAAGTGCTGTTATTGTGAAGTGGAAACATCTAGGAGCAACAACAGCTCAGCCGCGAAGTGGTAGGCCACACAAGCTCACAGAACAGGACTGTCGAGTGCTGAAGCGCAAAAAATCGTCTGTCCTCACTACCGAGTTCCAAACTGCCCCTGGAAGCAACGTCTGCACAATAACTGTTTGTCGGGAGCTTCATGAAATAGGCTTCCATGGCCGAGCAGCCGCACACTAGCCTAAGATCACCATGCGCAATGCCAAGCGTCGGCTGGAGTGGTGTAAAGCTCACCGCCACTGGGCTCTGGAGCAGTGGAAACACGTTCTCTGGAGTGACTAATCAGGCATCACCATCTGGCAGTCCAACGGACAAATCTGGGTTTGGCAGATGCCAGGAAAACGCTACCTGCCCCAATGCATAGTGCAAACTGTAAAGTTTGGTGGAGGAGGAATAATGGTCTGGGGCTGTTTTTCATTGTTCGGGCTAGGCCCCTTAGTTCCAGTGAAGGGACATCTTAACTCTACAGCATATAAATACGTTGTAGACGATTCTGTGCTTCCAGCTTTGTGGCAACAGTTTGCGGAAGGCCCTTTCCTGTTTCAGCATGACAATGCCCCATTGCACAAAGAGAGGTCCATACAGAAATTCTTCATTGAGATTGGTGTGGAAGAACTTGACTGGCCTGCACAGAGCCCTGACCTCAACCCCATCGAACACCTTTGGGATGAATTGGAATGCCGACTGCGAGCCAGGCCCAATCGCCCAACCTCACTAATACTCATGTGGCTGAATGGAAACAAGTCCCTGCATCAATGTTCCAACATCTAGTGGAAAGCCTTCCCAGAAGAGTGGAGGCTGTTATAGCAGCAAAGGAGGTACCAACTCCATATTAATGTCCATGATTTTGGAATGAGATGTCGACATAATAATAATAATAATAATAAAATATAATAATAAGCCATTTAGCAGACGCTTTTATCCAAAGCGACTTACAGTCATACGTGCATACATTTTTTGTGTATGGGTGGTCCCGGGGATCGAACCCACTACCTTGGCGTTACAAGCGCCGTGCTCTACCAGCTGAGCTACAGAGGACATACTTTTGGTCATGTAGTGTATCTTTCATTGGGTTGAAAGCCCTCAGATAATTTGGTGTAGGCTGTGAGTGAGCTCATTTTCTATGTGAAGGTGCGTCTGATAGGTTCAGGTTACGGATGTCAGGACCATTTTACATTTTAATGCCAAGTGTTTCAATGAAGGCGTTGCCCGAGCCAAAATGTCCAGCGTGAAAAACATGTTTCTTTCTTTTTCGCTTGAGCAGAGGCAGGAGCAGATCTGTCTGGCCATTTTTTTCAGACACATAGCTACTGCTGCTACTTCTTAGCAGAGAATCAAATCAATAATCACAGATAGCTCGCTGACGTTAACTGACTAGCTAGCTACAGTCGCTACCTACAGGAATCAGCACTTCAAATTAGCTTGCTCTAACGTTAGCTAAAACATTCGACTAACATCGATTAAAAACAGACTTTCAATTGAGATATATACAGTTCAAACTTGCCAAGAAAGCGACAACAGAATGTAAATGAAATAGCTACCCTGTATGCCCGTTTGGTGGGACATTTTGTCCTTTTTATCGTAAGAAAGGTTGATGAAGGAGAGAACCAAGCCAGGGTAAGGAAGTAGGAAGCGGACTAAAGTAACTTCATGTGTCGTCAGCATCAGCACGGTCACGTGGTTCAACATGTTGTCACGAGAAGAAATAAAACATATCGGATGAATTATTACGTTCCTGCATTATTCAAATGAGCCCCCAAAAAATATATGCGATGCTTTGACCTCAGGATTCAGGAAGTCTGTTTGTTTTTGTGGTATCTGAGGAATTTATGACTTTGCTAATGGTTTCAAATGGTTTTAGAGGATGTTGACTCAGCTTAAAGGGAGCATCTGGGGAGTAGTTCTATAGGGGTACCCTAAAGCCGAGGAAGTCTGTTAGGTGGCCTCCTGGGATTGGTCTGTAGGGAAAACACCCATATTATGTTACATAGGGCATAGGATATAAATACCACGGTTAAAACAAAGGAGGACAGAACAACATATTACAGATTGGGGTCGTTGTTCTCCAGATATCTGCAGATATCTGTAAATTGACGCTGTAACCCTTTGATATAAATAAACCTTTATAATCAAAGTACAGTGTCAGCGGAATTCTTGTTCTCACAGCATCTCAGCATAGTTTTCTCGACACCACATTTTCTATACACTCTGGAACGGAGGAGCTAGCTATTTTATAGGCTACACCCTACAGTCTGCAATGTTACATCTGCAGTGTTACATTTGTAACTTTTGCAATGTAGCCTATTGTTTGTGATGCAATGCTTCAGATATTTTCAGATTTCCGGTTTAAAATCTAGTAGCTATAGATAGGAGTCTACACATTAGGCCTATAATCAGTATCAGTGGGCTATTTGTTGGCAGTGGACAATAACTTGAACTATAGGCTAAATATAATGAAATGTAGATTTAGGCTATATGAAGATTTATCACACATTGCAGTGACTAAGAACTCTGCTACAGGCCTACATCTGTGATTTCCATCTTTTTTTGTAGGCTCAGTTATCTCCTCCTTATCAAAAATAATTTGCTAAATCTTGGCAGGGGACTGTAATATTAACCAGATGGATTAAATTGTTTAGCCTAAAATTGCCTTAACGAATGTTGGCCTTTGGAATTGAAAAGCATTATGCAATACTTAATATAATTGTGTTTTACTCCGATAGGTTATTGCAAATATTTGCCTTTTGTTATGCAATTGATGTTTTGATTAATTCAAGTTGCGTCTTAGCGTAAGCCTAATACACGAAATATTTTTATTATTTCGGTGATGTGAGGACATAGCTGTGAAAGCCTGCTTAACACAACATCTGGGACGGTACAGTACCACGAGGCTTTTTTTCAAATGCTTCCTGTCTGCTGATTTCATCCCCTCCCCTCTGGATATAAATAAATATTTATATGCATGCATTAGGAAAATCACCCAGCCACCAGTGGAAGCTTAATGTGTTTGTTACATTGCAATGCACTGATGGTATTCGCCCGTCCTGATAGAAGCATATATCCACCGCGCGCCTCTCCAGCGTCATCATCACAGACAGAGACCAGCGAGCCGCTTCGGCCGTGCTGACAAAGCAGCGCCTGGCTGCCCCGTCGCTGCATGGACAACCAGCACAATGGCAGAGGATTTGGGGGTGCCTCTGTTTAAGCAACAACAGGTCGCATGGATAATCCCGCCACAGCCGAGCCAGCCGTGTTTACCCCGTCTCTTAGTTACGATGATTAGAGCGCCGCTGTCGACTAGTGGTGCTTGATGAGGCAGGAGAGAGAGCGGTGCGGAAGCGGGGCTTCTCGTCCTGACAATACGGATTAAGAGGGAAACGCAAAGCAACGTGGAACAGGTAAATGCGTGGCGTACGTGTGCGTGGCGTGCTTGTGTCGGTGTGTGTATGTAGACTATCCATATCAAAGTACAGGGGATGCTTTCTCATTAAATCTATATGTAGATGGCTTGCACACACCATTATTGTGCAATGGGTAGGCTTCAGTTGTGTAATCAGATAATTCCATTCGGGGTTGCTAAAGTATAGGGATCGAGTGTTATCTGAGATGGGCTAAATCTGCGGTGACATTAGCAGACACAGCACAGCATCGCTGTTGTGACGATGTGGAGATGCATGTGTTCATCGATTTAATGATTGAGCTCACATGAGAACCAGAAATTGCTAGAACCGAGAGGGAGAAGGGGAGACTTAAAAATGATGGAACTCGTGTTCTGAATTTCCTGTCGTTTTTTTAGGTACGTCCTTCTTATTGGTCAGTACAGCAGTAAATATATTTCTTAAGGTGGTCCAGAAGAAAAACATGGTGTGGAAGGGGAGTTTATTTATTTTATTTATTCAGTGAGCAATCTACATCATCATCATCAACATCATCATCACACAGATGATGCATCATGCATCTGTAGCTCAGCTGGTAGAGCACGGCGCTTGTAACGCCAAGGTAGTGGGTTCGATCCACGGGACCACCCATACACAAAAAATGTATGCACGCATGACTGTAAGTCGCTTTGGATAAAAGCGTCTGCTAAATGGCATATTATTATTATTATATCTCAGTCTTAATGATTGATAGAGGGATGCTTCACTCTGCCTCTCCTGATAAAAGACCATCCACTGAAGCCGAGCCATAACACCAACAACACCCAAGGAAGCACATTATACCAAGACAAACATGATGCTGGTGAAATTTAATATCCACATAGCCCAGTTTGACACTGCTCTTAATCTGGGGTCTTACATGATCATACAAATTCCCAGTGTGGATATTTGAGGAAACATGATCGGAGGCAGGAGGAGACAGATTTGGAAGCACCAGGAAAAGGCAAGGCAGTCAAGGGGTGAGTTAGTGATGAGGTGGAGTCCTGGAATGAATAATAGTCCACAGATTTAAAAATACAGAGGGTTTACTGTCCTTCTGGGAACTGACCCAAGCACTGCCCGGCAGTGGAACCAAAATATCAGCATGATGGTGCTAAATCTGAGGGATGTACAGCTAAGCACTTAATGTGAGACAGCTCCAAGAGACTGCCTTGTGTGACACTGTATTTTTACATGATCTTATTGATTGAGGGAATATCTCTGGAGAACCTCTGAAATCAAAGGTCATCCCTGGCAAATAAATGGATTAGAAGAGAAATCTAAAATAAATGCAAATGGACACCATTTTGAAGAGTAGACGACCATGATGAAGCTCTGAGGCTGCACTGTTGACCAGACTGATAGATGGGAGTTAGGACCTCTCCCTGACATTTCTCAGATAATCTCAGTCTGGATGATGGACCACTTGTCTGTCCTGCTCTTAGTGTGATGATCACAGTATGGAATATTCTGAGTAGTCTGAATTTAGAATAATCCCAATCCCAATCTCTGGTATTTACTCTATAATCTCAGGAACTCTGTAATGTTTCCACTGTAATCCACTGCGGATTTCCCTCAGGCAATGATCTTCTCTCCCTCTTCAGGTGGACTGTGGCTTGGGGTCCTTCAAGATGGATATAGATCCCTGTTTCCGCTACTATTTCCAACACCCATGGTCTCGTCTGTTCGTGGCCTACCTCGTCACCTTCTGCAACTTCCTCATCTTCGCCGAGGACCCTGTCTCCCACAGCCAGACGGAGGCTCACATGATTGTGGTGGGAAACTGCTTCTCCTTCATAGTGAACAAGTACCCTGGCGGAGGATGGAGCGTCCTCAAAGTCATGTCGTGGCTGATGGCCATTGTCACTGGAATGTTTGCCGGGAAGTTCATATTCCACCGCAGGCTCTTTGGTAAGTCATGCGCGCCCTAATGAGAAATGCAGCCCTACAAACTAGGGCTGTCCCTGACGGAAACAATTATTGGTCGACCGAGAGTCGTCAGTTCTTTCGACCAATAGATTGGTCAAAATTTAAAACGTGTATTTTTCCATATATAGACTCACCCTTTGTTTAAATAAAATCAACTATATGTAGGCTACTGAGCATGTCTGATGCTTTAAGCGCTGCGATTAAAAATGAAGAGACACAAATTACTAAAGAGGGAGCCAGAGACCAATATAGCCTAACCAGAAGAGAAAAACCTGTTCCTGACCAAACCCTCCTCCTCCAGCTGCCTGCTGCTGCTGGCCTTCACAGATTCTGCCATTAAGCTCCTGAAGTTGCCGGTAATAGGCTACACCAGCGGTCAGCAACCTTTTCCATTTGGAGTGCCAAGTTATCGTACCATTTCTACTGATCTGCGTGCTGATGAGTCATCTACTGATGATTTTCAAATGCACATTTTTGTGGAACAGTTTTATTTAATTTATAATAAAGTCTTCATATCTCGAAATCAATGTCATGTGGTTAATCAAAATTATATCTAAAGGAAAATTATACAAATCTAAAAGTAACTTCTATTGCCTTTGCCAATATGTAAAAATAGCCTACATAAAGCCAACAAATAAAAACATTGCAGCCCGCAGGTAGAAAATATCCTGATATATCCTATACATCACATTGGCTACGCATGGCCTGTCTGCAAGGAACTTGAAACATTGTATCAACTATTAACTTGGTCAGGCCTGAAGCTCATGCTAGCAAACTTGCAACATTGTATAAAATATTCTGGGCCCTCAGAGTTTCCGTAGGCTGTTTGTGCAAGGGATAAGAAGTAATCAGGTAGGCCTTTTTTTATGACGTTTCTACTGGATCAGAGCATTACATTTTTTCCCCTTTCATGCTGAGTGGTTATCTAAAGAGAGAGAGCTGGAAAGATTTTTCAAATAGGCTACTTTGAGGAACTATTGTCATTCTCAATGGATGTAAAAACAGGCTTTGTTTACTTGCTGTTTGAGGCGAAGAAAAAATTACTTTGAGAAGCTCTACAGTGATGGTGAGTTAAGACAATCAGAAATAGTATCAGATCCCCAAATGGGCACATTTATAAGCCTACATTTTCACGCAGGCCAGATGGCCTAGGCCTACTTCTATGCATGTCCTTACTAAAAATTGAAAGGAGCACTCCAACAAAAGACAATTAATAACTTGACAACTCGTAAATGGAATGAAATAAATCAAAACTGTAGCCTAGGTTGTGCGCTCTACAAACAACGTGTCCACTCCTACAATGACAACAGTGTAACAAGACTGTAATAATAATATATTGAATGCGTTAACAGAAATTACAAAAACCAAACAAACATTGTAGATACAAAATTATGGTAAATAACGGTAAATGTACTGCTGGTGATACTGGTGTGCTGCTTCTGATGTATTTGATCAGCTTTATCACCCTCAACTCCTCCATCCTTCTGTCCTCCCCTCTCCACCTTCCTGCCACCTCACACATTCTTTCTCACTCCCACGCCACCCCCTATCTCCTCACTCCCACGCCACCCCCTATCTCCTCACTCCCACGCCACCCCCTATCTCCTCACTCCCACGCCACCCCCTATCTCCTCACTCCCACACCACCCCTATCTCCTCACTCCCACGCCACCCCTTATCTCCTCACTCCCACGCCACCCCCTATCTCCTCACTCCCACGCCACCCCCTATCTCCTCACTCCCACGCCACCCCCTATCTCCTCACTCCCACATCTCCTCACTCCCACACCACCCCTTATCTCCTCACTCCCACGCCACCCCCTATCTCCTCACTCCCACGCCACCCCCTATCTCCTCACTCCCACATCTCCTCACTCCCACACCACCCCTTATCTCCTCACTCCCACGCCACCCCCTATCTCCTCACTCCCACGCCACCCCCTATCTCCTCACTCCCACGCCACCCCCTATCTCCTCACTCCCACGCCACCCCCTATCTCCTCACTCCCACATCTCCTCACTCCCACGCCACCCCCTATCTCCTCACTCCCACATCTCCTCACTCCCACGCCACCCCCTATCTCCTCACTCCCACGCCACCCCCTATCTCCTCACTCCCCTATCTCCTCACTCCCACGCCACCCCCCTATCTCCTCACTCCCACGCCACCCCCTATCTCCTCACTCCCACATCTCCTCACTCCCACGCCACCCCCTATCTCCTCACTCCCACATCTCCTCACTCCCACGCCACCCCCTATCTCCTCACTCCCACGCCACCCCCTATCTCCTCACTCCCACGCCACCCCCTATCTCCTCACTCCCACGCCACCCCCTATCTCCTCACTCCCACATCTCCTCACTCCCACGCCACCCCCTATCTCCTCACTCCCACATCTCCTCACTCCCACGCCACCCCCTATCTCCTCACTCCCACATCTCCTCACTCCCACGCCCCCCCTATCTCCTCACTCCCACGCCCTATCTCCTCACTCCCATGCCACCTACACTTCCACATTTTGTTTTTACATTTGACATTTTTGTCATTTAACGGACGCGCTTATACATTTTTGTACTGGTCCCACGTTGGAATCGAACCCACAACCCAGGTGTTGCAAGTGCCATGCTCTGCCAACTGAGCCACACAGTCCAGCAGCACCCCGTTACCTCTCCTCCCTTTTCAGGCTACATCCACCCCTTCCCCTGCCTCACTCCTCCCTTCTCACCTCCCTGCCACCCCCCTCTGTCCTCCCTATCCACCCACCTCCCTCCTCTGCCTACCACTGACCTACCATTGACTGTGACCCTTCCTTGGCATTTCCTCTGTTTACCCTGTGAAGGGGCTCAGATGACTTCCTGTAACTCACTCCTTCCATTCCCCGCTCACTTAACCCAGGATATTGGCCCGGGCCGTCTTCCTCAGATGAGATGTTAATGCCTGTAATTAGTGGGGTCACAGCGTGGATGATCTTTCCAGAGTCTCTCCGGTCTCTGATTGTCTCCACAGAGCATAAATAGAATCTGAGGGGACCATGACTATTCCATGTGCTGCTCTCTATAAATATAGAATGGTGTAGTCTTCACTTAGGTCGGGAAAGGGAAAATTCCCATTATGCTTCCTCTATGCTAATGAATGGGTATATGTCTGATAGCTGCTCTGCCCTTCCAGATCTTCCAAGTCTTAATCTATTGAATTATCCTATGAATTATAAGTATGGGAGAATGTCTGCTAAAATGACTAAAATGTAAATGTAAAAAAAAGTACTTTTTTTTATACCTGGATGACGCCACAGTTCATTTTCATATTAGCTAAATGTGAGAGTTTGAATCCACTTAGCTTTTTTACTCCTACACAAAAGCAGGCATCTTTAATGCATTTACAGCACTACAGTTCCGTTGATCTTTCATAATTGCTAGGAATCTTATGTCACATGGTCTTCAATCGGTACTCAGCGTGGCTTTCCTCTGAGGACAGTGTATTCAGGTCAGCGCTCTACACTTAAAGCCCAGGGTTTCAGGGCATACAGCGAGAACAGAAAGCAAAGACTAAAATGTAAAATATAGACTGCCTGCTCCTTTCCCAGCTAGCACATAACGTTCTGAGAACCATATGTAGGGTGTCCAATCAAAAACGCATCTTTTGACCAATGGGTAAAATAACATGTTAATTGTGTAGATAATCCTCTAAGAAAACCAATGGTCCAAACCACAGGAGTTTGCTGAGGGGAGGACGGCTCATAATAATGGCTGGAATGGAGTGAATGGAATGGATTCGATACCATTCCATTGATTCCGTTTCAGCCATTACGATGAGCCTGTCCTCCACAATTAAGGTGCCACCAACCTCCTGTGGTCCAAACCTCATGTCTCTATCATAATCCGTTCAAACCCAGCTAGCACATAACGTTCTGAGAACCATATGTTTTTTAGAGCTTGGTGAGAGCGTGGTTGTCCTATGGTTATTTTGCATACAACCTTCCCACAATGTTCTAGGAATGGTGCAGGACGCCCAGCTAGCATATAATATTCTGAGAACATGTTTCAATAAGACTTTTAATAACACTGCTAGCTAGGGGCCTCCTGAGTGGCGAAGTGGTCTAAGGCACTGCAGTGCTTGAGGCGTCACTACAGATCCGGGTTCAATCCCGGTCTGTGTCACAGCCGGCCGCGACCGGGAGACCCATGAGGCGACGCACAATTGGCCCAGCATCGTCCGGGTTAGGGGAGGGTTTGGCCGGCCAGGATGTCTTTGTCTCATCGCGCTCTAGCAACTCCTGTGGCGGGCTGGGTGCATGCACGCTGACACGGTCGCCAGTTGTATGGTGTTTCCTCCGACACATTGGTGCGGCTGGCTCCCCGGGTTAAGCGAGCAGTGTGTCAAGAAGCAGTGCGGCTTGGCAGGGTCGTGTTTCGGAGGACGCATGGCTCTCGACCTTTGCCTCTCCCGAGTCCGTACGGGAGTTGCAGAGATGGGACAAGACTGTAACTACCAATTGGATATCATGAAAAAGGGGTAAAAAAAAGAAACTGCTAGCTTAACTGTTTTGAACTCCAAGCACAGATAGGACACATGGAAATTCATTTGCTTAGGCATTAATCAAGCAAACACATTTCTTTTTTTATTGTGGCATTGTGGCATTCAAACCTATGATCTTCTGCTCTCTATCCATGGGATTAGTCCAGTTTAACACCAGGATGGAGCTAGCATGCCATGTTTTTTTAACTCATAAAAAGCTGTTCATTTTAGTCTATTCAAACAGACCTAATTTCAAAGGAAACAAGCACTCATTAAGATCAGCTGTGGCCAATTAGTGGGCGCGGCCAACACACCTGAACACACTTAACAAGATAGAGGATAGAGAGAGTTATGTTGATGCTGAGAACGGAATGCATATGTTTATAAATAACATTCGTAGAACATTTTTCTGAACGTTACTAATGTTTTCTTGTGGTTTTTATGGAACGTTTTCTTAATGTACTGAGAACATGACTTTATATTGAACCATGCGGAAACCTGCAGAAAACGTTATGCTGGAGTACTGAAATTCTCACAGAAGAACGTTATTTCTTAACATTCTCTGAATGTTCTGATAACATGGCTTTAAACAGAACCATGAGGAAAACGTTATGCTGAAGTACTGAAATTCCCACAGAAGAATGCTGTTTCTTAACGTTCTCTGAATGTTCTGAGAACATGGCTTTAAATAGAACCATGAGGAAACCTGTAGAAAATGTTATGCTGAAGTACTGAAATTCCCACAGAAGAACGTTGCTTCTTAACGTTCTCTGAACAATTTGAGAACATACATTTAAATAAAACCATTAGGAAACGTTATGGGAAGGTTGTATACAAAATAACCATAGGACAACCATGCTCTCACCAAGCTCTAAGAAACATATGGGTATGGTTCTCTTTTATGTAGTTCTTGCCAATATTCTGGGAATGTAAAAAAAAAAAAGAATTCTACACAATAACATCAATTAGCTCTTTAAATTCCATTCTTAGAACATGAAGAAAACTTTCCATAAAAAACACAAGAAAACTTTAATAACCTTCAGAGAACGTTCTCAGAATGTTATTTAAAAACATATACATTCTCAGCGTCAACAAAACTCTATCTTGTAAAGTGTATTCAGGTGTGTTGGCCACAACCACTAATTGGCCACACCTGATCTTAATGAGTGCTTGTTTCCTTTGAAATGTGGTCTGTGTGTTATTAAAAGTCTTATTGAAATATTCAGTGCACGTTTTAAGGAAGTTATTCAAAAACCTCCAAATAGCCTTAAAGTGTTGTTCTTAGTGTTAAGAAAATGTTCAATAATAACCATAACAAAACTTTCACAACATTTAGAGAATGTTCTCAGAATGTTTTTTAATTACCTTCAAATATCCTGTCATTTTCATTCTCAGACCGTTAATAAAACCTCCCAGGAAAACTTTCAAGGAACCAAAGTAAACTGTTCTGAGAACCCCCCCTGCAACCTCAAAACAAACGTTCCCAGAACAGGTGAAATGTTCACTCCTGTAATCAGAATGTTTCAAAAACGTTCAGTTTTACCGGTCAGGAAGCATATTCCCACAACCAATGTGAAACAAAAAACATACGTTCCCACAACTTCCAAGGAACCAAATGTGCTAGCTGGGCTCTCTCTTTAGAGCTGGAGCCAGGTAGGACTAATGCACTTCACAGGCCACAGAGTAGAGCAGCACAGGGCACAGAGTGCAGAGGGAACAGATGGTATGTGTGTGTGTATGTGTGGGCTTGGGTGATTGAGTGAGTGTGCGATAGAGAGAAGCAGGGAGAGATAGAAATGTAGAAATGGAAAATGAAGCGCAATGGTGAGGGACAAAGGGGGGTTCAGCACAACAATTTTGCAATGCTGTTATGTAATCCTAAAAATCAGAGATGAGCAGAGCACAGAGAAGAGCCACTGATGCCCACAGTGACTTTATGTGTGAAGAGATATCAACCATTATGTATCGTTAACACAGGCACATGATCACTATGCCCATCCTACCCCATCCTGCAGCACGCTTGGTTGCTTTCATTACTAAAGTATAGCTAGGGCAGCTCCTCTCCTCTCATACCTACCTACACTACAACATGATATGTAGGTATGCACACTTACTTAACTACAAGTACAGTAATATCTTATTTATGGCAAATGTATTATAATAGTAATGAGAGTCATTGTACAGTAAATGCCAAGCTCTTTATCTGATCACTGGTATTTAGACTTTTCGTTTGTTTTCTTTTTCCAATTGAAGATTGTCTTTCTTGCATAATAGATGGAGTTATTCATGCTGCTATTATTTGTGTTCAACTAGCTACGTATCGATTTGTAATTAAATGGAAACCAGACATTGTTTTGCTTGCTGACACATTCCACTGCATCATTTATCATTATGATGGCCTAGAAAAATCGGAATATCACAACCAGTCATTTTACGGTGAATTACACCACCTCCTCCCACTGGCGATATGGCTTCTTCACAGAGGACTATACGTGACTTACCCAGAACCCACTCATACATGAATCCATTTGTGACACAATACTTTGTTCCCATTCCAAATATTCACTGCTTTTGTTGTGTTAGTAATAACGTTGGCTGCTATCTAGGGGAATGAGAGGAGGTGGTAAGAGCAGAGTGGGTTGTGTTTTTATTCTCCAATAGCACAGCCAGCCACACTGCACACAGCACAAGGTGATGGATGGTTAGTGACAGACTATGCGGGTTAAGACTACCTCCCAGGCACATGGACAACCTATGCTATTTCACCCAGCCACTCAAGGCTATGTGCTCTCCAATTGAGTGGCATGTCTTCTGGTCATTCAGTGAGAGCTTGGCTGTCTCTGTGCCTTTGTTATTAAAACAAGGACATGGTTAAAACAAGGACATGGGGAATTGGTTTTGTCTGCCCGTGTGAGGTTGTATGCTCAGTATTGTATTAGATTTGGGATACTGCATGTTCTGTGTTGCATACAGTACATACAGCATACCTGTTCCCTGTCTGCCCTGATCCAGCAGAGCACTCAGTATTTCATGCTTCCAGCCTTCATCGTAAAACAAGGCACCTTTCCATTAAGATGCAATAGAAGCCACTTCTCATTCTACGTTGTGCTGCACCAGTTTCAGATTAACATAATGTATGCATCTTTGTTTCCTGTGCGTTTTCCAAGGCTTGTGTTCTCAGTGAATGTTTAGCATTGTAAATTGAGCAGAGTAATGGTCCTAGTTTAGGATTATTCCAGTCATCCTACCAGGAAGTTCCAGCCTATCCCACTGACCATGGAAGTTCCTTTTACTGTATCAAACCCAGATCCTTCATCTTTGATTCAGTACTATGAGAACAGGGCTTCTTTGATATGAGTCATCATGATGGATTCTCCAGCTCACATGCCACTCAGAACAGTATAAACTGCTTGAGAAAAGACTGAAATGGGAGACCCAGTTTTTGTTTTGTTAGACTTTGATGATTTAGGATTTTTAAAATCCAAGTTAACGTCAATGCCCTGCTGTGAGTGGTGCATATGGTTGTTCTGTTGTTAAAGCAAAGCGCCCTCCCCTTTGAAACACTGCTCCTCCTGCCTGATCCTGAGCCCTCCGACCGCAAAGCACTACAGAGGGTAGTGCGTACGGCCCAGTACATCACTGGGGCCAAACTCCAGCCACCCTAGTCATAGACTGTTCTCTCTGCTACCGCACGGCAAGCGGTACCGGAGCGCCAAGTCTAGGTCCAAAAGGCTTCTTAACAGCTTCTACCCCCAAGCCATAAGACTCCTGAACAGATAATCATGGCTACCCGGACTATTTGCATTGTCCCCCCACCCCACCCCAAACCCCTCTTTTACGCTGCTGCTACTCTGTCTATTATTTATGCATAGTCACTTTAACTCTACCCACATGTACATATTACCTCAATTACCTCAACTAACCAGTACCCCCGCACATTGACTCTGTACCAGTACCTCCTGTATATAGCCTGTTCTTTTATTTTACTGCTGCTCTTTAATTATTTTCTATTTTCTATTTTTTACTTAACACTTTTTTTTCTTTTTCTTAAAAAACTGCATTGTTGGTTAAGGGCTTGTAAGTAAGCATTTCACTGTAAGGTCTACACCTGTTGTATTCGGCCCATGTGGCAAATAAAATGTGATTTGATTTGATCCTTGGCTGTAGCTGTAGCCTTAGGGATGCCACCTGGGTTCTGTCACATGTTGTTACAGTGGTGCATTATGGGTAAGATGGTCCTGTGTGTGGCGCTACTGGTGGCCAAGGGTCAGAGTTTGCTTGAGCGTGTGGGTTTAAGTGTGTGTGTGCGCCTCTTTGAAATACAATGTATATAACCCTATGCCTCCTCGTTGTATCCTCTGTTTAATACACAACAACAGATCAGTTCAGACCTCCCTCTATTAGTTGCCCCTCAGATGCCTGCCTTTCACAGTAAATAATAGAGGATTGTACCAGTGCCAGGACTGAACAATGCCCTCATGGCTTTATTGTGGTTTACAGTAGTGCATTTAAGACATGGACCAGCAGACTGTAGCTGTGTTGAGACTGATGGGTTGTAATGTAATATTGATGTGTGTGGGAGAGCGTTGAGGCAGAGGGGAATTTGCCACTATCTGAGACCGTAGCGCTTTCTACATAGGCATGTTGTTGTTTTAGAGGGAATTGTTTTTACTGTTTGATACATTTTTGCTCAGACAACAACATTTTAGCTAGAGGTCCATTCTCTACCACGCTATCTTCAGCAGAATCTTTAATGTGTCTATGATCTATTATGTGTCCAGGATCAATTGTAAACAGTGAAGATGTTCATCCACAAGACTGGTTTACACTAAAACATGAATAAGTAACCCCCTTTTCACAAGATTTTGATCTTCACGTAACGACATTAGTATTGTATTCTGACAATGAAAAGTAAAAAAAAGTAGTCCCCTGTAGCTCAGTTGGTAGAGCATGGCGCTTGCAACGCCAGGGTTGTGGGTTCATTTCCCACAGGGGGGCAGTATGAAAGTGTATGCACTCACTAACTGTAAATTGCTCTGGATAAGAGCGTCTGCTAAATGACTAAAATGTAAAAGTGTAAAACAAATTGTGTTATTTTCATAATGTAAACTCATTCGAAACATCCATTTGCTTTGAATGAAAGATAAAACGGTCCCGGTGTTTGTGAGAGAGAGAGAGAGAGAGAGAGAGAGAGAGAGAGAGAGAGAGAGAGAGAGAGAGAGAGAGAGAGAGAGAGAGAGAGAGAGAGAGAGAGAGAGAGAGAGAGAGAGAGAGAGAGAGAGAGAGAGAGAGAGAGAGAGAGAGAGAGAGAGAGAGAGAGAGAGAGAGAGAGAGAGAGAGAGAGAGAGAGAGAGAGAGAGAGAGAGAGAGAGAGAGAGAGAGAGAGAGAGAGAGAGAGAGAGAAGAGAAAAAGAGAGAAGAGAGAGAGAGAGAGAGAGAGAGAGAGAGAGAGAGAGAGGAGGCAAACAAATGAAATGGGCAAAGGAAATTGCTTGGTTTCTTAGGATGATTGAAGTCATAAATGACTGGGGAAATGATTTAACAAGCCTCTCTGACAGTAGCTTGGCCCCGCTAGCCAGCCGTCTCTGTTGAAGGAGCCTCGGCTAGGCGCTGGAAGTGCTGCCTTCCATCTCCCAGTGGAGGAGGAAGGGAAGGAGGGAGGAAGGGAGGAGGTTCTAGAGGAATAAAAACACCAACTTATCAAATATTTAGCTGCCAGTGACAGGGCACCGAGCTGGACATGGAATCAATCCAGGCACAATGAGATCAAATATTGAGCTTTGAAAAAACCTTAGATTAAATTAAGTCCTGATATCTTTATTAATCTATCTATAGCAGACATACAGCCTTCAGATAGCCAACCTACCACAGCTTCTCCTTTTCCATCCCACATTATTACAGGGAGGGAAAAAAGTATTTGATCCCCTGCTGATTTTGTATGTTTGCCCACTGACAAAAGAAATGATCAGTCTATACTTTTAATGGTAGGTTTATTTGAACAGTGAGAGACAGAATAACAACCAAAAAATCCAGAAAAACACATGTCAAAAATTTTATAAATTGATTTGCATTTTAATGAGGGAAATAAGTATTTGACCCATCTGCAAAACATGACTTAGTACTTGGTGGCAAAACCCTTGTTGGCAATCACAGAGGTCAGACGTTTCTTGTAGTTGGCCTCCAGGTTTGCACACATCTCAGGAGGGATTTTGTCCCACTCCTCTTTGCAGATCTTCTCCAAGTCATTAAGGTTTCGAGCCTGACGTTTGGCAACTCGAACCTTCAGCTCCCTCCACAGATTTCCTATGTGATTAAGGTCTGGAGACTGGCTAGGCCACTCCAGGACCTTAATGAGCTTCTTCTGAGCCACTCCTTTGTTGCCTTGGCTGTGTGTTTTGGGTCATTGTCATGCTGGAATACCCATCCACGACCCATTTTCAATGCCCTGGTTGAGGGAAGGAGGTTCTCACCCAAGATTTGACGGTACATGGCCCCGTCCATCGTCCCCTTGATGCGGTGAAGTTGTCCTGTCCCCCTTAGCAGAAAAACACCGCAAAGCATAATGTTTCCACCTCCATGTTTGACGGTGGGGATGGTGTTCTTGGGGTCATAGGCAGCATTCCTCCTCCTCCAAACACGGCGAGTTGAGTTGATGCCAAAGAGCTCCATTTTGGTTCCATCTGACCACAACACTTTCACCCAGTTCTCCTCTGAATCATTCAGATGTTCATTGGCAAACTTCAGACGGGCCTGTATATGTGCTTTCTTGAGCAGGGGGACCTTGCGGGCGCTGCAGGATTTCAGTCCTTCACGGCATAGTGTGTTACCAATTGTTTTCTTGGTGACTATGGTCCCAGCTGCCTTGAGATAATTGACAAGATCCTCCCGTGTAGTTCTGGGCTGATTCCTCACCGTTCTCATGATCATTGCAACTCCACGAGGTGAGAACTTGCATGGAGCCCCAGGCCAAGGGAGATTGACAGTTATTTTGTGTTTCTTCCATTTGCGAATAATTGCACCAACTGTTGTCACCTTCTCACCAAGCTGCTTGGCGATGGTCTTGTAGCCCATTCCAGCCTTGTGTAGGTCTACCATCTTGTCCCTGACATCCTTGGAGAGCTCTTTGGTCTTGGCCATGGTGGAGAGTTTGGAATCTGATTGATTGCTTCTGTGGACAGGTGTCTTTTATACAGGTAACAAGCTGAGATTAGGAGCACTCCCTTTAATCTCAGCTCATTACCTGTATAAAAGACACCTGGGAGCCAGAAATCTTTCTGATTGAGAGGGGGTCAAATACTTATTTCCCTCATTAAAATGCAAATCAATTTATAACATTTTTGATATGCGTTTTTCTGGATTTTTTGCTTGTTATTCTGTCTCTCACTGTTCAAATAAACCTACCATTAAGATTATAGACTGATCATTTCTTTGTCAGTGGGAAAACGTACAAAATCAGCAGGGGATCAAATACTATTTACCCTCACTGTATATAAATAACCCAATTCATTTACATGCTGTTTGGTCTATAACTGGGTGTCCTGTTTTGTGGTATTGCACCATCAAGTGGTTGTTAGTCCACTCAAACACATCCAGAACAACCATTACTGCCCTCCTTAGGGACCCTAAAACAGACGACTTCCCTTTAACACAATCCCACATGGGCTGGATAGGAGAGAGAGCCCTGCTTCGCTCTGCCGGGATATCACAGAGTTCAAACTGCAGCCCCATCATCCATCACATCGCCACATGATTTACCATTACAATAGTGCCAGGGTCCCCAGAGCTGCAGCCCACGGTAACTACAGTCTGTGGCTGCAGTAGCCTACAGTGCCTTCAGAAAGTATTCACACCCCTTGAATTTTTCCACATTTTGTTGTGTTACAGCCTGAATTTAAAATAGATTAAAAATAGATTTTCTGTCACTGGCCTACTCACAATACCCTATAATGTCAAATTAATAAAAAATGAAGAGCCGAAATGTCTTGAGTCAATACGGATTCAACCCCTTTGTTATGGCAAGCCTAAATAAGTTCAGGAGTAACAAGTCACATAATAAATTGCATGGACTCACTCTGTGTGCAATAATAGTGTTTAACATAATTTTTTGAATGACTACCTCATCTTTATACCCTACACATACAATTATCTGTAAAGTCCCTCAGTCGAGCAGTGAATTTCAAACACAGATTCAACCACAAAGATCAGGGAGGTTTTCCAATGCCTCGCAAAGAAGGGCACCTATTGGTAGATATGTAATTAAATATCCCTTTAAGCATGGTGAATACACCCAGTCACTACAAAGACACAGGCGTCCTTCCTAACTCAATTGCCGGAGAGGAAGGAACCCGCTTAGGGATTTCACCATGAGGCCAATGACTTTAACAGTTAGAGTTGAAGGGTTGTGATAGGAGAAAACTGAGGATGGATCAAGAACATTGTAGTTACTCCACAATACTAACCTAATTGACAGAGTGAAAATAAGAAATCCTGTACAGAATACAAATATTCAAAACAATGCATCCTATTTCCAACCTAGCACTAAAGTAATACTGGAAAAAATGTGACAAAGCAATGAATTACAGTGCATTCGGAAAGTATTCAGACCCCTTGACTTTTTCACATTTTGTTACATTACAGCCTTATTCTAAAATGGATTACATAGTTTTTTCCTCCTCATCAATCTACACACAATACCCCATCATGACAAAGCAAAAACAGGTTTTTAGAAATTTTTGCTAATATAAAAAAGAATAATACTGAAATATCACATTACATAAGTATTCAGACCCTTTATTCAGTACTTTGGCAGAGATTACAGCCTTGAGTCTTCTTGGGTATGACGCTACAAGCTTGGCACACCTGTATTTGGGAAGTTTCTACCATTCTTCTCTGCAGATCCTCTCAAGTTCTGTCAGGTTGGATGGGGAGCGTCGCTGCACAGCTATTTTCAGGTCTCTCCAGAGATGTTCGATCGGGTTCAAGTCCGGGCTCTGGCTGGGCCACTCAAGGACATTCAGAGACTTGTCCCGAAGCCACTCCTGCGTTGTCTTGGCTGTGTGCTTAGGGTTGTCGTCCTGTTGGAAGGTGAACCTTCGCTCCAGTCTGTCCTGAGTGCTGTGGAGCAGGTTTTCATCAAGGATCTCTCTGTACTTTGTTCATCCTTCCCTCGATCCTGACTAGTCTCCTAGTCCCTGCCGCTGAAAAACATCCCCACAGCATGATGCTGCCACCACCATGCTTCACCGTAGGGATGGTGCCAGGTTTCCTCCAGACGTGACGCTTGGCATTCAGGCCAAAGAGTTCAAACTTGGTTTCATCAGACCAAGCGGGCTGTCATGTGCCTTTTACTGAGGAGTGGCTTCCGTCTGGCCACTCTACCATAAAGGCTTGATTGGTGGAGTGCTGCAGAGATGGTTGTCCTTCTGGAAGGTTCTCCCATCTCCACAGAGGAACTCTGGAACTCTGTCAGAGTGACCATCGGGTTCTTGGTCACCTCCCTGACCAAGGCCCTTCTCTCCCGATTGCTCAGTTTGGCCGGGCGGCCAGCTCTAGGAAGAGTCTTGGTGGTTCCAAATGTCTTCCATTTAAGAATGATGGAGGCCACTGTGTTCTTGGGGACCTTCAATGCTGCAGAAATTTTTTGGTACCCGTCCCCAGATCTGTGCCTCAACACAATCCTGTCTCGGAGCTCTACGGACAATTCCTTCGACCTCATGACTTGGTTTTTGCTCTGACATGCACTGTCAACTGTGGGACCTTATATAGACAGGTGTGTGCCTTTCCAAATCATGTCCAATCAATTGAATATACCACAGGTGGACTCCAATCAAATTCTAGAAACATCTTAAGGATAATCAATGTAAACAGGATGCACCTGAGCTCCATTTAAAGTCTCATAGCAAAGGGTCTGAATATTTATGTAAATAAGGTATTTCTGTGCAAACAATTCTGAAAACCTGTTTTCGCTTTGTCATTATGGGGTATTGTGTAATTTAATCCATTTTAGAATCAGGCTGTAATGTAAGAAAATGTGGAAAAAGTGAAGGGGTCTGAATACATTCCGAATGCACTGTAGCTCAGGACCACTCTCCATATTTCCAAGCATAATGGTGGCTGCATCATGTTATGGGGAGTTTTTCAGGATAAAAAATAAATGGAATGGAGCTAAGCACAGGCAAAATCCTAGAAGAAAACCTGGTTTAGTCTGCTTTCCACCAGATTAATTCACCTTTCAGCAGGACCAAAACCTAAAACACAAGGCCATGTCTACACTGGAGTTGCTTACCAAGAAGACAGTGAATGTTCCTGAGTGGAAAGTTACAGTTTTGACTTAAATCTACTTGAAAATCTATGGCAAGACCTGAAAATGGTTGTCTAGCAATGATCAACAACCAATTTGACAGAGCTTGAAGAATTTTGAAAAGAATAATGGGCAAGTGTTGCACAATCCAGGTGAGGAAAGCTCTTAGAGACATACCCAGAAAGAATCACAGCTGTGATCGCTGCCAAAGGTGATTCTAACATGTATTGACTCAGGGGGTTGAATACTTCTCTAATCAAGATATATTCGTTTTATTTTTCATGTTTTATTAAATTTTTTACAAATGTTAGAATATTTGTTCTACTTTGATATTAGAGTATTTTGTGTAGATCGTTAACAAAAAATGACAATTAAATCAATTTTAATCACACTTTGTAGGTGTTGAATGTGGAGAAAAAAGAGTCAATGGGTGTGAATGCTTTCTGAAGGCACTGTATTCTGTGTCAGTGAATATCTGACGTCAGAGGATATTGTGTTCCCCCAACAGCAACATTTCCTCTCATTACCGGTTCTGTTTTATCTTGAAGATGTTACATTCTGGCAAAGGCCCCATTTTCAACCCTTTATCTTGCTCTTTAGATAAACACAGACACTTGACAAAGGTAGTATTTGCCCCCTCTCCCTCCTTGGTTGGCGTATCTTTTGTGAATATGTGTATTTTTAGACCATCAAATAAAACAATCTAACAAAGATTTTTTAGATTACTGAATTAATTTAATTGAATATGCCTAACTAACTATTGTAGGAGACTCTATCCTTCGTCAGCCCTCCACCACTACCCTCCTGCTACACCTACAGCACAGTCCCCTATATTGGCCCCTCCTGAGGGTCTGCAGTCTCTTCTGGAACCTGTCACTAGCCAGGATGTACAGCACGTGGTCCAGGCAGCTGCTCACACTACACGGGGTCTCAAAGAACTCACAGGAGGCATAGAGGACGTGCACGTTGGCTGGAGTCACCTGGTCGTGGATCCTCATAAACACCAGGGTCATCATCATGACGTGGTAGGGCACGAAGGACACCACGAACACCAGGAGGGCAGCGGTGATGAGCACCAGGGGCTTCCCCACCCACTGACCCCCGCCCCCTCTCCTCTTCCCCCGGGGGAGGCCCCGTAACACCTGCACCGTCATCCCATAGAAGGCCAGCATGTCACTGAATGGCAAGGCAAAGCCCACCAGAGTCTTGATGATGGAGATGGTTTTGACGAAGACAAACGGACCCTGGATGTGGTCCATGCACACGGTCACGTTCCCCGGTCTCTGGAAGGCGAAGGTCACGAAGAGGTCGGGGATGCAGCCCAGGAAGAGGAAGATCCAGACGCAGGCGCAGCAGAGCTTGGCATTACACGCGTCCCACCACCTGAGGGAGCTGATGGGGTGCACGGTGCCGGCGTAGCGGTCGAAGCTGATCAGAGTGAGGAAGAAGATACTCCCGTAGATGTTGATGTTGAAGAAAATCTTCTTGAGCTGGCAGAAGGTCTGGATGTCCCTGAGGCTGAAGTAGATGGTGAAGGGCAGGCTGAGTCACACAGGGCCAGGTTGAGTAGGAACACGTTGCTGGTGGACAAACTGCTGGTCCTCCTGAAGCAGGTATAGTTTAGCAGCACTGCCACGTTATCCAGGATGCCCAGAGGCAGGGCAAAGGTGAAGAGGACCAGGATGACGAAGCAGTACCACTGGCCATTCTCAAACTGACTGCAGAACGCCTCCGACTGGTTCAGGGGCAGGAATGGCACTGTGTGGAGTGGGGAAAAACAATAGACGGCCATTTAAAAAACATGTTGATTACAAACAGCTTGTATTTACCCCCAAAGCATTACCTCTGTTGTTGTGGGATGGGGCATTTTACAAGATCACTTAATACAGTATAAAAATATATATATATATATTTGTTGTAGTATCAAGGGTGGTCTTTCATGCCATATATAATTACTTGCATTTCAATTGATCCACATCTAGGTTATTCTAGCCAAGGTTCAGCGAGGATATACCATTATCATGAATAGATGAATGTAGAGTCGCCTGCCTGCTTGTCTCTAAACCCTCTCAGCCCTGTCCACCTCCTCAGTCCTGTGCCCAGTCACCAGGAAGTGACAGCCTGCCTGCTTGTCTCTAAACCCTCTCAGCCCTGTCCACCTCCTCAGTCCTGTGCCCAGTCACCAGGAAGTGACAGCCTGCCTGCTTGTCTCTAAACCCTCTCAGCCCTGTCCACCTCCTCAGTCCTGTGCCCAGTCACCAGGAAGTGACAGCCTGGCTGTTGTACTGTATGTGCTGGGAATAATTAAGCCTAGATTCCACTCCAATATGGAAACGCATGGTTTGCCTTCAATCAGAGACTGGCTATTGAAGGGTTGTTTCACCAATTCGGTACCTTTTGAGAAGTTTAACTTGGTCCAAATAAAAACGTTTGATTTCACCTAATTTTAACATTCTTTCATAAAGAGGACATGTTCAACTTAATAAAAAATAAGTTTTCCCATCTCGAGAGGTTAAATATAAAAAATGACTATAGAAATTGCATATTAAGTGCCAAATAATGTAACGGTTGACCATAACAGGGTTGATGATTTAATCTTGAATCAGCCATGAAACCCCTTGTGACAGGGGGAATGGAAGCTTGTTGTGTGCGACAGGGAGTGGCAATTGAATGCAAGCTTCACAAAAAATGTGCAATTGTGAAAACATTTCTAGCCTGTCTATCTATGGGTACAGAGTTGACATGTTATGCTCAACCCGCTACGTTTTCCACTCCAAAACACCAGAAAATGGCCAAAAAGAGTAGAACCAGCTCACCTGCTTTTACACGATGATTTGACTATTAGATGTTCAATGTTTCTTTTGATAAAACAATTAAAAAAGGAATAGTTTAACCATATTAAAACGAGTGTTCAGTTCATGTAACAGGGATGACCTTAAAATGAGGGACAAACGTAAATGAATCACTATATCACATAAAATAAATAATAATCTCCAGAAATGACTGTCAAAGCAACAAAATAACTAGGGCTTTACAATGATGGTGAAAACTTGAAGAAATATTGGGCTTAAGTGGGTTAAATTCCTCCTTGAAGTCACAGAGGATGGACAGAGGGAATTTTGCACATCAGTCTTTATTCATAAAAAATCGGATTTATTGAGTTCCCCATGTGGTGCATATTAAAGGACACTTCATTTAATATATTAATGTAACGCTTTCAAAATGCAATATTGGTGCACAATTTCTACTTAAAATATCAGAAGCACTCTTTTTGTGGAATCACCCTTATGTTGGTCATGCAAGCAGAAAGTGACATTTACTTTCATCACATTTCAACATAGCATCTGTGACAGAGTGCCAGAAGAGTTTTCTATTTTTAGAGTTGCAAAGACAAATTCTGATCTTCATGTAGCATACCCTAAAGGTTTTCACTATTGTGATGTTTTTAAGTCATTTTTCTGTGGACATTTACATTTTTTATGGGATCTTTCACACAAACCAAAAACTTTCCAAACATACTGAAAAACATTTAGAAAATTAAGACTATACCCATTCAAAAGACCACATTATACCATAAATACTGTTTTGGTGGCCACAAACTACAGTCATATCTAAAAAATATAACATGAATGTATCTTTACAGGTATACATCATTATGTGTCTGAATCAAAATGTGAGTGTGAAATAATGACTCAGAAGAGCTGTTCTTACCCTGTTTAATAAGCAGAGAGTTCATGATGACAGGAGGGACAGTGCTTGGGTCTCAGGTCTCCCCCAGTCAGTCAGTCAGTCAGAACACCTCCATCAGCTGTGGGCTTTTCATCAGTTTGGAGCTGGGGCTGTGACGCCTATTGTGTGTTTGATTGATTGCCTGCTCCAGTTTGTGAAGGTGTGTTTGTATTTTAGCTGTCTGGCACCAATGTTCCTGCTTAACTGCTTGTTAACCGACAGGATTGGAGTGTTTTTTTTCTCACATCTTTTCAAATCCTGTTTTGGTGCCATGACCTTTGTTTAATGTTAATGATAATTGATTATTCCACTAGTTTGTTAGATTTAAACAGTGGAAACGACCATGGTCAGGTGCATTTCACATTTAATGATTTCCACATCACATTTAGATGATGGTCAATATGAATCCTGTATAATTGAAGAAGGAGCACTTTTTTTCTCCAATTCATTATCAGCATCTGAAGTCAGTTCTGTGGTACTATCACTATATCACCACTAGATGGAGACAAGCACACATATTTGAATTTTGATGGGAGACAAACGTCTGGGGAAATGTGTGCGTGTGTGTGTGTGTGCATGCCTGTGTGCATGTTTGTGTGTCCAGCCTAGCTGAACGTTGTAAAAGTGGCTCATGAATCACTCGTTATCGGGCCTCTCTAAGGAGGGGAGGTGTGGTGACTCAAGGCAGTCCACTGAATAATCTTGAATCACCCCTAGTTAAATTCTACACTGATTGGCTCCGAGAAGGGTGCTCGACACCGTGCTCACTGGCTATGCTGGCGACTTTAAGAGTCAGATCTGCCGATACACACGCTGAAGAGCTGTGGCTCGTTGGCACTGCAGGCAATTAAGTTCATCCGTGCAAACCAATTCAATTATGGAGCTGTGATGGACCTCGAAATACCACAAAATACCACATTGATGCAACTGTCTGAATGGGGTTAAACACAATTTGGTTACAGGGAATGTAGCCAATTGAATCTCTTTGTTCTAAATAGTATTCCATCCCTTCTTTGTTCTATCTTATACAGTACATCAGGGTTCTTCAATTCCGGTCCTGGAGGGCCGAAACACTTCTGTTTTTTATTTCTACCTGATAGTTAATTGCACTCACCTGGTGTCCCAGGTATGAATTAGCCCCTGATTAGAAGGAGAGGATGAAAAACAGAGGTGTTTCGGCTCTCCAGGACCGGAATTGAAGAACCCTGCAGTACATGGTGCTTTGTGTAGTGGAGACCTCAATTTGTCTGCTGGATCAAAGGCTGTATAAGAATGCATTGCAGTATGAAAACCCAGGTCAACGCATGAAGAGACAGAAGTGTCCTATTCATTATGGTCGTAAAACAGCATCCGGGGACTCCACCTCTCTGAGGCAGTCTCAGTGGCTTTGGTTTTATTGGGAGAATGAGGGGAGTGAGCTGAGATTGAACAGCATGTAAGGCGCTCGGAGAGTGGGAGCATGGTCTTCTGGTAATGGGGAAATAAATGTGGTAATGGGGAAATAAATGGAGCAGTGGTGTCCTGTCTCTAGCTTATGCGTGTGGACACAACAAAACAAAACACTACACAACACCTCCCAGGGGCTGTAACTCTAAAAGAGCCTGACTGACTGGGGGAGACCAAAGCAAATAGTTGTGCCTGAGAGCATGCTGCCGCTAGGCTGGTATTGGCACACGACTGAGGTTTCTGAGGGGGAACCAGAAGGAGAGAAAGCCTGCTGTGTGTGTTAGCAACAGTATGGCCTCCCTGTGGGGAGAGAGGACTTGGGGTCAGGGGTAATGACATGGGACAGACTGGCATTGTACTGAATGAGCACCGAGCAGCAGGAGGGAAATAGAAAATGCTGTTATACACTAGCTACAGTTTGATTATACATATCCAATGAATTAACATTTTCTGTTTTGCAGTGACATTGGTTTAAGCCACTACTTGCAAAATGTTTATGATTAGTGTTGTGTTGTCATATGGATTAAGTTGCTTGGGTTACATTTATTCATATTATTGCCACAAGCAACATTTCATCTGATGTAGATGGCTGTCAAAATGATACAAACTATGCACTTAGTTTATCATTTTGTGGGCAACGCAATCCATCCATGCATTAGCTAAACTGATCGATTCATTCAAATCCAAAAGAACAATGGTGTAATGGAATTTCATAAACTGTATAGAGGAACTCTGGCACCAGAGGCCTGCTGTGATTATGTATTCAGGGCAGAAGGTGGACTATCTGAATCAATCTCATGCTCTCTAGCAGAGAGATCTTTCCTAGTAATTTGATTCCCAGCCAGAAGAATGGAAAAACACCACAGGTCATAAATGTCTGCATAATCAATCTAATCATGCTGAACTGTCCTCATGGAACACAAGCCAGGCAGCATCAGAGGCTTGGAACAGGGTCTCAGTCAGATTGCTTAAAATAGTTTGCTATATCACAGACAACATTATTTTTGATTCCAAAGAGCACAGACCAGTGATATTCTCTGACTTTATGGACTAAACAGATACCATTTTAGAACACTCAGTTCATTTGGCAAGGCTTAGTTCATCACCAAAAGAAATTGCACTGAAAGGAGGACATAGTGCTACAGAATGGTCTTTAATCAATTAGCTGATATAGCAACTATTGAATCTGAAACAGGAGAATTACTATCAGAACCCAAATTAACCAATCAAAGATTAAAATACTATATGTCAATCCCTCAGCCATAGTTATAACGCAATATCTGCTCTGTTCCGTTCAGAATCACTAGAAGCAGCAGACAAGGAGATCCAATTTCACCTCTGTTATTCTTATTATCCATGGAACCTCTGGCCCAGGAAATTTGTCAATCGAAGGAAATAACAAAGATTTCTCTCAAATGTACTGATAATTTCGTTTCGTTATACACAGACAATATTTTACTATATCTAGACAATGCATCTCAATCGCTCCCAAACGCATTGAAGATCATAGATAAATTCATCTTAATCTCAAATTATAAAATTAATCTAACCAAATTAGCCCTACTGCCTCTCAAGACCCCAATGGAGGATTCCATCTCTACTTAGGGAATCCCAATTGTTTCCCATTTTAAATATTTGGGAGTAGATATATTTCCTTCTTTAGATAAAACCATTGGCAGAAACTTTAACAGAATGCTCAAATCAATTCAATCCGAACTCAGTAGATGGAAAAATATCCCAGTTGCTTTAACCTGAAGAATATCTATTGTCAATGCTT
The DNA here is from genome assembly GCF_020615455.1 of Coregonus clupeaformis. Taxonomy (NCBI): domain Eukaryota; kingdom Metazoa; phylum Chordata; class Actinopteri; order Salmoniformes; family Salmonidae; genus Coregonus; species Coregonus clupeaformis. The sequence continues at coordinate 27,035,063 of NC_059210.1, forward strand.
CCCATGGCTCCCCCTTCTGGCTATTGGGATAAAATTCATAGTGCGGTTTCAAAATGTATATGGCAAGGTAAACGATCCCAGATAAAATGTATAATGCTTGTATAAATGTACAAAGAGGGAAAGACGAATACTATCTGTACTAAACTTTAAATTGTATTTCTAGGCTTTAGCGTTTCACCCCATCCTAAATTGGTTTAGACATGACTCTTCTCCCCCCTGGCTGAGTACATTTACATTTTAGTCATTTAGCAGACGCTCTTATCCAGAGCGACTTACAGTTAGTGAGTGCATACATTTTTTAATACTGGCCCCCCGTGGGAAACGAACCCACAACCCTGGCGTTGCAAGCGCCATGCTCTACCAACTGAGCTACACGGGGCCACAGTGTATAGAGTATAGAGCGAAATATGGTGTCTCCTATTGCCCTGGAAGAGTGGTCTTCACTGATATATCCCATAAATTATGTAAACTACTCTTTGATCCTATTATTGCTCACACAATCTCTATTTTGTGCAAAATTGAAAAACAATGTAACTGGGAATCAAAATGGCATGCCCATACTCCAATATTTCACAATAATGCCTTCCGATCTGGAGGGCGGCCTTTTGCATCTCCCCAATGGTCCAAATGTGGAATCCGTACCCTTACCGATATCATGGACAGTAATGGTTTGAGAACATTCCAAGATTTGAAAGATACATACACATTACCAGGCAACACATTTTTTCAATTTACAATTTAGGTCAGCTATGCTGGCCTATGGAGTCCCTTGGGAAACCCAACTACCGAAACATCCAATGATGGGATTTATAAATAAATTATCTGGGCACCCGAAAGCACTGATCTCTATAATATATCAACAACTTTGGAAAGCTCATATTCTGAGCTAGCCATTAAAAAAGTATGGCCCACAGATGTAATTGAAAAATATGACCTTGGCATCCCGTAATCCGAACTATCAGACAATAGTTCTCAGACTGTATTTAACACCAAGGAAACGTTTTACGATGAAATTGGCCCCAACTGTATACTGTGTTCCCTAAATCAGGTAGGCACATTCCTTCATATGATGTGGGAGTGCTCTGCAGTTAAATGCTTCTGGGGAAAATTTACAAAATTCATTTGGAAGTGCATGAATTTAAATATTCAATTCTTTCCATCTATTATGTTACTTAACGATGATAGCCCCTTGAATCTCAGAGAAGATTACTGCTGGCAGGCAGCACTGCTGCGAAAGATCTTGCTATCTTTATATGGATTTATTATATTTTATTTGGAACCTGTAACTCTGAAAAAAGAAAGAAAAATGACAAAACTAAATAAAAAGTTGGTCACAAAAAAAGAACTATCTTTAATTATCATTGCAATACTTTAAAGGGTGAGTTTCTGACAGATGGAATGTATATTGATGTGTATGAACATAGCCCATACTTTCATCATATGTCCTGGTACGGCAGACAGACATGGGTTGCATCTAAAATGGTACCCTATTCCCAATTCCCTATATAGTGCACTACTTTTGACCAGGGGCCCTGGTCAAAAGTACCCTGGTCAACAGTAGTGCACTATATAGGGAATAGGGTGCCATTTGGGACACAACCCCTGACTGACTGAGGGAATAGAATGCCCTGTGAATGGAGCCTGCCACTGAACAGGTGTCTCCTCTTCATGCCCTCCTATAGGTCGTTATCTGCGTCTGAAAATGTTCCGTGAGGATCACGGCTCCTGGATGACCATGTTCTTCAGCACCATCCTTTTCCTCTTCATCTTCTCACACATTTACAACCTGATCCTCTTGATGGCAGGAAGCATGGGGTAAGACACTCAATGTCTCATCCTTCTCTCTCATTCTCTCACTGCTTTAATTTGTTAGAACCTCTCTCTCACGCTCTCTCTCTCTCTCTCTCTCTCTCTCTCTCTCTCTCTGAGTTAACCGTGTGATAGATCCAAATGTCTCACCTGAGCGGAGGCTCAGTCTCAGTCCGATCAATCACGTCGACTTTAAGTCAGGGTTGGTGGAGATGGAGTGGGGGGAGGGCACCTGAAAGATCACCTTCAGCACCACCATAACACTTTAATGATGATCAGGTCGGCCATCTTGGTTTATTGATTACATCAGCCAAGTCAAGAGTCAAGATGGCTTCCCCTTTACCTTCTACTCTAGTGTTTTACCTACACTTAGTGGGTAACCAGCTGCAGAGCTATGTCAGTCACACACATCAAGCCAGTGACTGGAATCCATTTGAGCATTTTGATGTGTCAGTCAGTCTGAGGTAGAAAATGTATCCTTTTATCCAGCCAGCTGCGAGGTCGAGGGCTTATGATTTACCATGTGTTTTGTTTTGGTTGTATAACATTCACGTGACACAAGCAATTGCAAACACAAGCTGTCATTTGAAGTAGCATGGGCCATAATAAAATCTGTCATATAACGCATTTCAATAGCAATAAAAACCCTCCGCCATCCATAAGGTTGGACAAGCCGGTTAATATTGCCAGCGGTAAGGTGTTGTTGTTCTATACAGGGGAGGGGGATATGCTTCTATAATCAGGCTATCAGTCACACTGGCCAGAGCTGTGACAGTGACATCCATCATGTCTGCTCTTTCTGGTTGGCTGAGGAAGGGAAACACAGAGACGCATGGCTGAGCAGAGCAGCAAGTCCGATTATACGATAAATGTTGCCCGCTCAGGAAAAAGTTACATTTACAGTCTCTCTGAGTGTCTGTCACAAAGATGATTTCTCTCTACCACTCTCCTATGTCATGCTTTCAAATGTCCAATATAGTGCCTGTACTGCCTTGAGCAGTGACAGAAGTGTGTCTGTGTCTGTGCATGTGTATGGTAGGGCTGGGCGATATTCCGATTTTTTATAGTATGGTGGTATTGGTGTGTTTTATGTTTCTGAATAATAAAAGTCCTAAATATGTTTAATGAGTAGTGCATGACCCTTGAATGGCAACAAATTAATACATTCGAAGTGATTTTAATGGGCTTTCTTCATTCTGATGGTTTTATACTCAACCAAACTAGGACAAAACTAACAGTGAGCTAGTGCAATTTGTTCAACTTTTCATTTAATTTAGCACTGTAACAAAATATTGTTATAGACTGTATTGTAAAAATCCAGTATACAGTGTACAAAACATTAAGAACATAATCTTGAGTTGCATGACCCCCCCTCATTTCATGGAGGGCCGGTTGTCTACAGGTTTTTGGATTTTCCTTTTAATTAAGACCTAGACAACCAGGTGAGGGGAATTCCTTACTAATTGGTGACCTTAATTCATAATATGTCATTTAGCAGACGCTTTCATCCAAAGCGACTTACAGTCATGTGTGCATCAATCGTGTACAAGGGTGGAGCGAAAACCCACAGACACACGTCCCTCCGTGGAATGAGTTTGACACGTGATCTACACTGATTTGAAGCGGATTTAACAAGTGACATCAATAAGTGATCATAGCTTTCACCTGGATTCACCTGGTCAGTCTATGTCATGGAAAGAGCAGGTGTTCATAATATTTTGTACACTCAGTGTATATCGCACAGCCTTAGTCTATTGGATGTGTGTTCTAGTAGCTGTTGTCTTGAGACCTTTACCGTATTTTGGTGGCCATTGTTCTGTTGGAGTCTGAGAGAATGTCATTCTACTACAACATGGGAATACTCACTTATTCCTCACTGTGAGTGATGTAGCCTAAGCAGTAAAAGAACAGGGATACAGTGCAGACACAATGAGCTAGGCACATTCAATTGGTCATGTCAACTAGACATAACAATTAATAGTCCCTCAGACATATCAAAGTGCCTCTATGAGAGTTCCAATGACATTACCTAGCCATTTCAGGTTGTAAGCGTCTTATTTGAAAGATAGATGGTGCTGTTGTAAAGCAAGTGAACGCATCCTGCTAGCAGCCCGCCAAGAGGCAGTAGGAGCCAGCAGCCTGCCAAGAGGCAGTAGGAGCCAGCAGCCTGCCAAGAGGCAGTAGGAGCCAGCAGCCTGCCAAGAGGCAGTAGGAGCCAGCAGCCTGCCAAGAGGCAGTAGGAGCCAGCAGCCCCCCCTTTCTCTGCTCTACTCCTCTACTTTTTCTCCTGACTGTTCTGTTCTGTTCCCTGCTCCTCCTCTGTGTCCTATGAAGGCCAGGGCTCTGCCAGAGACGATTAGTCTTTACATCTCTGTTTAAGACGGACCTGTATGAGCAGTGTTTTCACACTCTGCCAGGCAGGACCGGGATGTACCTCAGATGAGATGGGCTCCAGGCTCTGAATGGAGCCAATGCAGCAGTTATCTGAGAGGGGAGGGAAGGAGAGAGGGAGGAGGAAGGATGGTGCAGTAAAACTTAAGTATTTTGATCCGTGTCCAAAGCTTTTCTGCATCCATCTCTCCCTGTGTTCCTTCACTCAATATGAGGTCGTTGTAATTTTACTGAGGCAAAGCATAAAAGAGAAGTACAATAACATCCCTCTGTGGCGTTTACATTTACATTTACATTTACGACATTTAGCAGACGCTCTTATCCAGAGCGACTTACAAATTGGTGCATTCACCTTATAGCCAGTGGGATAACCACTTTACAATATGTATTATTTTAATGTTTTTTCTCTTTCTTTCTTTGGGGAGGGGTAAGGGGGGGTAGAAGGATTGCTTTATCCTATTCCAGGTATTCCTTAAAGAGGTGGGGTTTCAAGTGTCTCCGGAAGGTGGTGAGTGACTCCGCTGTCCTGGCGTCGTGAGGGAGCTTGTTCCACCATTGGGGTGCCAGAGCAGCGAACAGTTTTGACTGGGCGGAGCGGTTAGGATAGGAAGCCTCTGGGTGGGAATTAATGGTATTTTCCCTTGTATTTTTTGTTCAGAAAGGACAAGGCACTGTTATTGCCAAGACTCTGTAAAGGCTATCTGCTGGCATTGGTAACGATGTCTTTTTGAAACACACCATGATGCCTTGCGCTCTGCAGCCAACCGCGATGGAGCAGTGCGGGAGAGGTTGCTCTGCTGGTCTGCCCCCACATACCAGATATTGTTCCCATCTCACACCCATCTGAAGGTGTGTGTGTGTGTGTGTGTGTGTGTGTGTGTGTGTGTGTGTCTGTGTGTGTGTGTGTGTGTGTGTGGCTGAGGGGGAGGTGTGTCTGTCTCCTGCTATCTCTCTGACCTGTCACTGTGTGCTGTCCCTGACCCCAAGCTCATTGAGATACTTTGACCATTCAGACTGCACTGACCTTGATTCAACGGCAAGAATGTATATATTCACTAGAAATTACCTATTACTTACTTATTCAAATTCAAGTCATAAAAAATATGATAAATGATGAGAGCGACATGTGTCTTTACCTCGATGTTAGATGTGTCCATCAGGATTTAGAGCTGTCCAAACTAGGGATTAACATGGGTAACCAGGATCCCGGAACTGTCCCAGGATCACACTTCACATTTCCCGAAAAACAATTATGACAAGAGCCAGGAAATTACAACATCTTCCCCCAATGTCGGCACGAATGCAGACCCTACACAACATGCGCACCATCAGATTAGCAAAAAATGAAATAGCACATTATTGAGGTTGTCGCATGGAAGCCTTTAGTCTAGTGTATTTACTTCACACAAAGTCACCATTAATTCAAGCGCACGCATAATTGACACTGCCGGACTGCAGACACGACCCGAATGCAGTTAATAACCCCTACAGTAGGCCTATAGCCTATAAAAGAACGTGTGCCTCTTTGAGCTTTCATTGTGACTCTTCAGACAGTCACAAATTTAATAGACCGATGCACAATTCACAGACATGAAAAACTGTTTACAATTCAGAGGCATGAGGGAATATTATATATTCTCCTGTCCTAGAGCCTAGGCTATTTTCCTATCAAGTCCCACAATCCTGACTCCTGCCTCGCATGAAAATTCCTAACTAGGTTGCATTATAGGTTGCATTATCAAAGCACTTTTCTCGCCTATGAATGTCAAAATACAGCTATAACGTTCCCCCCGCTTCTCTGCGCTGTCTCGTACTTGCTGTCCATATGAGAGCTTCGGTAGAGAATGTGTGATCAACAAACGGTATGAGAGTAGATATGGATATTTTTTAAACAGATACCTTGATATTTAACCCTTTCCAGCCTGAGCAGAATGTTACATTTCTTGCTGGATCATGACCATATATATGAAAACATGATACATATTTTTCAAATGATATGACATACAATGGCACCCCATCAATCAACTTGTAATCAGTCAAGAAATAACACCTGTAGAAATGTTTTTTTTCTCATTTACACAACTTTCTAATGAAGATCAGACACTTTCTTATCTGGATAGTATGTTAAACAAAAATCTGTACCGAAACAATAAAAAAATAGCATTTAGTCTTACATAAGAAAGAAAGAAAGAAAGAAAGAAAGAAAGAAAGAAAGAAAGAAAGAAAGAAAGAAAGAAAGAAAGAAAGAAAGAAAGAAAGAAAGAAAGAAAGACAAACAAGTAATATAATATTAATGAAACAAGAACTTTATCGAAAGGATACATTTGGGGAATACATTGTCTCATTCAAACCTGGGAAAAAAAGTGCAAGTTATCGGCATAATAGCCATAACATTATATACAACATTCATCTCAGGGATATTGTCATCAAAATGAATCTGGAATTACATAATATGATAAGAATAAGGCATTTAATAACGATAATCTGCTTTTACCATTTCAATTTCTTCTGTATATCCGTCACACTAGGTCTATAGCCTATCAAGTGAAGCGTCATAACGGGAACAATTTAAAAGCCCAACATTATTTACAGTCTTTACAAGTTCTTTATATCTCCAAGGCCATGAGAGTCTTGAATCAAACATGCAGGCAGGCTGGAATGCAGGATGTATGGGCAGTTGCGACCCGTCATTCAGGGCAGGGCCCCACCTGTTTTGAGCCCCATCTGTTTAGCAAAACATGCTATTTTGGCGTTAATACGTGTCACATATCAGTTTGCAAACAATACTTTTAAAAAAAGCATTGAGTTAATAAAGCTGCATACAAACATGGTCTCTTTCTTGCTTTCTTGAGTAAGGCAGCTCCAAAATGCAGGTGTTTCAGCCTAGCTCAGTGCTTTCTGTGGTGGTGGGGCAACCAGCGGAAAATAAGGAGTGTAGGGGTTGGTAATGTTCTCTAGTTGTGCCGTGATTGGCTCAGTGTTCTGTCACTCATGGGGACACTATGTCACCGCAAAATTTACGGGGAGAGCTCAAAAATTCAAGTCCCTTGGGTGCTGCCATAGAGTTCCATTAGAAGTGCCCATTGAAGAAGGCTCAAGGTCATTGGCAATAGATAAAATGATGTCAAATCACGTTATATCTACCGTAGCTTTGATTGGACTGATCATGTCAACATCATTCTTTCAAAATCTTAGCTAGCAGTCATCATCATGAATCAAGTCGACAATCTACTGGCAAATCCTTTTTAATCCTTGTCATATGAAGAGAAATTATGGATAAAACGTATCGGTGCTCATTAACACAACATTACACAAGATTTAAATCGCAAATTCAACAATGAGTGGTTTGGAAGCAATCAGTGGCTAACGGCAAGCATTGCAAAGCAATCACTAGCCTGCTATTCAGTGGGGTGGGTGTGTGGTCCAAGTCTGGGTTTAAGGGTCTCTTTTCCAAGCCTAAAATGATAAACATTCAACATTGGCCATGCTGTCAATCCAGCATGTCTTCTGCCGCATTCAAAACAACTGCAAACTCAGAACTGGGAAATCTCAGACTTCAGTGAGTTCAAGACAACTGGAAACTTGGGAAAAAAACGAGCTCAGACTGGGAAAATACGTTTTGAACGGTCATCCAACTCGGAATTCAAAGTCGGGAACTCAGGCCTCTTTCTAGAGCTCCGACCTGAAGATCACTGACGTCATGATTCAACCTTGTTTTTTTCAGAGTTCCCAGTTGTCTTGAAATCACCATAAATCCAGGGCATGCCAGACTTTGATGACAAAGTTTGAGGACAAAATTTGCCCACGAAGGACCGCCACACCACCTTCCTGTTCAAGTGAGCACAGCACAACAAGGTGAGTCCAAAAATGTATTGTATGCTGCTGCATTAATGATGTAATATGCCAGGGATATGTATATTGTAGCCAATGAAGTAATACTAAGTGTATGTTGTGTAGTAAGCTGGCGTTGGCCTACACTGAGCTGACAGAGGAGCTGGGTCATATGAGAGGTTTGGCTGTCAAATAGATAGATCCTGAGGAAGGCATCCCACGAGCAGATGGGTCAGTATGTCCAAACACATGACGCAAATATTAAAGATTACACACCTTATTGATGTTGAATAGAATAGAAACCAGTGAAACCAGATTGACCACTGGTTTCCCTTCACTTGCCTTGAAACAGAATGTGAGCTTGCCAGGCTGGTTTAGAAACACATTATGCTCCCTAGACCGCCTCCACCCTCGCCTCTCCACTTGTTTCCCCCTCCTCACCTCCTTCTGGTCCCCCCTCTTACTCACCCACTGGCCCTGCCTCCTACTCCTGCCGGCCAACCAACCACTGGCTGCACACCAGCTTCCAGGTCCACCGCAGCTACTCCGAGATAGCTGACTCCTCTGCCCACCAGAGGCCCCTGCCTCGGCTCCTCCATGACCCTCTCCTACATGTTCCTCACCCTTGTATGCTTTCCTTTCCTTATCCCATACACAGTGGCGATTTTAGCATGTAAATCTTGGTGGGGCAAAAAAAAAAATAATTTTTAGATTCATGCCAGCAAAGCCACAACACAACACTAAACAATACATGAATTGCACTATAACGGTGACGACCATGAAGGCCTGATTCACACAGTCTCCTCTGAACAGTTGATGTTGAGATGTGTCTGTTACTTGAACTCTGTGAAGCATTTATTTGGGCTGCAATTTCTGAGGCTGGTAACTCTAATGAACTTATCCTCTGCAGCAGAGGAAACTCTGGGTCTTCCATTCCTGTAGTGGTACTCATGAGAGCCAGTTTCATCATAACGCTTGATGATTTTTGCGACTGGACTTGAAGAAACTTTAAAAGTTCTTGAAATGTTCCGTATTAACTGACCTTCATGTCTTAAAGTAATGATGGACTGTTGTTTCTCTTTGCTTATTTGAGCTGTTCTTGCCATAATATGGACTTAGTCTTTTACCAAATAGGCCTATCTTCTTGTCACAACACAACTGATTGGCTCAAACGCATTAAGAAGGAAAGAAATTCCACAAATTAACTTTTAAGAAGGCCCACCTGTTAATTGAAATGCATTCCAGGTGACTACCTCATGAAGCTGGTTGAGAGAATGCCAAGTGTGTGCAAAGCTGTCATCAAGGCAAAGGGTGGCTATTTGAAGAATCTCCAATATAATATATATTTTGATTTGTTTAACATGTTTTTGGTTACTACATGATTCCATATGTGTTATTTCATAGTTTTGATGTCTTCACTATTATTCTTCAATGTAGAACCCTTGAATGAGTAGGTGTTCTAAAACTTTTGACCGGTAGTGTAGGCCTAATAGTACATAATAATAATAAAAGGCATTGGCAAATAAACCAATGCCTTCATGGTCCTCTTCCTCAACATGCTGGTCTGCAATGAGCCTGACCTTATCAGAGCTGTCAGCGGCGTCCTCTGTAGGGAGGTAATGTAAGTGTACCTGCCTTTGTCTCCATCCATCTTTACCTATACAAAATAAATAACGTTATACTGTAATTAGTTGCCTTGTTTCATAAATACTATAAAAAACGTTTTGAGTCGCTAAAGGGCTGTAGACTAACCAGAATGCCATTATTTGACTTAAAGCAAACACTTTCACACTTTGCTTGTGTCTAGATAGGCTCATCCATCACATGGGATGTGTTTGCAGAGTTCTGTCAATGAGGTGGTTGGTTTTCAATTGGCAAAAACGTATCACATGGTTTGTGCAGGCAGAAATATGGTGCGTTGGGATGCTATCGGAGACTTAAACATTTGTAACAAGCATGGTAACAAGCAGTCGTTGTTACGCCACTGTAATTACAGAGTGCAATTACCATCAGTTACATGTTGTTATTACAGTGTAACTATGAATGATTACAATTAAATACAATACTTCTTACATTGTAATTACATATGTAAATACACTGTAATAACGACCCCTTAAAATGAAGTGTTACCTTTTAATGTAACATTCAGATTAGGGAGCTGTTTGCATGAAAGCAGAGGAGTGTGAACGCCCAGGGAGTTTGACGCAGCCCAATCCCATTCTGACATCTTACACCACCATTACCGGCAGAAAGCAGACTCTAATTAGGCAGTGTTATTGAATTAAGACAGCCCAATGTGTGGTGCTGCGCACATTAATCATGCCTAATGTGGATGAGCGGGGACTCTGCTGCAACCAGGCGACACCACTGCATGGGACGGAAGGAGGGAGGGGGGCGGCTGGCTGCGTGGCTCTTTTCTCCTCACCCGGTAGAGGGAGGGAGAACGGGATGGAGGGACGAGAGGCAGATGACTGCAGCCACCCCCTGACTGAGCAGGGTTATAGCAACACATAAGAGCATTGTCTCTGTTTACCACCATCCCTCTGTGTTCCTTCCGTGCAAGTCCCTGTCTGTCTGTCTGTCTGTCTAGCTGAGCGGGCGTAATGCCACAGACTTATTTAAAAGGCAGAATAAATGGCATGTTATGGTATTTATGTTCTCTCCTGTTGATCACACTGAGAGGGATGGGAGAGTTTCTCTACCAGAGTTCTGGCGTTGGTGACAGAGCAAACATAACCATGACCAGGGGGTGGAGAGACCTAGATGCTAAGCGTGCACCGTGACTTGCTGCTCATGTAGCTTGTGGTAAATAAAACACACAAACTCTCTCTATTACTCTTTCTTTCTCTCTTTCTCACACGCACACACATACCTCTAAAACAGTTTTGTTTGTAGTAGCACAGGTGTAGTATTGTCTAGTGTTATTATTTTAGCTGAGGGTATATTTGCATTTTTCTACGCTGCTGTTTATTATCTATGCATAGTCACTTTACCCCTACCTACTTGTACGTATTACCTCAATTACCTCGACTAACCTCGACTAACCTGTATCAATTTGATTTGATTTGAAAGAGGTTACAGATTCTACCACAGACAGAGAGACAGACAGTTCTGGCATTACCTCAGCATTATCAGCTCACCTTCTCCTGCTGTTTTCTGGGACAGGGGGATGGGCCTAAGTGGGAGTTGGCTTCTAACAGGTCATCCTCATGCAAAGACTTACAGACAGCTACTGTCAACAGCACAACGCAGTAACCTTGACAACTGTGTCAGGGAGTCCATTGGGAATTGCAAATAGGAAAAAGCCTAATACAGTGTCAGTTTGTGTCTGTGTGTGTGTGTGAATCTCCACCTTTTCATTATGTTTCACACCAGGCATTTATGTCATTGAGAGCATTTCAAAATCTTGTCTTAATGGCTATAGTTCTGCAAGGAATGTGCCATCATTTATTTTACAATTTTCCATAAAATATGATTTATAAAACTAGCACTGACATTTCTAAATTCCACACACAGTGCAGAACCAATCTTCCCTCGAGGGACATCAAACAACTTGAAACTTTTAATTAACATTTGAAAAATTTTAATGCTTCTACAAGCAATCATTTTTCATAAAATCTTTCTCAGTTGATTTTGTGTGTGTATGCGTGTGCATGCATGCATGTGTACGTGCGTGTTTGTTTGTGTGTGCGTGCATGTGTGTGTGTTTTATCACTTATAACCATGTAAAGGCCAAGTCAAGTGGATGTATTACTTCTGGGACTAGCAGACTTAATTTAGGACTAGTGTATAGGAAAACTGATACAGTGGACAGATACTTGTGGTGGCCTGCAAAGTGCCTGCTGGTTATTCACTCCCACTCTCCCGCTGTATTAGCCAGTGGAGTGATAAGAGACTAAAGAACTCTATCTGGAGTAAGTTGAATACAATATGTGGGCTGAGGGTGATGGATGTTTTAGATTGAGTGATAGGAGAGAGGCCCTACATGACAGCTTTATGTCCTTATGTTTACCATTCTCCAGTCCCCAACGCTTTGTACTGTGTGGTCTAATGTACTGCACACACAGAGGAGACAAGAAAAACATCTCAGTGTAGATGACAGAGGATTCAATGCCTTATCTGTGTATTAAAGAAGACTAGACACCCCAGAGGCTTTCAGAGGTTACACACCTGCCACGTTCCTCCAGGGTCACTAGCCATGAGATTTAGAACACAGGCAGAAGAAACAAGCTTAGAAACTAGTGGATAGAAGGAGCAGGGAAGAGAAAGGAAGGGCAAGGCGGAATTTGATGACTCAGTGGAGTACAAGCAATCACATTGATGTCTTAGAAACCCAATTGTGTTTGATAGAGAGGGCAGATTGAGGCGTAACTGGTGCACTGCTTTGAGCCACAGAAGCCATTTTGGATCAGATTATTCATGGTACTACTGTGGAGATATTCCACAAGGAGCCGTTTTGGATCTGATTATTCATGGTAGCTACAGTACTGATCCTCTACCAGGAGGGAGCCATTTTGGATCTGATTAGTCAAGTCAATTCAAGTTTATGGTGTACACAGTACAATGAAATGCTTACTTGCAGGTTCCCTCTCGAATGTGGCAACAATAAGAAAGAAAAAAATGAAACAATATTAAGCTTAATGAAATAGAATATAATAATTACAGGCACTCAAAAAATTTACAGTACAATATTTACACGTGTGTCAGAAGCTTCTGATAGGCTAATTGACATAATTTGAGTCAATTGGAGGTGTACCTGTGGATGTATTTCAAGGCCTACCTTCAAACTCAGTGCCTCTTTGTTTGGCATCATGGGAAAATCAAAAGAAATCAGCCAAGACCTCAGAAAAAAGATTGTAGACCTCCAAAAGTCTGATTCATCCTTGGGAGCAATTTCCAAACGCCTGAAGGTACCACGTTCATCTGTACAAACAATAGTACGCAAGTATAAACACCATGGGACCACGCAGCCGTCATACCGCTCAGGTAGGAGACGCGTTCTGTCTCCTAGAAATGAACGTACTTTGGTGCGAAAAGTGCAAATCAATCCCAGAACAACAGCAAAGGACCTTGTGAAGATGCTGGAGGAAACAGGTACAAAAGTATCTATATCCACAGTAAAACTAGTCCTATATCGACATAACCTGAAAGGCTGCTCAGCAAGGAAGAAGCCACTGCTCCAAAACCGCCATTAAAAAGACAGACTACGGTTTGCAACTGCACATGGGGACAAAGATCTTACTTTTTGGAGAAATGTCCCCTGGTCTGATGAAACAAAAATAGAACTGTTTGGCCATAATGACCATCGTTATGTTTGGAGGAAAAAGGGGGTTGCTTGCAAGCCGAAGAACACCATCCCAACCGTGAAGCACGGGGGTGGCAGCATCATGCTGTGGGGGTGCTTTGCTGCAGGAGGGACTGGTGCACTTCACAAAATAGATGGCATCATGAGGAAGGAAAATTATGTGGATATATTGAAGCAACATCTCAAGACATCAGTCAGGAAGTTAAAGCTTGGTCGCAAATGGGTCTTCCAAATGGACAATGACCCCAAGCATACTTCCAAAGTTGTGGCAAAATGGCTTAAGGACAGCAAAGTCAAGGTATTAGAGTGGCCATCACAAAGCCCTGACCTCAATCCTATAGAAAATCTGTGGGCAGAACTGAAAAAGCGTGTGCGAGCAAGGAGGCCTACAAACCTGACTGTTAGACCAGCTCTGTCAGGAGGAATGGGCCAAAATTCACCGAACTTATTGTGGGAAGCTTGTGGAAGGCTACCCGAAACGTTTGACCCAAGTTAAACAATTTAAAGGCAATGCTACCAAATACTAATTGAGTGAATGTAAACATCTGACCCACTGGGAATGTGATGAAATAAATAAAAGCTGAAATAAATCATTCTCTCTACTTTTATTTTGACATTTCACATTCTTAAAATAAAGTGGTGATCCTAACTGACCTAAAACAGGGAATTTTTACTAGGATTAAATGTCAGGAATTGTGAAAAACTGCGTTTAAATGTATTTGGCTAAGGTGTATGTAAACCTCCGACTTCAACTGTACATAAGTATTCACACCCCTGAGTCAATACTTTGTAGAAGCACCTTTGGCAGCGATTAAAGCTGTGAGTCTTTCTGGGTAAGTCTCTAAGAGCTTTCCACACCTGGATTGTGCAAAATTTGCCCATTATTCTTTTCAAAATTCTTCAAGCTCTGTGAAATTGGTTGTTGATCATTGCTAGACAACCGTTTTCAGGTCTTGCCATAGAGTTTCAAGTAGATTTAAGCCAAAACTGTAACTCGGCCACTCATGAACATTCACTGTCTTCTTGGTAAGCAACTCTAGTGTATATTTTGCCTTGTGTTTTAGGTTATTGTCCTGCTGAAAGGCAAATTCATCTCCCAGTGTTTGGTGGAAAGCAGACTGAATCAGGTTTTCCTCTAGGATATTGCCTGTGCTTAGCTCCATTAACTCACCAGTTCTTAATGATTACAAGCATACAAATAACATGATGCAGCCACCACTATGCTTGAAAATTTGGAGAGTGGTACTCAGTAATGTGTTGTATTGGATTTGCCCCCAAAAATAACACTTTGTATTCAAGACCAAAAAATTGCTTTGCAACATTTTTTGCAGTATTACTTTAGTGCCTTGTAAACTGGATGCATGTTTTTTTATATTTTATTCTGTACAGGCTTCCTTCTTTTCACTGTCAATTAGGTTATTATTGTGGAGTAACTACAATGTTGTTGATCCATCCTCAGTTTTCCTCTATCACAGCCATTAAACTCTGTAACTGTTTTAAAGTCACCATTGGCCTCATGGTGGCCTGAGCTGTTTCCTTCCTCTCTGGCAACTGAGTTAGGAAGGACGCCTGTATCTTTCTAGTGACTGGGTGTATTGATACACCATCCAAAGTGTAATTAATAACTAACCATGCTCAAATGGATATTCAGTGTCTGCTTTTTACATTTTTACCCATCTACCAATAGGTGCCCTTCTTTGCGAGGCATTGGAAAACCTCCCTGGTCTTTGTGATTGAATCTGTGTTTGAAATTCACTGCTTCGACTGAGGGACCTTACAGATTATTGTATGTGTGGGGTACAGAGATGAGGTAGTCATTCCAAAGTCATGTTAAACACTATTATTGCACATGGAGTGCAACTTATTATGTGACTTGTTAAGCACATTTTTACTCCTGAACTTATTTAGGCTTGCCATAACAGGGGAGGGGGTTGAATACATATTGACTCAAGACATTTCAGCTTTTCATTTGTTATTAATTTGTAAAATGTCTAAAAACATAATTCCACTTTGACATTATGGGGTATTGTGTGTAGGCCAGTGACAAAACAATATAAATGTAATCCATTTTAAATTCAGGATGTAACACAACAAAATGTGGAAAAAGTCAATGGGTATAAATACTTTGAATACTGTATATATATTTCCACACTATGAGGTTGGAATAATACTGTGAAATTGTGAAAATGATGATTTTAAAAAATCACTATGCGGTAAACTAGTTGTTAGACCAATAAGAAAGAGAGTTCCAAACCTCTCTGCCAATAACCTAACAGCAAATTTTCAGTTTTCCCCTCCCCACTCAGACCACTTCGACAGTCCTATTTGCTTGAGAAATTGCTCTTTGCTAAGAAGCTATTTTTGTTTCTTTTTGGCTATTTTAATTGAAAACACAGTAAGGTAGTTAACTGTTACCTAGAAATGATTTGATATTGAGATAAAAACGTCTGCATTGGACCTTTAATGACAAGCTGGGGCTAGACAGCATTTCCAGGCCTATCGATTATAATATTGCGGCAGGTTAAACGACTCCCTGTGGGATCTCCTAGGCAACTGGACCGGGGCCAAGCTGCTGAGCATCGAACTAACTTAATCCAGGTATAAATCCCGATTCTAATCAAGTTTTTTTAATGTGCGGGCGAAGCAAGGTGATAAGTCACCCATGCCCCTCACATTTCCATTAATGAAGCCCTGTCATAGAGTCCTAGTGAATAGATTATTGATGCCATATAATTTATTTTATACCCTTAATACAGCTGCTTAACTGTATTTTTTAACAAACTGTCTTTGTTCATGACTTTAGAGACAGAGACTATCTATACAGGGACAAGAAAACAGGTGCTATTTGGGGTCAGTGGTTTGTAATAGATTATAGGAGACACTTGAAACAGGACAGTAGCATTTTTACTCTGTCATCACATTTAGCTTCAGAAGACGCCCGCCCAAACTACACAGAGCATGCGCAGTATAAAAAGTATGACAAAGTTATGGCTAGGAAGAAATGATACCACACCCTATCATATTTAATACAGCTGCCTAACAGTATTTTTCAAAACCAGCTCATTTTCATGACTTCAAAGAACAAGAAAACAGCAGAAGAATACAAGTGCCATTTGGTTTAGTGGTTTGTCATAGCTAATAATGGCAGTTCTGCCCTAGGTCCATCTTCAAGTCTTTATTATGCTTTGTTAATAAGTGGAATTATGTGTGAATGAGTGAGAAAAGGGAGGAGCAATTATCTCTAATTGGAAATTAATGCCTATTAGCTTTCATTTAAACCTGCCTAAGCTCTGCCTAATAGGATATAATGGGATAATCCTATACCGGTTTGAAAGAGTTGGTTAAGTGTGGTCCATTGTATTTTCATTCACAAAACCAATGTCACTGTAAACACTAATAACATATTAAATACATGCATCGGAAAGTAAAACAGGCGTGGTTGTCATTTTCCAGATGCCTCTGTCGACATAGCCTATGAAATATTTAATGGGTATTGCGTGGCAGGTCGGAAAACAGCCACGGAGCCAAACAAGGGTGAGTGGAGCTATTCACTTCAGAAATGACCCGCTGGAAAACCTACAGAGCTATATTCATGCCAGCCCATCTATTCTATTCATGAGGCATTGACCTGTGGGGGGTGGGGGAGGAGAGGGAGGCAGGGGGGGAGGAGAGGGAGGGAGGGGGGGAGGAGAGGGAGGAAGGGAGGGAGGGGGGGAGGAGAGGGAGGGAGGGAGGGAGGGAGGAGGCTCATTTGCTCCACAGCCTCTAAGACACTGCCAGGAGATCAAACTCCCTCCTTCCCACCCTCCCACCCTCCCTCACCCCCTTTTCTTCTCCTCTTTCAGGAGCGGTGGGTAGGTAGTTGATAGACAAGGCTTGTGACCCAGTTTCTCCCAGTGGAAGATGACTGAAGTCCCTGAACAAAAGCCTCCCATCCTGTCTCTACCTACAAGAGGAGATAGAGGATGGATAACTAGGACTCTAGCGAATGCATGCTATCTTTTTCCCTGCACCAAAGACCTGTGTATCAGGGATGGTGCCGGTCGCCAAGTAACAGTGTCGTTTCATGCTTTTGGATAATGCTGATTTAAATTCACCTAGACACTGGTACGAATTTGCAAAATGGAAAGATAATTCATAAAAATTTGGAAGGTAGATTAGGGCCAAATGAATGGTATTGTTGAATAAATTTCACAGCAGTTCAGTGTAAATTGTTTACAACCCTGAGGGCCCCTCGAAGGTAGAGCCGCCTGCCACACACTGTTTTCACAGGGCCAGCTTGATATGGATGGGATCTGACAGTTAGCATCATGACACTTAGCAGCCGCAGTGCCCATTTTCTGTTTCTCCTATTTTCTGTTGACTCTCTTCCATTTCCTCCCTACCTCCTCTACCTCTCTCTTATCCTCTCCTTTCCTTTTCTGCCCCTGTCTCTCTCTCTCGCTTACTCCCCCTCTCTCTCTCTCTCTTTCTAGGCCTCACATGGTGACAGAGTACATGGGTATCAGGAACGAGAGCTTCATGAAGATTGCAGCAGTGGGGACATGGATGGGGGACTTTGTGACTGCGTGGATGGTGAGACAACAACCATTTGTAGCCTGTAGTAGCCCAACACTGATTAGCAGCAACTAGAATGTAAGCACAAAGACAGTGGAATGTGTCTTTATACCCTTAGCACCAGGAACAGAACAGAGACAGTGCGAGGTCACAGGAAACGCAGAGAAACATAGCGGTTTAGAGTAGAGGAGAGACAGTGAGGGGTGCCTCTACACCAGCCCATCCCTGTTCATTTGTCAACATAAAGAGAGGATAGAGCTCCGCTGGGATCTGGGATTGGACTGCCTGTGGTGGAAGAGAAAGGAGTTTGACACAACACCAACGGGGAGAAAACTTGACAAGCTTCCTCAGAGTTTCCATTAGTATTCTACTGTACACACTGCAGAGAGAGGGAGGAGATATGGAGGAGAGAGAGAGGGGGATAGAGGGAGAGAGAGGGGGAGGGAAGAGAGAGGGGATATAGAGGGGTAAGAGAGAGTTAGAGCAAGGACAGGCAAGGCAAACTGCTGAATCCAGACATTACTCTCTAGGTTTTTACATTCGATTAATTCAACGAAGCACTTTCAAGACGACCTCTGTGTGTCTCCTTCTCCTCGACAGAACAGATATTTCAGAATGTGTCATCGCTAGATGAGTGAGCAGGAAATGGCTGTTTTTGCAACACTGCTCATGCCAGAAAGATTTAACTGACTTTCTCAACCAAATCCTTCTCCACTCTATCTGATAGAAGTAGATGTGGCCTATTCAAAATGCACCCTCGCCTCAATGAAGTACCTTCTCCGAAAGTCTGGATTTGCGTAATTGTGCATACAATCCTCTAAAATGTAAATTGATGTTGATCAAAGAAAATGAACTTAGATTACTTTTAATGATTGACTATATAAAATAGGAATATAAACAATGCAATACTATTTGAATTGATTATGCCATTCCATTGCAGTGTTCCATATGCAGAATGGCAAATTCTTAACCATCTATTTTGACACTGTATTCAGAATGAAATAACACAATCTCATTCCATTCCTGACGAGTGTCAGAATTCTGTGATTTAATATTTGAGCTTAATTCAGAGATCAATAAAAAAAAAATCAGGATTACTGAAAATGCCATCTCAGTTTGAGTGCAGTCTTAGTATTGGTGCTGTACTTTCAACCCACAGCATGTTAATTTATTTATCCCTCACACATATTATGTGGTAAGTTAACCTGGGTCTTTCCCAGGTTACTGACATGATGCTCCAGGACCAGCACTACCCAGACTGGGGCAAAGCTGCCAGAAGGTTCTGGAAACAAGGCAACCACAGGATAATCCTCTTCTGGTAGGTTCTGTCTCCAGTCTAATGCATACAATATGCTGCCCCTGAGCACGATCAGCGTGTGTATGTGTGTGTGTTTATCACCTGTGTGTATGCTAGGGTTCATGAGTGTGTGTGTGTATGCTAGGGTTCATGAGTATGTGTGTGTGCATTAGCATGCATACATTTATTCATGTATGGGTATTCAGACAAAGCCCTGTGTGGATGGGAGGTGTGAAGGGAAGGGAAAGGGGATATCTAGTCAGTTTTACAACTGAATTCATTTAACCGAAATGTGTCTTCTGCATTTAACCCAACCCCTCTGAATCAGAGAGGTGCGAGGGGCTGCCTTAATCGACGTCCACGTCATCGGCGGCCGGGTAGCAGTTGTTGTTGGAGGTTAACTGCCTTGCTGAAGGGCAGAACACACATTTTTCCACCTTGCCGGCTCGGGGACTCGAACCAGCGAAAATTAGGTTACTGGCCCAACGCTCTTAACCGCTAGGGGTTACACACAGTTACACACAGAGTCAATAGGCCTGTTAATCTTCCTCTGCTCAGTGTCGGCACATTTAATGAGAAGAACAGGCAGAGGAAATCAATGGACACAGCAAGCTCACAGGGCCAGCTATACCCCTGCCTTTACAAACACACATACATACATACACACACACACACACACACACACACACACACACACACACCTGTCTTTACCTCACTGAGCCAGAGCAAGGGCTATGACCCGATCAAGCTGTTACACTGTGTCCAATAATGCTCAACCCCAAGGGAGCGATCAATGGCCAAGATATATCACACAGTCACTCCACCAGGTCAGCATGAATGTTGTTCGCTACTGCCAGTTAAACATTACAGGTTGATGCCCTTTTCTATTAACCTAATGCTGTAGTGGTTATTGAACAGGACAGAGGACACTATGGTCATTTCAGGGTCAGGGATATTTTAGCTTATGTTATGTAGAAACATGAACACTGTTGAAGGAGTGTGGTATTGTCTGAGTGGTTCGATATGAAGTGTTTATTTCCAAAACGCTATATCCACCAATTTTTCACATTTATGTTTTTTGTCCGAAATGATTTCTTATGGGTACCTTCATGTGTGTAAAATATTACTGTTGTCAGATTTTTAATTAATAGATTTTAGATGTGTATGATTATTTATTTATTTTTGCAAAATGCTATCCATTGTTTAGCTGGAATGGAATGTTCGTATCCTGTATATTTGACTGTGATATGTGGTTGTCTCACCTAGCTATCTTAAGATGAATGCACTTACTGTAAGTCGCTCTGGATGAGAGCCTCTGCTAAATGTTTTACATACAGATCTCATATTACTGTATTTAATTATTAAAATATATATACAGTATAGATGTCACAAATGTATCATTTGTACATTTCTTTATAAAAAATGTAGTTATTTGTTACATTTGACTGCAGTACTACTTATTTCTCTGATTATTTGTCGCTCTGAAATCAAACCATCAAGTGATAGATTTTAAACAAATACATGTCTGTCATTGAACAACCCCATGCCATGATTAGATAGTGAAAAACATATAAAGTTTGGGAATGAAACTCTTCATATGTATAAATGACTAATACATTGAAGTTCAAAGCCACACTCTTCAATTGATTGTTCCTCTATTAGGATGCAAGGGAGTTACCTATAGTCTCCATGGCTACTCTGGAAGCCTTTGTCTTATTGATGGATGCCCCCAGTCTGACTGTCACAATCAATTTGTACTCTGACGAGCCATCATCTCAAATACTGAGGAGAAAGTATGATTGATGAATATGTTGAGGAATGTATCTTGACATTATGCAGCAATTAATCTTGGTAAATCACAATAACAGTGCTGAAAATAATCCACTTTAGAATTGAAAAAACCAAACTGTGTCTCATAACATTTGAAACATGTTATGGCTTGGCGCTAGCTATCTGCAATGCAGCCAGTTACCATGGGGATGGAACAACCCACACAACACCAACGTAATAATTGAATGACTGAATGACATTGAAACAAGTACAAAGAAGAGCAAAATATAGTTTGCTAAATCCAAAGTCAATAACACACAGATAAACATCAAATTATACCTAAGAGAATTAGTAACCAACATCAATATTTACATACACCTATGATGAGGTCCTCTTATTATTGTATTGTTGTTATGTACTTTAGAGGAATGAGCAGAAGACACATTTTCGTTGTCTGCCGTAACAAATGGACAAAAATAAAATGGTAATTAGTAAATCTGTGGAGTTACCCAGGTGACTAACAGGAAACTAATGCAATTCTACTTCCTCACTCCTCCAGGACGGTCCTGATCACTCTGACGTCGGTGGTGTTGCTGGTCATCAGTACTGACTGGATCAGCTGGGACAACCTGAACCGCGGCTTTCTGCCTAGCGACGAGGTCTCCAGGGCCTTCCTGGCTTCCTTCATCCTGGTCTTTGACCTGCTCATTGTCATGCAGGTAGGGGCTCCCCCATGGCCAATTAAAAACTAGCTGGGCTCCATTACTCTCCCCTTCTTTTTTTTCCTCTATATCTCCCGTTCCTCACCCCTCCCTCAGTCACAGGGGCACTGCGGCACTGGGTTGAGAGGGGGAGAGAGGGAGACGTTTGATCAGTCAGAGCCTGCATGACTACACACCCACTGCTGCTTCTGAGTTCTATCTACCCCTCATCTCCTCATCCACCCAGCCATCCCTCTATCCAGCCATCCCTCCCTGCATCCGGCCACGCTTCAGCCAAGGACTTACCACTGCTCTCCTCTTCTGTGAACCCAGGCCTTTTTAATGATGACTCATAACATTTTATGTTTTCTTTCCTTTTTTCCACTAAATGTCCTCCATCCCTCCATCCCACAGGAGCCTATACATCAATAAAGTGTTTGTCAGTGGCAAACTCATGAATATGCAAATGTATTTGTCTGGGTAGAAAATGCATAGCAGTGTTTCAAGGAGAGAAGGCTTTCAACACAGTAGCCTCAAGCCAAATACAGACTGGGTGGTTTGGAACGCAAGCCTAATTCAGTCAGGCTTCTGCTTATGTTTATTGGATATATTTCATCCGCTTTCTTATTGCTTAAAGGATTATGTAGTCTAATATTTAGTATCCCTTAATTGTCTGTTTCCAAATGTTTTATGTAATACATAATTACTAGCTTCTCATGGATGACTGTACAGCGTTATTGTGTAGTAAATACGTCAGTCTCTCTTACTCTACAGAGTCGACACCTGTGGTTATGGCACAATTCTTGTTTTTACAGGGCTATGATGATTAGTAAACAATGATATATCTGTAGCATACAATAATTTACTAAATTGTATTACTGTTAATCGCTATTTCCTGTTATTGCTCACCTCAGTCATTCACTTGATATATTTAAATAATGTATTACATAGTCAACTGTTGAATTACTTATTTTTGATTAACATGTCCGTTTTTTCCATTGTTTCAAGTTTTGTCTTTGCATGGGCCTCATTGCTTTTCACTGGGGTCCCATCTCTTCTCAGAAACAGGCTAATGCATAGTGACCAGTTTATTCCGCCTGCTGTCAGTTGGAGCTCCCATCTCCTGCCTCAGACATCATCCCATATGACTACAGAAGTCTCCATGTTGTGACATCCTCATTTGACTCCCTAGCCCCAGCCAGTACCCAATTACTCACCAATCACATCACTCCTGTTTTCCCCCACTGGGCTGTATTTCACACTCATTCAGATGCCTTTGTTTATGAAAGCTAGCCCCCTCTCATTTTCTGCGCTGTGTACAACAAGCACGTTTACTATGGTTATTTATTATTTCAATAAGTCCCCGCCGTAAGTGCTCACATGGACCTGAGGCCTGCTGTCAATGCACTCTACTGTGGCATAGTCAATAAAAAACCCTCAACTCCTCCTTCCGCGACTCCGACCCACGGCATTCCAAATGGCTTCATTCACCTTCATGTGGGCGTGTTGTGGCTGGTAGTTAATCTCTCACCTCCATGAGAAAAGACTGAGGTTTTATTCCCAAAGTAATTAACAGACACAATTAACGGGCTGGATTGACCTCCCAGTTGATGGAGATTTGTGAGGCTTTCATTTTATTTGGGTATTTGATAGTCTAGTATATTCTTCTGTTTTTTTCCAGGTGTGTGTGTAACTTAAAGACTTAAAGACTTATTGACTGTGTGTGTGTGTGTGTGTGTGCATGCTCACTGTTGATGTCCTAGAGACTTATTATTTCATGTGAGGGGGCACATTGCTTAAATGTCATGCTTATTAGTGGAACTGTATCAGGAAACGAAGTATAGTTGAGTAAGTGGAAGGCCTAATTAATATCTAGGGGGGAATATCTATCTTCAGATCCTCACATATGAAAATGTATTCAATTTGTAAGTATTGAAAATGGCTGCTGTTAAATAACTATCACTGTAAAAAAGAACACCCACAAATCTAGTTGTTTCAACAAAATATTATTAAGTAACTGGTTCCACAGCCTTTTTTTGTTTACTCAACTTTTTGGTCCAAGTGTTACCTGAACAAACAAAAAATGTGTTGCCCAAACTTTGGCAAAAATTCAGTCAATTTAAAATGTGTTTGCTTAAGTTGTCTCATATGTTCATTCAACTAGAAATTATTATTTGTGCATCTTAACTAAAAAGGCTGTGCAACTGGTTACACACACACAACCAGTGCTTTTAACATACAATGTTTTCAATATTTGACACATGTTGACATACATGATTACATTCTGCATGTTAATTTATACAGTAATTTATTATTCAACATGTCCTCACCTGGGATTTGAACTTGGCATTCCAATCTTCCTGCTACACCACAATGTCTGTGCAATTATCAGTTAGTCTGACTAAAAGGCTATGGAACCAGTTAATTAAGAATATTTAGTTTAAACAACTCCATTTTGTTTTTCAGTGTAGGCTATACTGTCATAATCGGAGAAAATGCTGCTATTCTTAAAAAGATAGCAAGATCTGTGTGTGTCTTTGGGTTATCTCATCCTACTATTATATTATATTATATTATTATATTATTATTATTATATTATTATCTAAGACGTACAGCATGCCTCTGTCTGTTCAACACACATACAGTGGGGGGAAAAAGTATTTAGTCAGCCACCAATTGTGCAAGTTCTCCCACTTAAAAAGATGAGAGAGGCCTGTAATTTTCATCATAGGTACACGTCAAATATGACAGAAATTGAGATTTTTTTTCTCCAGAAAATCACATTGTAGGATTTTTAATGAATTTATTTGCAAATTATGGTGGAAAATAAGTATTTGGTCACCTACAAACAAGCAAGATTTCTGGCTCTCACAGACCTGTAACTTCTTCTTTAAGAGGCTCCTCTGTCCTCCACTCGTTACCTGTATTAATGGCACCTGTTTGAACTTGTTATCAGTATAAAAGACACCTGTCCACAACCTCAAACAGTCACACTCCAAACTCCACTATGGCCAAGACCAAAGAGCTGTCAATAGGTAAGCAGCTTGGTTTGAAGAAATCAACTGTGGGAGCAATTATTAGGAAATGGAAGACATACAAGACCACTGATAATCTCCCTCGATCTGGGGCTCCACGCAAGATCTCACCCCGTGGGGTCAAAATGATCACTAGAACGGTGAGCAAAAATCCCAGAACCACACGGGGGACCTAGTGAATGACCTGCAGAGAGCTGGGACCAAAGTAACAAAGCCTACCATCAGTAACACACTACGCCGCCAGGGACTCAAATCCTGCAGTGCCAGACGTGTCCCCCTGCTTAAGCCAGTACATGTCCAGGCCCGTCTGAAGTTTGCTAGAGTGCATTTGGATGATCCAGAAGAGGATTGGGAGAATGTCATATGGTCAGATGAAACCAAAATAGAACTTTTTGGTAAAAACTCAACACGTCGTGTTTGGAGGACAAAGAATGCTGAGTTGCATCCAAAGAACACCATACCTACTGTGAAGCATGGGGGTGGAAACATCATGCTTTGGGGCTGTTTTTCTGCAAAGGGACCAGGACGACTGATCCGTGTAAAGGAAAGAATGAATGGGGCCATGTATGGTGAGATTTTGAGTGAAAACCTCCTTCCATCAGCAAGGGCATTGAAGATGAAACATGGCTGGGTCTTTCAGCATGACAATGATCCCAAACACACCGCCCAGGCAACGAAGGAGTGGCTTCGTAAGAAGCATTTCAAGGTCCTGGAGTGGCCTAGCCAGTCTCCAGATCTCAACCCCATAGAAAATCTTTGGAGGGAGTTGAAAGTCTGTGTTGCCCAGCAACAGCCCCAAAACATCACTGCTCTAGAGGAGATCTGCATGAAGGAATGGGCCAAAATACCAGCAACAGTGTGTGAAAACCTTGTGAAGACTTACAGAAAACGTTTGACCTGTGTCATTGCCAACAAACGGTATATAACAAAGTATTGAGAAACTTTTGTTATTGACCAAATACTTATTTTCCACCATAATTTGCAAATAAATTCATTAAAAATCCTACAATGTGATTTTCTGGATTTTTTTCTTCTCAT
The DNA here is from genome assembly GCF_020615455.1 of Coregonus clupeaformis. Taxonomy (NCBI): domain Eukaryota; kingdom Metazoa; phylum Chordata; class Actinopteri; order Salmoniformes; family Salmonidae; genus Coregonus; species Coregonus clupeaformis. The sequence continues at coordinate 27,060,797 of NC_059210.1, forward strand.
TTTGTCTGTCATAGTTGACGTGTACCTATGATGAAAATGACAGGCCTCTCTCATCTTTTTAATTGGGAGTACTTGCACAATTGGTGGCTGACTAAATACTTTTTTTCCCCACTGTACGTATTCTTCCCAGACGTTATCTTCGGGTTATTTCAGACTATGTTTCAAGATCTTACATTGTTGAGTCTGTATTGACTTTTCCCAAGCAAGGACTAAGGAGGCACAGAGGGCACCTTATAGACGTCTGTATTGAGTGGTTTGTGATGTGTTTTGACATGAGGAAACCCCAATGCACATAGGCACAGTACAGGGTCCTGTAAACACACACTGTGCACTGCAGCTCACAGTTAGGCTTTTGACCTCTTTGGTACCTTACCCGTCAATGGACAACTCCCCTGAATCCCTAGCTAGTATCATGAAAAGAAATCCCTGTTGTTCACTTTGGAACATGATGTATTGTTGTCTTTGATTTTATGCTTGGTCTTACATGATGTGTTGTTTACTTCAGTAAAAGCTCTCACTATGAAAGACTTCTGATCAGATAGACTCCTGGGATGGTTGTTGAAAATGAGCGTGAGCTATACACACTATGTTGCAACGCATTGGATGATTGTGTATGCCATGTGTTCATGTGTTTGTACCTGTCCCTATTCAGATAAACCATACATAGAATATAGTCTGATGGGATGATGTATGTGTTTTCAGGACTGGGAGTTCCCTCAGTTCATGGGCGACCTTGATATGAACCTGCCTGGCATGTCCACCACACAACTCAAGTTCAAACTTCCTGTCTGCAAGAGCATCTTCAAAGAGGAGTACCACATCCATATCACAGGTACGGACATTAACAAGCAACATGTATCACATATAAAACATACTATTTAGATGGTATAGAGGGATACCACTTATTTCAATATATTCGCACTCCATCTGACCAGCTGTGATGGAGAAATGTTGATGGTTGCACCATGACACTGGCCTAAGATGAATAGAGATCAGATACACCTGTTGTAACGTGTCTTCTTCATCCTACTAGCAGTGCTTGTTTCTGACATCATCTTCCCCCCTGGACCTATAGCACCCCTGCTGCGGCAGACGCACCAAATGTTATTTGTCATATGCTTAATAAACAACAGGTGTGGACTAACAGTGAAATGCTTACTTACGGATCCTTCCCAACAATGCAGAGAGAAAGAAAATAGAGAAATAATAGAAAAGTAAAACACGTAATAATAAAAATAATAATAGATAGACAATTAGTAACGATAACTTGGCTATATACAAGGGGTACCAGTACCGAGTCGATGTGCAGGAGTATGAGGTAATTGAGGTATATATGTACATATACAGTGGGGGAAAAAAGTATTTAGTCAGCCACCAATTGTGCAAGTTCTCCCACTTAAAAAGATGAGAGAGGCCTGTAATTTTCATCATAGGTACACGTCAACTATGACAGACAAAATGAGGGGAAAAAAATCCAGAAAATCACATTGTAGGATTTTTTATGAATTTATTAGCAAATTATGGTGGAAAATAAGTATTTGGTGAATAACAAAAGTTTCTCAATACTTTGTTATATACCCTTTGTTGGCAATGACACAGGTCAAACGTTTTCTGTAAGTCTTCACAAGGTTTTCACACACTGTTGCTGGTATTTTGGCCCATTCCTCCATGCAGATTTCCTCTAGAGCAGTGATGTTTTGGGGCTGTCGCTGGGCAACACAGACTTTCAACTCCCCTCCAAAGATTTTCTATGGGGTTGAGATCTGGAGACTGGCTAGGCCACTCCAGGACCTTGAAATGCTTCTTACGAAGCCACTCCTTCGTTGCCCGGGCGGTGTGTTTGGGATCATTGTCATGCTGAAAGACCCAGCCATGTTTCATCTTCAATGCCCTTGCTGATGGAAGGAGGTTTTCACTCAAAATCTCACGATACATGGCCCCATTCATTCTTTCCTTTACACGGATCAGTCGTCCTGGTCCCTTTGCAGAAAAACAGCCCCAAAGCATGATGTTTCCACCCCCATGCTTCACAGTAGGTATGGTGTTCTTTGGATGCAACTCAGCATTCTTTGTCCTCCAAACACGACGAGTTGAGTTTTTACCAAAAAGTTCTATTTTGGTTTCATCTGACCATATGACATTCTCCCAATCCTCTTCTGGATCATCCAAATGCACTCTAGCAAACTTCAGACGGGCCTGGACATGTACTGGCTTAAGCAGGGGGACACGTCTTGCACTGCAGGATTTGAGTCCCTGGCGGCGTAGTGTGTTACTGATGGTAGGCTTTGTTACTTTGGTCCCAGCTCTCTGCAGGTCATTCACTAGGTCCCCCCGTGTGGTTCTGGGATTTTTGCTCACCGTTCTTGTGATCATTTTGACCCCACGGGGTGAGATCTTGCGTGGAGCCCCAGATCGAGGGAGATTATCAGTGGTCTTGTATGTCTTCCATTTCCTAATAATTGCTCCCACAGTTGATTTCTTCAAACCAAGCTGCTTACCTATTGCAGATTCAGTCTTCCCAGCCTGGTGCAGATCTACAATTTTGTTTCTGGTGTCCTTTGACAGCTCTTTGGTCTTGGCCATAGTGGAGTTTGGAGTGTGACTGTTTGAGGTTGTGGACAGGTGTCTTTTATACTGATAACAAGTTCAAACAGGTGCCATTAATACAGGTAACGAGTGGAGGACAGAGGAGCCTCTTAAAGAAGAACTTACAGGTCTGTGAGAGCCAGAAATCTTGCTTGTTTGTAGGTGACCAAATACTTATTTTCCACCATAATTTGCAAATAAATTCATTAAAAATCCTACAATGTGATTTTCTGGATTTTTTTTTCTCAATTTGTCTATCATAGTTGACGTGTACTTATGATGAAAATAAAGGCCTCTCTCATCTTTTTAAGTGGGAGAACTTGCACAATTGGTGGCTGACTAAATACTTTTTTCCCCCACTGTAACTAGGAATAAAGTGACAGATAGTAAACAGTAACAGCAGCGTATGTGATGAGTCAAGTAAGTTAGTGCAAAAAGGGTCAATGCAGATAGTCTATTTGGTGAACTAACTATTTAGCAGTCTTATGGCTCGGGGCTAGAAGCTGTTTAGGGTCCTCCTGTTGGTTCCAGACTTGGTGCATTGCCATGCGGTAGCAGAACAGTCTATGACTTGGGTGGCTGGAGTCTTTGACAATTTTTAGGGCCTTCCTCTGACACCGCCTGGTAAAGAGGTCCTGGATGGCAGGGAGCTCAACCCCAGACATGTACTGGGCCGTATGCACTACCCTCTGTAGCGCCTTGCGGTCAGATGCCAAGCAGTTGCCATACCAAGCGGTGATGCAGCCAGTCAAGATGCTCTCAATGGTGCAGCTGTATAACTTTTTGAGGATCTGAGGGCCCATGCCAATCCTGTAGTCCATGATCAGCACCTTTTTCTTGCTGACGTTGAGGGAGAGGTTGTTGTCCTGGCACCACACTGCCAGGTCTCTGACCTCCTCCCTATAGATTGTCTTATCATCGTCGGTGATTAGGCCTACCACCGTCGTGTCGTCGGCAAACTTTATGATGAGGTTAGAGTCATGCGCGGCCACGCAGTCATGGTTGAGCAGGGAGTACAGGAGCACTCAAAAACATGGTGTTGCATCCTGAGCTGTAGTCAATGAACAGCATTCTCACATAGGTGTTCCTCTTGTCCAGATGGGAAAGGGCAATGTGGAGTGCAATAGAGATTGCGTCATCTGTGGATCTGTTGGGGCGGTATGTGAATTGGAGTGGGTCCAGACTGTCTGGGATGATGGTGTTGATGTGAGCCATGACCAGCCTTTCAAAGTATTTCATGGCTACTGATGTGAGTGCTACGGGGCGATAGTCATTTAGACAAGTTATCTTGGTGTTCTTGGGCACAGGGACTATGGTGGTCTGCTTAAAACATGTAGGTATTACAGACTGGGTCAGGGAGAGGTTGAAAATGTCAGTGAAGACACTTTCCAGCTGGTCAGCGCATGCTTTGAGTGCATGTCCTGGTAATCCGTCTAGCCCTGCGGCCTTTTGAATGTTAACCTGTTTAAAGGTCTTACTCACATCGGCTACGTGATCACACAGTCAAACATATTCTCAGAGAGTACACTCTTCCATTTAAACCATCACCCATGTTTCATTACGTTCCACAGCATGCTCCCAGTGACAACCATCAAGGAGGAGAGAAACTAATGTTCCCGTGCTAAATGTTAAACTGTTCAAACACTCCCTGATTTACGCTAGGTTGTTAACCCTAATGCATCACACACCCATTTAGCATTATGTTAACAGTCTTACATAATGTGATTGCTTTGACTAAAAGCTTATTAACGGTGGTGCGTCTCAGGAAAGGAAGGGAATGGTGTCACATGTACCCAGGGAATCATCAGCCTTTAGATCAGTAAACCTGGAGAGATTGCTACCATTAATGTAATGACCTCATTTCATTAAGAGTCAACGTTGGACCTGGTACCTGCAAATGTATTCTCAAATGCCTTAACATACATACTGTCTGTCTGTCTGTCTGTCTGTCTGTCTGTCTGTGTTTTGTGAATTGATTACCTTGAATGAATTAGATTCTTAAAAGCTTTATAATGTGTCCCAACAGTACAGCAATCAGTGAATGAAAGGACATGTCAAAGTCAGCTTGGGCACAATACAATATACAATTCATCTGGATTTTGCCATAAAGAAGTTACTATAACTGCCATACTGTCTCTTTCTCCCTGCAGGTAAGTGGTTCAACTATGGCATCATCTTCCTTGTGTTGATCCTGGACCTGAACATGTGGAAGAACCAGATCTTCTACAAGCCCTACGAGTACGGCCAGTACGTTGGTCCAGGGGAGAAGATCTTCACCGTGGAGGAGCCCCACACGCTGGGTGACTTCAACCGTAGCACGCTCACCTACAAGTGGCGCTCCAGCAATGTGGACCCGCTGACCAACCGCTCGTATGTCCATCGGGACATGTTCTTGCACAGCCGCTATGTGGGCGCCAGCCTGGACATCAAGTGCCTGGCCTTCATCCCCAGCCTGGCTGCCTTCGTCCTCTTCGGCTTCTTCATCTGGCTACTGGGACGTTTCCAGGACAGCGAGACCTTCCCGGAGAGCCAGGTGGACAAGACTTACGAGAGGATTAAGAGGAAGTCTCCGTCGGAGTATAGTAAGGACATGGGCGTCACGCCAGAGGAGGTGCACATCTCTATGAGCGAGACGCTCAAACGTTCCGGAACCCCCATGCTGCTGTCAGTGGACGGGCATCACTTGGCTCCACACACCGCCACCTCCACCAACTCCATCTCGCCTGTTTCCACGGAGACCCAGGAGACGCACCCCAGCATAGTCATCGACAGCGCGGAGCCGGGAGAGCCGGCGGTTTCCTTTGAAGTCAGTAAACTGTCACCGCCCTGACCTTACTTCCTTGAGGGGAAATACTGCTATACTGCTACTGTCTGCTGCTGACAGACAGACAGCCTGTAGGGAGGACAGGAGACAGAGAATAGAGAATAAGACCAAACTGAAAGACAATTTCAGTCCAGATCTTTTCAGTCTGGGTGGATATTGAACACAACACCGATTGAGTGTTCCTGGAGCAGAGGATGTAGCTACACTGGTCTCTTGGGTTCTTCTGGACTATTGGTTTTGCTACCAGTCTTTTTGTAAGACCGTGTTTTTATGATCTCTAAGCTGACACCAACACAATGACAAACAGGTTATTTTAACCTCCCTCACTGCAAAGTCGTATTGTCAACATGGTGCTATCGCTAGATTTTACGTTTTTGTAATACAAAGGTGTTTTTTCTAATCGTGACATATTTTGGTGCCTATGTGGGAGAACTACTTCTACAGTCGATCGTGACCTTGGGACTATAAGGCTCTATCTGCGCAAAGCATAGTTCTGAGATATTGAGCATCAAAGTTTTCACATCCCAGAACTCAGAACTGTTTTGTAGTGAATTCTTCTTTTATAACCCATTAAGGTCCTCACCTTAAAGGTATCTAAATTGCAGAGTATCAAAATCCTAAGACATTTGTAAATCTGTTTTTTTAGGGGGGTGCAAAACGCAGATCGAACCTTATGGTTCTGAGATGTCAATCTGGGTTCAGCCATAAGGTTCTATCTGGCACAGAATGTTACAGTTATTTCAATTTCAAAAGAAAAGTACAGTCATGTAATGATTAAATAAGGAGAATACCCTTCCTTCTTTCTAATCACATCATCAAATATATTAATTAATGTTCATCACACATTTGTTAAACTGATAGTTCGCTAAAATGACAAATACACTATATCCTACTAGCAACATTGCTAAAGCTTAGTTCTGGATGAGTAAACTGACATATTTTTCTGGTCTTTAGTTATCAATCAAATGTGGTACGTTAGTAATTTTGGTGAAATACTCCTTCCAAGGAGGTTTTCGAATTGATATAGAACAAGATAAAAACAGCAATGCATCTCCAATGGGCCTAAGGCACCTGTGTTTATTTATAAAGAGCTTAAGTGGTGGCCATTCTAATGAAAAAGGGATGAAAAAATCAAAGTAATTGCAAAAGAGGACCAGAACCTATGATGTCAATAATTGAGGACTTTGGCCTATAAGGTTCTATCTGCAAAATGTACGGTTTTGAGATAATTAGTATTTTTTAAGTCCCAGATCTCAGAACTGTTTTGTGATGTCTTCCTCTTTCATGACTCAAAAAATACATCACCTTACAAACAATAGTTTTTTATTGACAACCCAGCATTGTGTGATTGAATTGCAGATAGAACCTTATAGCACCAAGTTCAAAGGTGTTTGCGCAGATAGAACTTTCAGATTTTTCATTCTTTCCATTGTGAATGGACTTTTTCACAAATCTGACATATCTCACATGTGAAGGATCTCCTGAAGAGCAACTCTTACAGTGGGGGAAAAAAGTATTATAGTCAGCCACCAATTGTGCAAGTTCTCCCACTTAAAAAGATGAGAGAGGCCTGTAATTTTCATCATAGGTACACGTCAACTATGACAGACAAAATGAGAAAAAAAATCCAGAAAATCACATTGTAGGATTTTCTATGAATTTATTTGCAAATTATGGTGGAAAATAAGTATTTGGTCAATAACAAACGTTTCTCAATACTTTTTTATATACCCTTTGTTGGCAATGACACAGGTCAAATGTTTTCTGTAAGTCTTCACAAGGTTTTCACACACTGTTGCTGGTATTTTGGCCCATTCCTCCATGCAGATCTCCTCTAGAGCAGTGATGTTTTGGGGCTGTCGCTGGGCAACACGGACTTTCAACTCCCTCCAAAGATTTTCTATGGGGTTGAGATCTGGAGACTGGCTAGGCCACTCCAGGACCTTGAAATGCTTCTTACGAAGCCACTCCTTCGTTGCCCGGGCGGTGTGTTTGGGATCATTGTCATGCTGAAAGACCCAGCCACGTTTCATCTTCAATGCCCTTGCTGATGGAAGGAGGTTTTCACTCAAAATCTCACGATACATGGCCCCATTCATTCTTTCCTTTACACGGATCAGTCGTCCTGGTCCCTTTGCAGAAAAACAGCCCCAAAGCATGATGTTTCCACCCCCATGCTTCACAGTAGGTATGGTGTTCTTTGGATGCAACTCAGCATTCTTTGTCCTCCAAACACGACGAGTTGAGTTTTTACCAAAAAGTTCTATTTTGGTTTCATCTGACCATATGACATTCTCCCAATCCTCTTCTGGATCATCCAAATGCACTCTAGCAAACTTCAGACGGGCCTGGACATGTACTGGCTTAAGCAGGGGGACACGTCTGGCACTGCAGGATTTGAGTCCCTGGCGGCGTAGTCTGTTACTGATGGTAGGCTTTGTTACTTTGGTCCCAGCTTTCTGCAGGTCATTCACTAGGTCCCCCCGTGTGGTTCTGGGATTTTTGCTCACCGTTCTAGTGATCATTTTTACCCCACGGGGTGAGATCTTGCGTGGAGCCCCAGATCGAGGGAGATTATCAGTGGTCTTGTATGTCTTCCATTTCCTAATAATTGCTCCCACAGTTGATTTCTTCAAACCAAGCTGCTTACCTATTGCAGATTCAGTCTTCCCAGCCTGGTGCAGGTCTACAATTTTGTTTCTGGTGTCCTTTGACAGCTCTTTGGTCTTGGCCATAGTGGAGTTTGGAGTGTGACTGTTTGAGGTTGTGGACAGGTGTCTTTTATACTGATAACAAGTTCAAACAGGTGCCATTAATACAGGTAACGAGTGGAGGACAGAGGAGCCTCTTAAAGAAGAAGTTACAGGTCTGTGAGAGCCAGAAATCTTGCTTGTTTGTAGGTGACCAAATACTTATTTTCCACCATAATTTGCAAATAAATTCATAAAAAATCGTACAATGTGATTTTCCGGATTTTTTTTTCTCAATTTGTCTGTCATAGTTGACGTGTACCTATGATGAAAATTACAGGCCTCTCTCATCTTTTTAAGTGGGAGAACTTGCACAATTGGTGGCTGACTAAATACTTTTTTTCCCCACTGTATGTCAATAACTCATTTTTGACCAACATTTCTGATAGAAACCTTATAGTCCCAAGGTCTGGCGATGCATGACACTCAATAGTCATGTCTAGTTTATTGTAACACTATAATTTTACAGCTGAAGAGGTGCCTTGATAACCCACATCCACTAAAGGACGCACGTCCAACATACAGTATTATAGCTTACAGTCTATAGCTACATCAAAACAGAAGATAGTATGTGTGTCTGTCTTGTTCATTTAAGTGTTTCACTTGACTATGTTTACCCTTTCAGACTTCATGACTGATTTATCAATTCATTTGTTATCTTGATAATTCTCACATATCCCATCTTCATTTCTTATCTTGTAGTCATAGAAATGACCGGATTGCTAAACGTCATTATGATGATAATAATATGATGATTACCTATTTATTTTCTGGATGTAAGATAGCTAATAGGCATAATCTATTTTCAAATAACAAATAAAAGTCACCTCATGATCACTTATCTATCTGGTAATATACTCAAACGAATGCAAATTAATGAAAGGTCATTTGCCCTTGGCCTGGTAAATGTGCTTTTGTTATACAAGGGGAGAGAAGTTCACCAAATCTAACTGCTGCACCTAATTGCTGCATCCAAATCATATACCCCAGCAGTATACTGTATGTACCACAATTACGACCCTGGTTCAAAGCCAGTATTGGGGTCATGGTTTGGTTTGAGAAGGACACATAGAGAATGTGACCTATTTACTTACAGCTGACAAGCAAAATATAGTGGGAGTTTTTATCAGTTGTGAAAGTTGTTATATCACATACGTTAAGTGTGTGACTACTGTATACCAATGCTTTTCTAACAATGCCTTGTGTGTGTGCGTGTGCGTGTGTGTGCGGGTGTCAGAGAAAGTGAGAACGGCCAATTCTGTGAAGAGGTCAATGTAGTCAACATAAGTGGTGTATGATCCTCGGTTCAGTGATCCTCCTCTACACTTTACAGGTCAAAGACCTCATTACAGCTCAACTTCTTTCATTTTGGAGATATGGCTGTGCTACAGGCAACAAATTGCTAAACGTATGGGGCAATGGCTAAATGAGTGTGTTTAACTCCCAATCTAGTGATATATATGTAATGTATTGTGCTTCGGTTGAAACTGAATGTTCCCCCTGCTGTTATACATGGTATTGTATTGCATAACTGACAGATCGTTTGTATCCTTGTGTGTGTGTGGTTGTGTTTTTTAATAAACAAAGGATATCTCTTTTTAACATGTTGGCTACAATAAATGTCAGTTGAATAATGCTATCAATAAAATGAATCCATTTTGCTACATACTAGTGTGACGTGCCCTTAATAATACTTTGTGGGATTGACAAAGAATATCAGTGTGAGATACACTACATGACCAAAAGTATGTGGACACCTGCTCGTCGAACATCTCATTCCAAAATCATGGGCATTAATATGGAGTTGGTCCCTTCTTTGCTGCTATAACAGCCTCCACTCTTCTGGGAAGGCTTTCCCCTAGATGTTGGAACATTGCTGCGGGAACTTGCTTTCATTCAGCCACAAGAGCATTAGTGAGGTCGGGCACTGATGTTGGGCGATTAGGCCTGGCTCGCAGTCAGTGTTCCAATTCATCCTAAATGTGTTCGATGGGGTTGAGGTCAGGGCTCTGTGCAGGCCAGTCAAGCCAGTCATGGACCTCGCTTTGTGCACGTTGGCATTATCATGCTGAAACAGGAAAGCGCCTTCCCCAAACTGTTGCCACAAAGTTGGAAACATAGAATCGTTAGAATGTCATTGTATGCTGTATTGTTAAGATTTCCCTGCACTGGAACTAAGGGGCCTAGCCCGAACCATGAAAAACAGCCCCAGACCATTATTCCTCCTCCACCAAACTTTACAGTTGGCCCTATGCATTGGGGCAGTTGCCAGGTGGTGAAGCTTGATTCAACACTCCAGAGAACGTGTTTCCACTGCTCCAGAATCCAATGGCATCTTTACACCCCTCCAGCCGATGCTTGGCATTGCGCATGGTGATCTTAGGCTTGTGTGCGGCTGCTCGGCCATGGAAACCCATTTCATGAAGCTCCTGACGAACAGTCCTTGTGCTGACGTTGCTTCCAGAGGCAGTTTGGAAGTTGGTAATGAGAGTTGCAGCCGAGGACACATGATTTTTACACGCTACGCGCTTCAGCGCTCGGCGGTCCCGTTCTGTGAACTTGTGTTCAGTTTTTGTATTTTTAATAAATTAGCAAACATTTATACAAACCTGTTTTTGCTTCGTAATTTTGGGGTATTGTGTGTAGATTGATGCGGGAAAAAAACAATTGAATCAATTTCAGAGTAAGGTTGTAACGTAACAAAATGTGGAAAAAGTCAAGGGGTCTAAATACTTTCCGAATGCACTGTATTTTTGTGTAGTTTCCAAAGATACAGACAATGTCAAACATTGGGGGGACTAAGGTGTACGAGAATGCATCTAAAAGGCAAACTGGGCAGTCAATCCATCAACAAGGCACTCTACAGTGTAGGTCATCAGATGAGGGAAACATATTTCCTGCTGCTAGAGTGCTATGTCTTACGCTGAATCCTTTCCCAGTCTGTCACTGTGGTGAGAAATTAGATATATCTTTTTGGGAGTATGCAGTAAGTGAGGGAACACATCAAAGCAAGTTTCAATAATGTTTGGGGTAAGAAAAGTGGGACGTCTGTGCCCAAGTTGTGTACTTTCAAAATGAGATGGTTACTGCAATGGGTAAAGTAGGCCCTTCTGTGAGTGATGAATAGTCACGCAACTTTGCACAATAGGTGTGTCTCCTGTGAATCTATCAGTGGGGACAGGGGACAGTTTCCCCTGAGATTGACTGGCCTAAAGACGGTTTCAGTCTGTCAGCTATGTCTGCCGCTGTGGGTGATGTTATCCCTGCCTGATTACTACTGTGCCTCAGATGCTTAACAGTGGGATGGGAGGCTCAGACTAGTCCCTGAGTAGCCTACATCCAGTCCCTCGTTCGGAAAAGAGATTTACAGACAAAAAAAGTTTTACACCAATTTATTTTCTTCTGCTTCCTTTTCTTTGAAACGGAGAGGTGGCGAGAGTTCACTTTTATCAGCTAGGCCTGAGGGATTTGAGTTAAGCAATGGTGGTGGCATACTGTGGAACAAATACCTTATACTTATGTAGCAGAGGTAGTTTCCCAGCTAGTATAGCTTTGAGCAATATTGGCACCTACTGTAACTACTTAGTGATGCAATACACAACACTTGCTGGGAGAATCCAAAATTAGTGATTTCAGCTTTAGTGTATTCAACCAACCAACAAATAGTCACATCCTTACAGTACATGCTGTATATCATATCTAGTTAAATGGAGGCTGGAGCCGGACATATTAGTGCTAATTGGTGGATTTGCTACACATAGCAGAGTCAGCACTGTGTTGGATTTACATATGAACAAATTTGCCAATGAATAATTAAAGAGTTGAGGTTGAGCCTCTGCTGCTCCTTCTGACACACAGAGAATATTAACCAGGTCCCCTACAGAGAGGAGTCAAGCTGCTGTAGCATTCTACACTGTACGTCCTAGAACTATGAAAGGGTTCAATCATGTCTGATGACTGACCTGCAATACATTATACATTTACATTTACATTTAAGTCATTTAGCAGACGCTCTTATCCAGAGCGACTTACAGTTAGTGAGTGCATACATTCTTTTTTTATACTGTCCCCCTGTGGGAATCGAACCCACAACCCTGGCGTTGCAAACGCCATGCTCTACCACTGCCGGCCATTCCCTCCCCTACCCTGGACGACGCTGGGCCAATTGTGCGCCGCCCCATGGGTCTCCCGGTCACGGCCGGCTATGACAGAGCCTGGATTCGAACCAGGATCTCTAGTGGCACAGCTAGCACAATGCAGTGCCTTAGACCATCCTTCTGATGCCCTGAGAGTTGTCAATGTCAACTAACACGCATGTTGTAAACTAATGGTTTATGAAGGCTACAGTGTTTACAGATCTCCATGTAAAACTATTGCACTGCTCCACTGCCTTAGTCCTCCTGCCTTTGCCAAACCCAATGACATGAATGTCCATTAATAATGAACACACGACAGGCAGTAATGTGGCCACCCTGTGGGTGGAGACATCTGTTGCGGTGGGTTTAACCCCGCCATGGAAAATTGGACATTTAGGAAGCAGCTGGACAACCACTCTGCCCCGCTGTGCCACTACCCCTGTGCCCCTGGCAAGGAGCCACCACCGGCAAGGGGTCACTGGACCAAAGCCTGCCAGATGGTGCCCTTGCAAATGTGTTACCAGCCACTCCGGACAACCCATGCACGCACACGTAGACACACATATATGCATGCTCGCACACACACACTAATTGCAGTTAGGCACAAGTTCACAGAAGCCTGTAATCTTTTGACAGGTATCTTTTGACAGGTCAAAAGTTGAGAGAGAGAGAGAGAGAGCGAGAGAGAGGTGTTTGTTAATGTAAGCAGCTGCGGCTTGAGAAACTCAGGGAATTAGCTGGTTAGACAGAGACTACTCCCTCCGGAGGAATATAAAGTCTTCTTTAGGCACAACTCATTCCTCCCAGCCAGCCCGTAAATTGATATGCTAATTATATAAGGGGTTTTAAGTGCTGTACTCTGAATCATACAAGTGTTACCATTACTTCTGGAGATGCAGGAAACACCCGGAACAATACAAATGAGATGTGTATTGAACAAATGAGAGCTCTCAATCAAATCCAGTACTCAATCAAGTACTGCGTGTGTATTAGCAGAGTAACAAACCCTCAAAGTCCTAAACTTCAAACACAGTCAAAATCAGACCAATGTTGATGGTCCTTGATCCCGGGCTCGACTACTGCACTATACTATATATTATTTGTAAGTGTTTTTATTGAGTTTTATTGCACATTTCTGGTGGTTTTGACCCACAGATTTGTAGATGGACTGGCAGGTCAACTATTTTTGGCTTGGCTAGCTAGCTAGCTAGCTGGCTCATTGTTTTTGTTTGAATGCTGCATCTGGAAACTGTACCAGCTTTTTTGTTTCACCTGGCTGCTAGTTCCTGGTCTTTTAAAAACATCAATTGAAGAGTCGCCTGAAGCTTGAGAGGAATGGGAGCTGCAGTAAAGGAATGCAGTTCTGAGGCAGAGGGCTCATAGTGAGGACGACTGGCTACTATTCTGAACTGTGTGTGGTGAGCTTACTGGCCCAGAGCTGCTGAGGCATCACCCAAGTGGGTGCTACACATTGTGAAGGAGGAGAAGTCGAGTAGCTACATGACTCAGGGTAGCCCTCTACATGTTCATCACTAGAATCTTCATTACATTTACATTTTAGCCATTTAGCAGACGCTCTTATCCAGAGCGACTTACAGTTATTGAGTGCATACATTTTCATACTGGCCCCCCGTGGGAATCGAACCCACAACCCTGGCATTGCAAGCTGAGCTACACGCCATGCTCCCTGACCACCTTCTGATCAAGCCATGAACTGTCCCTCTCCATCTTTGGAGGATAAACTCAAAGACAGCCTCTATTGGTTGACCTAACTACAGCTAGGCTACTCATGATGATGTATTGCTTATTTGTTTTTTGCTTTTGAAGCGCTTTGAGATTCTTATGAAAAGTGCTATAGAATTGTTATACATTATTATTATTATTACTATGTAATCACCACCACCATGTACCCAGGCAGCAGTGTAGACAGAGGAAGCCCACCAGCACAATGAAGGAATAATAGATGTGAAAGGTCAGCCTTGATGCTGTGATTGCTGGTGTCACATCCAGGATGAGCTCTACTCTCCTTTAACACGCTTTCAAGCATACATATGTTTTGACAGGACCTCACTCTCACCTCACTGTCCTCATCACAGCAAGTGGGGAGGTCTGGGAAGGCAAAGTTCAAGCGGTTTGTCATGATCTGTGTTGATTGAAGATTCAGGTCAAGGAGACCTGGGAGGTGGAGTTTTTGACATCATTATGACCACAGAATGTGTAGTGAGGGTAATGCCTGGAATCAAATGGATATCAAAGTTCTAGATAAGTAACACCAAAATGTCATGAAAAAAGACAAGCTCAAACAAGCTCAATTAATGTAAATGGAAATACTTTATTTCACCATTACACGATAACAAGCCTTGAAATAAAGACACAATGGAAAGTAATGCTACAGAGGACCACAAAATATAGACAACTTTCATAATGTGGCAAATAAAAATTAAGACTAACACGATCACTACCTAGGATATCATTTAGAGATTAAAAGAGTTTAGAAATCAGCTAAACGTTTCTACGATGAGCACAGTCATGCCAGCATAATAGTATTTTACAGCGTCATGTTGCAGATGATTCGGGGGTGTTCCTCAATGCACACGAGTCACCCTGATTGGTGAGGCTGAACACAGAGAGGGGGCTTGTGGGAAGGACTACTGTAGTTCATCATCTGTGTTCTATGATACATGTTTGTATTTGGTATAAAGAAGTTGGGCAGGAGGGTGGAAAATGCAGGTTGTTTTTACATGGATATCAATGTACAGGTGGTGCCTTCAGAGCTTCAGGAACTAAAGGCACATGGGGTCCACTGAGCAACAGATATGTCCATTCTGAAAGAGGGGGACGAGAGAGACTTTAGAGTGAGTCACTGTTAGAATTCAACCATAATACAGTTCTTCTCTTTGAATTTTCTCTACTTCAGAATGAGCTATTTCTATTTTTCTCACTGAAAGGCAGACTTGGTCTGACATTTAGAATTTCGATACTCATGGAGAGTTTGGTACCAACATGGAGGATAGTTGGCTTAAGTCTACATAGATATAATTATTATCCATGGCTGTTACCTTGCACTGACAGAGGGTGCACTCAGTGCCGTGTTTGATCCAGGAGGAGCCGCTGAAGCGCTGGATGCCGTGCTCGTCCGTGCACGTCTTGGTGATGTCGTTGCGGATGGTGTCGGCCTGGCAGGGGTCGATGATGCAGCGGGCACAGCACTCGCCTTCGGGCACCACCGTGAACTCACAGTCCACTGGCGGGCACGACAGGGGCCAGCAGTCCACCTGACCCTGCTGTGGGAGAGACAGACAGATAGACTGGAGTCATATTACTGGGACAGGGATAGACAATATTATATACAGTCAATTATCCCTACAATTGAATAGTTTGTGTCTCTTGTCAAATATTTCAGTATACTTACAGTGAGGGAAAAAAGTATTTGATCCCCTGCTGATTTTGTACGTTTGCCCACTGACAAAGACATGATCAGTCTATAATTTTAATGGTAGGTTTATTTGAACAGTGAGAGACAGAATAACAACAAAAAATCCAGAAAAACGCATGTTATAAATTGTAATTAGTATTTGACCCCTCTGCAAAACATGACTTAGTACTTGGTGGCAAAACCCTTGTTGGCAATCACAGATGTCAGACGTTTCTTGTAGTTGCTCACCAGGTTTGCACACATCTCAGGAGGGATTTTGTTCCACTCCCCTTTGCAGATCTTCTCCAAGTCATTAAGGTTTTGAGGCTGACGTTTGGCAACTCGAACCTTCAGCTCCCTCCACAGATTTTCTATGGGATTAAGGTCTGGCGACTGGCTAGGCCACTGGCCATGTGTTTGCATTGGCCATGTGTTTTGGGTCATTGTCATGCAGAATACCCATCCACAACCCATTTTCAATGCCCTGGCTGAGGGAAGGAGGTTCTCACCCAAAATTTGACGGTACATGGACCCCGTCCATCGTCCCTTTGATGCGGTGAAGTTGTCCTGTCCCCTTAGCAGAAAAACACCCCCAAAGCATAATGTTTCCACCTCCATGTTTGACATTTACATTTTAGTCATTTAGCAGACGCTCTTATCCAGAGCGACTTACAGTTAGTGAATACATTTTTATTTTTTATTTTTTATAATGGCCCCCGGTGGGAATCGAACCAACAACCCTGGCGTTGCAAACGCCATGCTCTATCAACTGAGCTACATCCCTGCCGGCCATTCCCTCCCCTACCCTGGACGACCCTGGGCCAATTGTGCGCCGCCCATGAGACTCCCGGTCGCGGCCGGCTGCGACAGAGCCTGGATTCGAACCAGGATCTCTAGTGGCACAGTTAGCACTGCGATGCAGTGCCTTAGACCACACTCAGTTTGACGGTGGGGATGGTGTTCTTGGTGTCATAGGCAGCATTCCTCCTCCTCCAAACAAGGCGAGTTGAGTTGATGCCAAAGAGCTCCATTTTGGTCTCATCTGACCACAACACTTTCACCCAGTTCTCCTCTGAATCATTCAGAAGTTCATTGGCAAACTTCAGACGGGCCTGTATATGTGCTCTCTTGAGCAGGGGGACCTTGCGGGCGCTGCAGGATTTCAGTCCTTCACGGCGTAGTGTGTTACCAATTGTTTTCTTGGTGACTATGGTCCCAGCTGCCTTGAGATAATTGATAAGATCCTCCCGTGTAGTTCTGGGCTGATTGCTCACCGTTCTCATGATCATTGCAACTCCACGAGGTGAGATCTTGCATGGAGCTCCAGGCCGAGGGTTTCTTCCATTTGCGAATAATCGTACCAACTGTTGTCACCTTCTCACCAAGCTGCTTGGCGATGGTCTTGTAGCTCATTCCAGCCTTGTGTAGGTCTACAATCTTGTCCTTGACATCCTTGGAGAGCTCTTTGGTCTTGGCCATGGTGGAGAGTTTGGAATCTGATTGATTGATTGCTTGTTACCTGTATAAAAGACACCTGGGAGCCAGAAATCTTTCTGATTGAGAAGGGGTCAAATACTTATTTCCCTCATTTTGTTGTTATTCTGTCTCTCACTGTTCAAATAAACCTACCATTAAAATTATAGGCTGATCATTTCTTTGTCAGTGGGCAAACGTACAAAATCAGCAGGGGATCAAATACTTTTTACCTTGAGGCGTCAAGAAATGATAATGTAAAGATAGAGATATACAATAGGAGGACAACATTTTTATCTATAGGACTAAGGAATTGTCATTGCATAGAAGTAGCAGTATGAGTAGTAGTAGAAGAAAGAAATGTTCCAACTTTCTAGTCTCCCGATGGAGTAGCGTCTTCTCCGGACAAGGTGTTTTCCTGATGCCCCAAACAATCGGAAAGGGGATTCATCAGAGAAAATGACTTTACCCCAGTCCTCAGCAGTCCAATACGTGTACCTTTTGCAGAATATCAGTCTGTCCCTGATGTTTTTCCTGGAGAGAAGTTGCTTCTTTGCTGCCCTTCGTGACACCAGGCCATCCTCCAAAAGTCTTCGCCTCACTGTGCGTGCAGATTCACTCACACCTGCCTGCTGCCATTCCTGAGCAAGCTCTGCACTGGTGGTGCCCTGATCCCGCAACTGAATCAACTTTAGGAGACGGTCCTGGCGCTTGCTGGACTTTCTTGGGCGCCCTGACGCCTTCTTCACAACAATTGAACCTCTCTCCTTGAAGTTCTTGATGATCCGATTTTTTATGTATTTAGGTGCAATCTTACTAGCAGCAATATCCTTGCCTGTGAAGCCCTTTTTGTGCAAAGCAATGATGACGGCACGTGTTTCCTTGCAGGTAACCATGGTTAACAGAGGAAGAACAATGATTTCAAGCACCACCCTCCTTTTAAAGCTTCCAGTCTGTTATTCTAACTCAATCAGCATGACAGAGTGATCTCCAGCCTTGTCCTCGTCAACACTTTCACCTGTGTTAACGAGAGAATCACTGACATGATGGCAGCTGGTCCTTTTGTGGCAGGGCTGAAATGCAGTGGAAATGTTTTTTGGGGATTAAGTTCATTTTCATGGCAAAGAGGGACTTTGCAATTAATTTCAATTTATCTGATCACTTTTCATGACTTTCTGGAGTATATGCAAATTGCCATCATCAAAACTGAGACAGCAGACTTTGTGAAAATTAGTATTTGTGTCATTCTCAAAACGTTTGACCACGACTGTATATACAAAGGTATGTGGACATCCCTTCAAATTAGTGGATTTGGCTATTTCAGCCACACCCGTTGTTGACAGGTGTATAAAATCGAGCACACAGCCATGCAATCTCCATAGACAAACATTGGCAGTAGAATGGCCTTACTGAAGAGCTCAGTGACTTTCAATGTGACATCGTCATAGGATGTCACCTTTCCAGCAAGTTAGTTAGTCAAATTTCTGCCATGCTAGAGCTGCCCCAGTCAATTGTAAGTGCTGTTATTGTGAAGTGGAAATGTCTAGGAGCAACAACGGCTCAGCTGCGAAGTGGTAGGCTACACAAGCTCACAGAAAGGGAGCGCAAAATAGTTTGTCTTCGGTTGCAACTCTCACTACAGAGTTCCAAACTGCCTCTGGAAGCAACATCAGCACAAGAACTGTTCGTTGGGAGCTTCATGAAATGGGTTTCCAGGGCCGAGCAGCCGCACTCAAGCCTAAGATCACCATTCACAATGCCAAGTGTCGGCTGGAGTGGTGTAAAGCTCGCCGCCATTGGACTCTGGAGCAGTGGAAACGCGTTCTCTGGAGTGATGAATCACTCTTCATCATCTGGCAGTCCGACGGACGAATCTGGGTTTGGCGGATGTCAGGAGAACTCTACCTGCCCCAATGCATAGTGCCAACTGTAAAGTTTGGTGGAGGAGGAATAATGGTCTGGGGCTGTTTTTCATGGTTCGGGCTAGGCCTCTTAGTTCCAGTGAAGGGAAATCTTAATGTTACAGCATACAATGACATTCTAGGGCCCAGCGTCGTCCAGGGTAGGGAATGGCCGGCAGGGATGTAGCTCAGTTTGCAATGCCAGGGTTGTGGGTTCGATTCCCACGGGGGGGGCCAGTATGAAAAATAAAAAATAATGTATGCACTCTGGATAAGAGCGTCTGCTAAATGACTGAAAATGTCAAATGTAGACGATTCTGTGCTTCCAACTTTGTGGCAACAGTTTGGGGAAGGCCCTTTCCTGTTTCAGCATGACAATGCCCTCGTGCACAAAGTGAGGTCCATACATAAATGGTTTGTCGAGATCAGTGTGGAAGAACTTGACCGGCCTGCACAGAGCCCTGACCTTAACCCCATCGAACACCTTTGGGATGAATTGGAACGCCGACCGCGAGCGAGGCCTAATCAGTGCCAGACCTCACTAATGCTGCTGTGGCTGAATGGAAACAAGTCCCTGCAGCAATGTTCCAACATCTAGTAGAAAGCCTTCCCAGAAGAGTGGAGGCTGTTATAGCAGCAAAGAAGGGACCAACTCCATATTAATGCCCATGATTTTGGAATGAGATATTCGACAAGCAAGTGTCCACATACTTTTGGTCATGTAGTGTATCTCTATATTGTGCGTGAGAAAACTTTGGAACAGATTTCCAAAATTAAAATCACTTGGAGCTTTCCAGTTTTTTATGTCCAACAATAATAATACAAATATTATTAGTTTTTTTGCTCCGAAAACTTGGGGGGGGCAAATAAAATCACCCGCGGGCCGGGCCGCCAGCTGGAGATCCCTGCCTTATTGGATTTCTCCAGCAGCCGTTTCAATAAGCCAGTGAATACAGGTCATAATGCTGGTGAACTTTCTAGATCCTGTCTAAGATATGATTCCGCATCACCCAGTTCTGCTAACATTTTCATCCCTGAAGTGAGTGGTTTATACCTCCTTGGAAAATGGAAAATCAGCATACGCAAGAAAAACACACGCACACGCACACACACACAAACACACACAAACACACAGAAACTCAAAACTGCTTATGAGTTTAGCTTGCTGTAAGTCTACCATCGGGATATTTAATATCCCTGAAAATCAGCTAGCTCTGCATTTTAGTGATATTGTAGTAAATTAGTGGGGCTATAAAATACAGGCCCATGATGTGCTAATGTGTGCTCCCTGCCTTCATTTAGTGAGTAAACATTTTAAGTGTGGTTCCCCTGGAGCAGAACTCTTTCCCCATTGCCAGAAGCAGTGGGTATAGCTTTAGACTATAGGTTTCCATTACACAATATGGATGTCATTTAATCACCTCACTGAAATCTCTTTCTCTTTTTTAAACTTTCTCTAGATCAGAAACTAATTTCTTCAATCTTTCCTTTTCTAGTTCAAGACCAGTATTATGAATCTCAGTACACATCACAGAGTCCGTCAAAAAAACATCTGTGAGAATTACATTTACTGGTGACATTTGGTTTAGTGAGCCTTGCCAGAGAGTTGCCTTGGCTAGACAACAGTGTGGCCAACAACAACCATGTTTTATGCCTCCAGATCTATGGCTAAAAGAGTATCCTATACCCATAGCATTCTATACCTATAGTAGCAAGTCAGAGATGCACTACATGACCAAAAGTATGTGGATACCTGCTCGTCGAACATATCATTCCAAAATCATGGGCATTAATATGGAGTTGGTCTCCCCTTTGCTGCTATAACAGCCTCCACTCTTCTGGGAAGGCTTTCCACTAGATGTTGGAACATTGCTGCGGGGACTTGCTTCCATTCAGCCACAAGAGCATTAGTGAGGTCGGGCACTGATGTTGGGCAATTAGGCCTGGCTCGCAGTCGGCGTTCCAATTCATCCCAAAGGTGTTCGATGGGTTGAGGTCAGGGCTCTGTGCAGGCCAGTCAATTTCTTCCACACCGATCTCGGCAAACCATTTCTGTATGGACCTCACTTTGTGCACGAGGGCATTGTCATGCTGAAACAGGAAAGGGCCTTCCCCAAACTGTTGCCACAAAGTTGGAAGCACAGAATCGTCTAGAATGTCATTGTATGCTGTAGTGTTAAGATTTCGCTTCACTGGAACTAAGAGGCCTAGCCCGAATCATGAAAAACAGCCCCAGACTATTATTCATCCTCCACCAAACTTTACAGTTGGCACTATACATTGGGGCAGGTAGCATTCTCCTGGCATCCACCAAACCCAGATTCTTACGTCGGACTGCCAGATGGTGAAGCGTGATTCATCACTCCAGAGAACGTGTTTCCACTGCTCCAGAGTCCAATGGCGGCGAGCTTTACACCACTCCAGCCGACACTTGGCATTGTGCATGGTGATCTTAGGCTTGAGTGCGGCTGCTCGGCCCTGGAAACCCATTTCATGAAGCTCCCAACTAACAGTTATTGTGCTGACATTACTTCCAGTGGCAGTTTGGAACTTGGTAAAAGCTGGTTTGTATCTTTGTATAAGATTCTAAGCTTGTTCGTTTTCCTGCTGAGCGGAGCCCGTATGGTTCTGGCTCTGCTAACTGTGGAGGCATTCAAGGTTCATTTCACGTCCCTGTCATGCTACTGGATCCCACGCTTATCTCTACGCAGCATTCTCCTCCACTCCTCTCTTTCAAGTGCTGCTGTTTATACCATTCTGGCTGGTGGCTGTGTGTGTGCAACGTAATGTGTGTGTGAGTGCATGCATGCGTGCGCGTGTGTGTGGGTGCGTGCATACGTGAATGCCTGCCTCGGGGAGAGAGAGAGAGAGAGAGAGAGAGAGAGAGAGAGCAGCCTGCATCTACCTGCCTCTCCAACACTTTTTCAGCCCTATAATGGCCTGCTGTAAGTAATCCACCCAAGGCCCTTAAGGACAGCATCACAATGGGAGAAGGAAACACAATTATGCTGCCTGGTACTCTACTTATGGATCTGACTTATGCTGTTTTTCGACTGTGACACCAGTGTATACACCCTTATGTTATACTAGGGAAATTGTGTTTCCATAGCTAGGGCTGACAGTGAGGACTTGTGATGGGGAAAATCAACAACCTCTGTATAATCAAAACAGTTGATTTGTGACAAGGTGTTAAAGTTCACAGTTAGACATTGTGATGTAAATGCCAGCTGAAAAGTACCAGTGGCGTGGATTTGGCCCCAAGTGAGAGCAGGTCTGCCGGAGCTATGGCCCAGTAGATGGAAACAGAAAAGTCTGAGCCTTTTGGGTAAAACACTGGGGTAATTCCTGTATGGAAATGCGCCATTGGTGTCCCTGTATTCATATGCTAATCACAGAAGGAGAGTGATGTGGGAAGGCTGTCTGTGTGTCTGTTCTACAACATTCTGTTTGATCTGAGGGAAGAAATAACCAAGAGTAATGCCACTACTCAGAGGGGACGGGCGGGCGGGAGAGAGAGAGAGAGCGCTGACAGAACGATGATTTGTGGATCGACGCAAAGGCATAGTGACACAAATGCAGCTAAGTGTTACTTCTCTTCGGGAGCAGAATGACCAGGTAGAATGCCAACCGTGACATTTGCATTTAATAAAAATATAGCTGGTTGTAAAGTGCATCTGAAAGGCGTATCGGAGGCGGTAGCTTGTGATGTTCTGTCAGATTTAGTGTGAAATCCTCGTAAAAAAGCCTTCCTGTTGTTTGAACAGCAGGGATGCGGGAACCTTGGAAAAGGTCGGCACAGTGGAGAGAGTCGATGCAAACAGTGCATATTTCTTCACGGAAGATTCAATAGAGAACGTTCTTGACATGTCATAATTCTGTTTTATATATTGCCAGGACAAGCTAACAAGCTTATCCACAACACTTCTCAGAGGCCACCCACTGTGTGGACACAGAGACCTGCACATGCACGCACACACACACCTTTACTATTCCCTTGGCCACCACGCTGATGTCCAGTATCTCCCATACATTAATCACTAAAGAAGAGTCCAGTAAGTGTGTCCTATCTCTTTATAGGCTGTGTATTGTTGGTACTTACCAGACATTGGCACTGCTGGCAGTTCTCCACCCAGGAGTCTCCACTGCCGTAGGTCAGCAGGCCATTCTGGTGCAGACACTGGCTGCTGAGGCGAGGGTCACACTCTGGACAGCAGAACAGGTCAGCTGTGGGGTTCTCACAGTCACACACCATTCTCCTGCACATCACCTGGCCAGTCTGCACAGAGGGGTGGGCAGATGCATGGTCTATCAAGCGACACTTGACTCAAGTACAGTCTCAAAGTACTGTTCTGTATGTAAGTAACTGTCTTGAGCTCTATAACCCACATTCAATATTTGCTAGTTGACCTTGGTTATTGGTTAATTACACACACTCAAAATTACCATTGCTCTCTACTAGCTGACCGTGCCATTCCAAAACAACAACATGTTTACGCTCTCTGTTCACTCAGCCGTTCAATACTGCTAATTCTGACAGGCAGGTTCTCAATTTCTCCAATCAATTAAAATGACTTGTTTCATTAAAGCTTCATTTCTGCCCTCCTCCTCTGTAATCAAATTAATATTGTGATGCTTGATCGTTCAATACCCTTACTAATCTTTTATAATCACCTGCTAGCATTGCCAGACACTATCAAAAATGAAACGCTAAATTACTAAATGTTTCAAGACTGTAGCCGTAGAATCATGAGGAAAAATATGTTTTTTGTTTTGTTTATTTAAAACCAAGTTTTCCAAACAACTGGTAGATGCATTTACATTTTCAGACCTCTGCGTTAAACATATCAAACTGAATTGATAACCAATCATCATATTGCTTTACAGCAACCAAAAGAACACCGCTAATCTGACCATTGATTGTTTTATACCCATCATCCTCTTTGTCTCACCTGACAGGAGCAGACGGAGCATCTATCGTTGTCCAGCACCCAGATCTGTCTGTTGTGTTTGACTTTGTTGTCATGGATACAGTCTCCGGTGCAGTTCCTCCCGTGGGGGCACCTGCAGTCATAGCCCCCCTCCAAGTTGAAGCACACCGTGTCATTGGCACAGGTGTTCCTCCCCATCTTGCATTCGTTGATATCTGTAGGGAGCAAGAGAGATGACTTCACGCATATGCTCAACACAGGTCAAATTCTGTAGTTTATGCATAAATCCACACATCTTACTGCTTAAAAAAGACAAAGGAATCCAAACTATAGTTTTTTGGGGTCAAATTATAACTCAGAGCAGTTGTCTTTGTTCTTTACAGTATGTTGAGCTCTCTGAGAGTCTCTTAAAAGGGAAAGTTTACCTAAAATAAAAAAATAGCCAAAGTGATTCCATAAATTGAAACTAGTTAGGTGGAGTTTGCCTTCTCCCCCTCTCTCCTACAGTCTAGAACTGGAAAGCTGCAAAAACGGGTCACGTGACTCATGACGTGTCTTTGTGCACTTTGTGCACTCATGACGTGTCTCTGTTGTCAGTCAAAGAGCGATTGAGAAATCCGCAAATTGTGGATAAATTCTTTGTTTTATTGAAAGCATATGGCCAAATGAACTACTTTTATCAAAAGTACTATTGGTTTTGAGTCAGGAAATGTGTACTTTTCCACATAAAATGATTGCGATTATTTTATATCATTATTTTATGTGGCCGACTGCAACAACAGCAGATGTGGGAAACAACTGCGAATGTGAGCTCTCGTGGGGCAACTCTATGACGTATATGTCATTATTTGGAGCTTGATGTCACGTGTGACTTTTATGGGAGGGAGAAGGAGCAGGCGCAAAAGTTGAAAGATGTAGCCTAAAGTTAGTTCTGAAAAGTGGAAATCCGAAGAGATGGCATCAAGAGCAAGCTGGTGTTCTGTCCCTGGCTGCACATTATATAGGAATCTAGGAAAGAAGGCACAACATTTCACTGCTTTCCATTGAAAGATACAGACAGATGCAGAAGATGGCTAGTAGCGATAAAAAACAGGAAATATGATGTAAACACTCCTACAGCCACCTGTGTGAAGCTAGCCACAATAATAAATAAATGATTGTCTTTTGTTTAATTTAAACAACAACATTCCCACCTTATTTAGCATTATCGAGTCCAAATATGGCATGATTCCACTATTTGTATCTGTTTTAATCACTTTCAATGGAGGACTTTTATTTTAAAGGTGAACCGCAAATTCCCCTATTGTGGCTAATCCTTATTGTGGCTAGCTTCACACACGTCCTTTGAGAAGAGACAGCGACAAAGCGAGAGTGCGAAGGTATGTAGTCTAATCATTGCATTTCGAGTTGATCTTATTGTGTTGTAGCCTAAGCGCTCTACCGGTTAGCATATGTTGAGGAGCTAGACAGTAATTGTGTCACCTTACATTGTAATAGACAGTCATTCTTACTTTTTAACTCTGCATTGTTGGGAAAGGCCTCGTAAGTAAGCATTTTATGGTAAAAGCTATACCTGATGTATTCGGCGCATGTGACAAATACAATTTTATTTTATTTTATTGCGTCATCTTACATCGAAGAATAGACAGAATAGTGGCCATGAGTATCCTAACAATATAATTACTTTTAGCCCCATAGTCCCGAGTTGCGCAGTGGTCTAAGGCACTGCATCTCAGTGCTTGAGGCGTCACTACAGACCCCCTGGTTCGATTCCAGGCTGTATCACAACCGGCTGTGATTGGGAGTCCATAGGGCGGCGCACAATTGGCCCAGTGTCGTCCGGTTTTGGCTGGTGTAGGCCGTCATTGTAAATAAGAATTTGTTCTTAACTGACTTGCCTAGTTAAATAAAGGTAAAATAAATAAATAGCCATAAAACATTTATTACAGATTATAAGCATCAGAGGCCCTCCAGTAGTTTTCTTCATCACTCGTGATTATATGTTTGTAGGTTGCTGTTTTACTTCATATAACTCATTTGTAACGCTAGGCTACTGTCTTCACTTCTCCCCCGAAATAAAATCGCTCCACTTAACTAGTTTCAATGTATGGACTTACAACATTTTGGATTTTAGGTAAACTTCCCCTTTAACGTGCTCTTCCACTGGCCACACACTGGTTGAATCAACGTTGTTTCCATGGAATCAACAGACGTTGAATTGACGTCTGTGCCCAGTGGGCTGTGTTGATCAGGTAGACTTGACAGGTAAAATGAGGCTATATAGTAGACAGACAGACAGAGCTGCAGCACTGTTACTGCTGAGGCGCACTGCTAGATTGAGGGTTTTCTTCCATTTTGACATGTGACAAGCTCTTGACAGGTTGCTTTAGAGAATGTTTCAGAAAGATTCAATGAGCAGTTAAAAGCAGACAGGGATTTGGAGGAAAGTGTACCAGTAATTGTTTGTCCAATCATACTATTACCCACACCAGACAGCAAACAAATTGTCAAAAGAAGGCCAAGGAAATGTCTATCTCTGCAATAGTTAGATGTGCTGCTATGATCAATGTTAGAATACACTAGAATAATGGAAAAACACAAACTAGTGTGCTAATATACTCTATACATGTGATTTCAATAGGTGTTAACATGTGACTAGCTGAATGAAGTTTGCCTACAACCACAGAGATTATTTTAGTATTGAGAGAAAAGGGGTGGATCAACTCACCTATGCACGACTCCCCATTGGCAGAGAACAAGCCATTGTCGTGGTAGCCATCACGACACTCGCAGTGGTACCAGCCGGGCAGGTTGACACAGATGGCTTTGTCATTACACTCCACGAACCCATCAGAACACTCATCAATGTCTATCAGGAGAGAGAGAGAGAGAGAGAGAGAGAGAGAGAGAGAGAGAGAGAGAGAGAGAGAGAGAGAGAGAGAGAGAGAGAGAGAGAGAGAGAGTGAGAATGAGAATGAGAGAGAGTGAAGGAGAAAGAGAGAGAGAGAGAGAGAGAGAGA
Source organism: Coregonus clupeaformis (assembly GCF_020615455.1). Classification (NCBI taxonomy): domain Eukaryota; kingdom Metazoa; phylum Chordata; class Actinopteri; order Salmoniformes; family Salmonidae; genus Coregonus; species Coregonus clupeaformis. Next base: position 27,087,830 of record NC_059210.1, read on the forward strand.
GAGAGAGAGAGAGAGAGAGTGAGAATGAGAATGAGAGAGAGTGAAGGAGAAAGAGAGAGAGAGAGAGAGAGAGAGAGAGAGAGAGAGAGAGAGAGAGAGAGAGAGAGCGAAGAGAGAGAGAGAGAGAGCGAGAGAGAGAGAAAGACCTGTAAGAACAAGACCTCGATCTCCCTATGTTTTTGTTCCGAATGATGTCAGCAGGAACCACATATTGAACTTAGCTTCATTCTTGCCTGATAGGCTTTTTCAACATTGACTTATCCATAATTGATACAAAAGCGTGTCCAGGATTTGATAGGATATGCACGCTGTATCGATCTGGCAAGAAAACACAGCGAGAGATGGGTACATTCATTGTAATGAATCTTACATATTTATTTGATTTTGTTTCATTATAATACAAAACAAATTTCCCCTGAAGAGGGGTGTAAAAACCCTTGGAAGACCTTGGAAGCTTGTGAATCCATACTTGTTGTAGATCTCATTGACAGTAAAGAGCACAGGAACCATGCCTCAACCTTGACTCAGATTCTGCTCTCCACAAAACAGTCTTTTAACCCTCTTTCTTTCTCTCTCTCTCTCTCTCCCTCTCTTCTTTTTCTCATCACTAGCCTATTGTAAACCAATTTGTTTTTACAAACAATGACGGGAGCACCCATTTCTTACAAAGGAACGAAATGAATTAAACATCATCTGAATCAACTGTACCGTACGAGAAAATGCCCTAATATTTAAACAGATATTTAATTAGATGAGAGACGCTAGTGATTATGGGGTGGGGGCTAAATATGAGGGCCCAGGTTTTAGTGATTAAATGTGTCTGTGTAGGCACTGATGGCTTCTTTATGATTGTGTGCATGTGTAATGCATTATCAGAGTTCCTCATTATGAAAATGGCCCTGCACTGTCAGTGACCTTCCCATTCCATTCCCCCAGACAAAACAGAAAACAGCAGGATCCCCTGGGGAGCACAGCTCAGGCCTCCTCTCCTCCTCTTCTCCTCATTCTTTCCTCTCTTCTCTCTCCTGTCCTCTCCCTTCTTCTTGTCCTCTTCTCCTCTACTCCTTCTCTCCTCTCTTCTTCTCTCCTCTCTTCTTCTCTCCTTTCCTCCCCTCTCATCTCTCCTCGTGTCTTCTCCTTCTGCCAAACCACTAATAGGATTAAGATCTATTGGCTAATGAGCCTTCAACCCTTTAATAGAATTTCTCCAGCAGATTAACCATTGATCAAATGTCGTGGAGATTAGGCCCTTATCTATTTAAGAGATGTGAACGTTTGTCTAAGTCAAACACAGTAGGTTTTCTGTGCTCCTATACATGACGTATTTCAACATGGCTTTAAGGGAACTATAAGTATTCATGCTGGGACTCAAAAGGTGGTTAAATGTTACATGTATACAGTCCTACAGCAGGTAGAGAGATAGAGACGTCATGTTTAAGGCTTGAAGATCCATCCAAGAAGCTAGGGGATGGTGATTTTCTCCCTTCAGGAAATAAGTATTTCGGTCAACTGTGTACTGGATAAAAGCATATAATTTGGTTATACCAAAAGGAATTACTCTGCTTGAAATTAAGCATATTCTCTCTTTTCTCAGTCATAGTGAAATCTCTCATGCTCTTTGTTGCCAGTGAATTTCAGTTGTCAGAGCTTCACACGCTTTCAAATAGAGAAGCGGTATGTGATCTCGAGCCAAGAACTGGAAAAAAGCTGAATCTATTTAAAGGCCCAATGCAGCCATTTTTATATCAATATCAAATCATTTCTGGGTAACAATTAAGTATCTTACTGTAATAGATTTCCATTAAAATGGACAAAAATAGCTTTTTGGCAAAAAACTATTTCTCAAGCAAGAATTTTGCTAGGACTGTCAGGGAGTGGTCTGAGTGGGGAGGGGGAAACTGAAAACTAGCTGTTATTGGCAGAGAGGATTGGAACTCTCTGTGTTATTGGCCTATTAACCAATTTACCGCATGTTGATGTCACCATGGAAAGCCGAAACTCCCGCCCATACAAACCTGCGCATTAGAAGGTCCTGTGAATATTGTATTTCTAACCAGCAACTATCAGGAAATAACACTGATAAAAAAATTACACTTTTATGTGTTAGTTTCAAGCAGCTGTTGTACAATATGATACAAAACACAGGAAAAACTTAATTTTGACTGCACTGGGCTTTTAAATCATAGTTTCTCCAATCTGACTGCATGAAATTGTTCACAGAAAGACAGAACGGTTAGTTACTACTTATAACCTAGAGGCAATGCAGTTCTAAATATACACAAATTGAACTATTTTCAGCGTATATTCATTCAAACTGTTCCATTGTTTAGCTTAAATGCCTAGGAGGTTACGTTTTCAATGAAACGTTTCACCCTCTACTTCCTTTATGTGACACCACGGCTGTTGATCACAATTACAGCAAAGCACTTCCGAGGCCTTTGTCAAATTGACAGTGGCTTTAAATATACCTTCTAAAAAGACAAACGCTTCTTCTTTAACTGCTTCCTGTCACATCTGAATTGAGATGTCATCACAAATGCAAAGCACATATTCACTACTACATCTTTACATTTTCAATTTACCATCAAGAGCTAAATCAACATGGTGGCTGTGTGTGAAAAGTACCTATTTTATGGTGAGAGGAAGTACATTGAATGTACACTGAGTATACCAAACATTAGGAACACATTCGTAATTTGATTTGCACCCCCCCCCTCCTCAGAGTAGCCTCAATTCATCGGGGCATGGACTCTACAAGGTGTCGAAAGCGTTCCACAGGGATGCTGGCCCATGTTGACTCAAATGCTTCCCGCAGTTGTGTCAAGTTGGCTGGATGTCCTTTCTTGATACACACAGGAAACTGTTGAGCGTGAAGAACCCAGCAGCGTTGCAGTTCTTGACACAAACCGGTGCGCCTGGCACCTACTACCATACCCTGTTCAAAAGCACTTAATTATTTTGTCTTGCCTATTCACCCTCTGAATGGCACACATACACAATCCATGCCTCAATTGTCTTGAGGCTTAAAAATCATTATTTAACCTGTCTCCTCCCCTTCATCTACACTGATTGAAGTGGATTTAACAAGTGACATCAATAAGGGATCATAGCTTTCACCTGGATTCTCCTGGTCAGTCTACATTCATGTACAGTATGTCATGGAAAGAGCAGGTTTTCTTAATGTTTTGTATACTCAGTGTATATGAAAGCGTGAGGTAGAATGACTGTGAATCCCAATAAGCAGTGGTAGTGCCTGATTCCAGTCTAAAAATCACATTATATTACAGCCTGGCCATGAATTGTATAATATTTTATGTTCAGTGAAAAACAGCAACCCACAACAGAAAGCGAAGAGTTCCATCTCTCTCTCCAAGCAGGTCAAGGCCAGGTGTGGTGAACACAGGTCTCCTTGGCTACTGAGAGAGAGAGAGTGGTGGAGACAGAGAAACAGGGGAGAGATAGGGATAAAGAGAGAGAAAGGAGAGAGAGAAAGAGGGCGAATGCGAGAGAGATGGAGAGGGATAAAGAAGTGAGAGAGAGGGGGAATAAAGAAAGAGAGTGGAAGGGAGGTGGAGAGGGCTGATTGGACAGACATGGTTATTTCTCTCGTTATGGTGAGCGACAGGCTGGAAATAAAGGCTCTATTAAAACAGCTCTCCAAGGACACTCAAATAGTGGGTTGATGTCTTCCTTTCTCTTCCCTCCTTCTGCTTGTTACACTGGCATGTCGTCCTTCTGACCCTCCCTCTCCATCTCTCTCTCCCTCTCTTTTTTTTCTTCTTTCTCTCTCCTTCTCTCTCTCTATCTCTCTCTTTTCTCAATATCCCTATCTCTCTGTGCAGAGGCAGATACAGAGGTAGAGGCTATCTCCCCTCTCGTCTTGACTGACAGCAGTACCTCAGGGCCCGGACAGTCCTCTATAGCATTCTATCACCCAGAGCACCAGCTGCAGACAGAAGATCTCACATTCTGTTCAATATGATTACAATATTTCAGTTTTCACAGGGAAATGAAGGATAATCCTGATCTGCTGCTCTTGGAGTACATATTATTTATAACACGTCACTTCATAATCCTACTTCAAATATGATTCCTGTATACATGTTTTGGCATTAAATGGATTTAAAATTTGGTGTTGACATGAAAGATTACTGATCCTGGCAGTGTGTCGGGAGAATAGAGTGCTGTGTTAAAGTACTCTGTACGCACAAAGCAACCATTGTACAGTTAGTCAGTAACATCCAGTGGAGGCTGGTGGGAGGGGCTATAGGAGGACGGGCTCATTGTAATAGCTGGAATGGTTTCCATATGTTTGATGCGTTTGATACCTTTCCATTGATTCCATTCCAGACATTACGATGAGCCCGTCCTCCTATAGCTCCTCCCACCAGCCTCCTCTGGCAACACCACAACATGGAAGATAATAAACTGAGAGTCACTTGGTAACAGGAAAAGCATGGTGAAGTGAAGTCTATAGATAGATTTCCCGTTCAGTATTTGACTGAACACTAGACTTAAAAAAAAAAAAAAAAGCTGCTAAATGTGTGAAATTAACCAATTTATTTATTTTATTCTGGTTGTGCTGGTCTGAGTGCTATGACTGTGTCGATGCTGAGAAATGATGCTAGGCTTATAGCACTGACAGATCAGCTGCTGCTGCAGAAGACAGTTCATTCGCGGTATGGAGAAAACAGAAAAAGACACACACACACACTGACACAGATTTAGCCTACTGCTGCCAGTTAATATTTTGGCTGTATATCGTATGAAATAGTAGGCTAATTAACACTCGGGGGAACACATATGACAGGCACTAACTTGCAATAGCCAAAAAAAATTGCTGCTTCCCCAATCAAAAGCCCTGGATTAACACTTACCTAAAGAGCAGGGCTATTGCACACAAAGCTATCGTAGACCACCCTGTTGCTACGGCCGAAGACAGGAATAAGTACAAGAAGGCCTGCTATGACCTCCGCAGAGTCATCAAACGAGCAAAAGGACAATATAGGAATAAGGTGGAATCATATTACACAGGCTCCGACTCCCGCCGCATGTGGCAGGGGCTACAGTCCATTACGAATTACAAAGGAAGACCCAGCCATGATCTGACCAACGATGCCTCTCTACCAGACGAACTCAATGCATTTTATTCCGCTTTGACAACAGCAACATCGAGCTGGGTGTGAGGGCCGTCACCGACCCAGAGGACTGGGTGATCTCGCTCTCCGAGGCCGACGTGAGAAGGGTCTTTAATCAGGTCAACACCCACAAGGCCGCGGGCCCCGACGGTATTCCAGGGCGCGTTCTCAGAGCATGCACAGAACAGCTGGCAGGCATATTCACTGTAATTTTCAACCTCTCCTTGTCCCAGTCTGTATTCCCCACGTTTTAAGATGACCACAATCATACCTGTTCCTAAGAACTCTAAGGTTTCATGTCACAATGACTACCGCCCTGTAGCACTCACTTCTGTAATCATGAAGTGCTTTGAGAGGCTGGTTATGGCACACATTGACTCCAACATCCCAGCCACCATAGACCCACTCCAATTTGCATACCGCCCCAACTGATCCATAGATAACGCAATCTCAATTGCTCTCCACACTGCCCTCAACCACCTAGATAAGAGGAATACCTATGTGAGAATGCTGTTCATTGACTACAGCTTAGCTTTCAACACCATTATCCCCTCCAAGCTTGTCACCAAGTTAAGGACTCTGGGTCTGAACACCTCCCTCTGCAACTGGCGACGATGAGTCAACCTACAGGGAGGAGGTCAGTGACCTGGCAGTGTGGTGCCGGAGCTACAACTTCTCCCTCAACGTCAGCAAGACCAAGGAGCTGATCATGGACTACAGGAAACGGGGGAGCGAGTTTACCTTGTATCTTTATTGACCTTTTATTTCAATATTTCTCTATGCACACTCACAGGGCCCTACACACTCACTCACACTGTCACTCCAACACACACACACAAACACTCACTCCATCATTTTCTCACTCACACATAATATGCACATACATTTATACTGACTCTACACACCCACACACCCACTCACATGCAAGCTGCTACTCTGTTTATCTTATATCCTGTTGCCCAGTCCAATATTTATTGTATATAGTATGCTTACATACTTACTTTATTGTGTATTTCATATTTCTTATTCCTCGTGTGTTTTTTTCTAGTAATACATTATTATTGATAATTGGATTGTTGGGTTTTGAGCTTGCAAGAAAGGCATTTCACTGTACTTGTGCATGTGACATTAAAACTTGAAAGGCCCGTCACTTCTTGTCAGAAAGATATTCATACTGTCAAACAAAGTACAACGCTGGAAATCTATCCACTCAGTGTATATGTAATAGTCATTAACCTTTAGGATAGGGGGGAGATGTATGACCACCAGGCGCTTACACTGAGTGTACAAAACATTAGGAACACCTGCTCTTTCCATGACATAGACTGACCTGGTGAATCCAGGTGAAAGCTATGATCCCTTGTTGATGTCACCTGTTAAATTCACTTCAATCAGTGTAGATGAAGGGGAGGAGACAGGTTAAAGAAGGATTTTTAAGCCTTGAGACAATTGAGACATGGATTGTGTATGTATGCCATTCAGAGAGTGAATACAAAATATTTAAGTGCCTTTGAACGGGGTATAGTAATAGGTGCCAGGCGCACTGGTTTGAATGTGTCAAGAACTGCAAAGCTGCTGGGTTTTTCACGCTCAACAGTTTCCTGTGTGTATCAAGAATGGTCCACGACCCAAAGGACATCCAGCCAAATTGACACAACTGTAGGAAGCATTTTAGTCAGCATGGGCCAGCATCCCTGTGGAACGCTTTCGACACCTTGTAGTCCATGCCCCAACGAATTGAGGCTGTTCTGAGGGCAAAAGGGGGTGCAACTCAATATTAGGAAGGCGTTCCTAATGTTTTATACACTCAGTATATTTTTGCAATATAAGTAGTTTCATAAGGTATTATGAGCCAATGGTCATCTATTAGGCATTTATTAATCTTTCTTCTGTATCTAATAAATGTGTTTATTCATTCACAACTAGGTTGTTACTGGGCCCAGCACCGGCAGTGTGGTCCCATGGTCTTCTGGTACCAGTGCTGTGGGAAAGGATGCTAGTCTTAGCAGAGACAGCTCAGAGGAGAGTGCAGTGGAGGTAGGAAGAAAACTGAGAGACACAGATGTACTGCCAGTTCCTTAATATGTTGGCTCTATAATAGCAATTAACACTTAGGAGTGACAGACAGACATACAGATAGACTGACAGACAGACAACAGAGGAGAACAATAAGAAGCACAGACAGAAAGACAGAGTAAAAGACAGTCAGCCCTAGAGAATGGAAACAGAGACCTAATCTTTCAGTACAGTACAGAGGTGCAGTACAGATGTTTCACAGTGTGAGTTAGTACATGCTAGTGTCAGCTCAGAAAACAGAACAGAACCAGATATCTAAAGGCTTACAGTACAGTACAGTGCAGCTGTGCTTTCCACAGTGCGAATTGGTCCAAGCTATCTGCTCTAAGCCAAAAATGTACAGTGCAGCGATACTTTCCACAGTACAGTGTTCACAGTATTTGTGTTCTCCCCGGCTCTCCCCCTGTTAGATGTGTCATTTAGCCAGCAGCAGCAGCAGGTTGTGCTTAGCTAAACGACAGCTCATCAGGCCATTAGCAGGCAGCCTAATTAAAGACGTGCTAATTAACCGTGATGGAGTGAGTACTGCTTCATAAGGCTCTAAATAAATAATGAATACATAACCATTGTGCTTAAACAACCCGTTTGAGATCAACTAGAGTGGCACCCATGAGTCGCATGGATACTCATGGGGAGGGAGGGGGGGGCGAGAGAAAGCTTCATGGGGGCTGTTAAAGGGATATTTCACCCAAATTACAAAATAAAACATTGCTTTCCTTACCCTGTAAGAAGTCTATGGACATGGTATGACAGCAATCCATGCTTTGGTTTAGTTTCCCTGGCACTGTTTCCACATGCAAACGTTTGCTTATACAGTAAGGAAACCAATATGTAAATGTGAACTATGCCTTTAAGGGAGGAAAAGCAATCACTGCAATATTGTTCAAATACTCACTCCCTTCTTCAGACTGTGTGAGGAAACAGTGACGTGACTAGAAGAGACTACCCAGCAAACCAAAATTGGTTCTGTGAAGGTTCCCAGAACATTTGTTAGGTCGCGGAAAATGTTCTCATAACACAAAAACTGTCCAGTCGTGGTGATGATTGCATAATGTTTGTATAAAACATTTACCTGATGATGGTAGAACATTCCTAGAACACATTTAATGTGTTGTGTAGAGGTTCCCAGAATGTTGACGGTTGAGCTAAATTTGACAACCAATTTTAAATGAAATTAAACATATGAATTTTGTTTGGAATATTTTATCATCTCAACCAATGCCATTTAGTAAAATGATCATGTGGTTTCCATTATCAGACTCCCATATTTTTTTTAAACACACATTCAAAGATGGTTGACGTGAACATGAGCAAAACCATACCTCATTTACCACCCATTTTTTGTACTAACTGTGTATAAAATGGGATATGACAACATTGTAAAATGTTGTTGACCTCTCAAACATCCTTTCAGCATGATTAAATGACGAATATGTTGTTGTTTTACAATTTTAGGAACTCTTGCTCTACCAGTCGGTTGAGTTGTCCATTAAAGGAATCAAATCAAATCAAACACGTATTTGTCACATGCTTCGTAAACAACACCATTGAGATGGTTTGGGATGAGTTGGACCGCAGAATGAAGGAAAAGCAGCCAACAAGTGCTCAGCATATGTGGGAACTCCTTCAAGACTGTTGGAAAAGCATTCCAGGTGAAGCTGATTGAGAGAATGCCAAGAGTGTGCAAAGCTGTCATCAAGGCAAAGGGTGGCTATTTGAAGAATCTCAAATATAAAATCTATTTTGATTTGTTTAACACTTTTTTGGTTACTACATGATTCCATATGTGTTATTTCATATTACAATGTAGAAAATAGTACAAATAAAGAAAAAGCCTTGAATGAGTAGGTGTGTACAAACCGTTGACTGGTACTGTATATCATTCCTTTTGCACTAACTATTTTGACTCATTTACATTTACATTTTAGTCATTTAGCAGACGCTCTTATCCAGAGCGACTTACAGGAGCAATTAGGGTTAAGTGCCTTGCTCAAGGGCACATTTACGTCATTTAGCAGACGCTCTTATCCAGAGCGACTCACAAATTGGTGCATTCACCCTATAGCCAGTGGGATAACCACTTTACAATTTTTTTTGGGGGGGGTAGAAGGATTACTTTATCCTATCCCAGGTATTCCTTAAAGAGGTGGGGTTTCAAATGTCTCCGGAAGGTGGTGAGTGACTCCGCTGTCCTGGCGTCATCACATACGCTGCTGTTACTGTTTATTATCTATCCTGTTACTTTGTCACTTTATCCCTACCTATATGCAATTATCTACCTCAATTACCTCGTACCCTTGCACATGGACGCGGTACTGGTACCCCATGTATATACAGTTGAAGTCGGAAATGTACATACACCTTAGCCAAATACATTTAAACTCAGTTTTTCTGCCCACAAATTTTCAATAGGATTGAGGTCAGGGCTTTGTGATGGCCACTCCAATACCTTGACTTTGTTGTCCTTAAGCATTTTTGCCACAACTTTGGAAGTATGCTTGGGGTCATTGTTCATTTGGAAGACCCATTTGCGACCAAGCTTTAACTTCCTGACTGATGTCTTGAGATGTTGCTTCAATATATCCACATCGTTTTCCTTCCTCATTATGCCATCTATTTTGTGAAGTGCACCAGTCCCTCCTGCAGCAAAGCACCCCCACAGCATGATGCTGCCACCCCCGTGCTTCACGTTTGGGATGGTGTTCTTCGGCTTGCAAGTAAACCCCTTTTTCCTCCAAACATAATGATGGTCATTATTGCCAAACAGTTCTATTTTTGTTTCATCAGACCAGAGGACATTTCTCCAAAAAGTACGATCTTTGTCCCCATGTGCAGTTGAAAACCGTAGTCTGGCTTTTTATGGCGGTTTTAGAGCAGTGGCTTCTTCCTTGCTGAGCGGCCTTTCAGGTTATGTCCATATAGGACTAGTTTTACTGTGGATATAGATACTTTTGTACCTGTTTCCTCCAGCATCTTCACAAGGTCCTTAGCTGTTGTTCTGGGATTGATTTGCACTTTTCGCACCAAAGTACGTTCATCTCTAGGAGACAGAACGCGTCTCCTTCCTGACAGCTGCGTGGTCCCATGGTGTTTATACTTGCGTACTATTGTTTGTACAGATGAATGTGGTACCTTCAGGCGTTTTGAAATTGCTACCAAGGATGAACCAGACTTGTGGAGGTCTACACATTTTTTTCTGAGGTCTTGGCTGATTTCTTTTGATTTTCCCATGATGTCAAGCAAATAGGCACTGAGTTTGAAGGTAGGCCTTGAAATACATCCACAGGTACACTTCCAATTGACTCAAATGATGTCAATTAGCCTATCAGAAGCATCTAAAGCCATGACATCATTTTCTGGAATTTTCCAAGCTGTTTAAAGGCACAGTCAACTTAGTGTATGTAAACTTCTGACCCACTGGAATTGTGATACAGTGAATTATAAGTGAAATAATCTGTCTGTAAACAATTGTTGGAACAATGACTTGTGTCATGCACAAAGTAGATGTCCTAACCGACTTGCCAAAACTATAGTGTGTTAACAAGACATTTGTGGAGTGGTTGAAAAATGAGTTTTAATGACTCCAAACTAAGTGTATGTAAACTTCCGACTTCAACTGTAGCCAAGTTATCGTTACTCATTGTGTATTTTTTCCCCGCCTTATAATTTGTATATTATTTCAATTTATTTCTCTCTGCATTGTTGGGAAGGGCCCGTATGTAAGCATTTCACTGTTAGTCTACACCTGAAATACTGTTAAGGGATTATTCACTGTATGCCTGTTATCTTCATTAGGATTCATAATATCATTCTGTACATGTAATTGTACTGGTATTATAAGCATATAAACTGTAAATGCATTAATTTACATGCATTCTAATATTCATATTTTGACACACAAATGTATAATATTTTATTAATATTATCCTCATTTAACTAGACCTATCTTCCATTTTAAGTAAAGGAAGCAGACATAATGTAAATGCATGTATCATTTTTTAGATGATTTAAAAAGTCTATGCAAATTCCAATACAGAATAAGTTTACTCTAATTGTGCAACTCAACTGGCTGGTTGAGATGTTTGCAATGCATTATCCATCAAAGTTTAAGTCATGTAAACAAAAAATATTGTCTTATACTGAATTTATGGCCTATAGCACTCAGGACCTCAGACTGGGGCAAAGGTGTTCCTTCCAACAGGACAACAACTCTAAGCACACAGCCACGACAATGCAGGAGTGGCTTCAGGACAAGTCTCTGAATGTCTTTGAGTGACCCAGCCAGAGCCTGGACTTGAACCTGATTGAACATCTCTGGAGAGACCTGAAAATAGAAGAATGGGAGAAACTCCCCAAATACAGGTGTGCAAAGCTTGTAGCGTCGTACCCAAGAAGACTCGAGGCTGTAATCGCTGCCAAAGGTGCTTCAACAAAGTACTGAGTAAAGGGTCTGAATACTTATGTAAATGTGCAAACATTTCTACTAACCTGTTTTTGCTTTGTCATTATGGGGTATTGTGTGTAGATTGATGAGGGGAAAAAACAATTGAATCAATTGTAGAATAAGGCTGTAACGTAACAAAATGTGGAAAAAGTCAAGGGGTCTGAATACTTTCCGAATGCACTATATTGTTTAGACTTCATATGTTGACAATCTGCACATTATTTAATTCTTAGGACATTTGAACAGCATTCAATCATACAAAAATAACCATATTTTTTACACTTCATATGTTGAGAATCTGCACATAATGGGGTTTGACCCTCCACTGTTTGGTTCCCTAGCCAGATCTCTAACCCCCTACACCACTAGGGGATAGCTGTGGCCATGTGTTTGTTTTTTTCACTCTCTTTTAAAAAAACGCACCAGATATAATTCCTACTTTGAGACGCTTGATACGCTTATTTTTGAGACGCTTATTTTTCATGATCTGATAAGTGATCCTAGATCAGCACTCACGAATGTCATCACAACTGAGCATATTTTGTGTTTTAGGAACCTATCTCTTGTAATGTACCCATACTGTTCCCACAACGTAATTACATGTTCTGGGAACCTTTAAGAAACTCAGAAAACCTGTTTTGTCAACATTCTTGTAACATCAAAATTATTTTTTTGTGCACCCTGATACAAACATTATCTGAATGTCAGCACAACTTGACAGTTTTTGCGTTTTGGGAACATATCTTTTGTGATGTCCCCACAATGTTCCCACCAGACTGTTCCCACAACCTAATGAAACATTATGTGAACCTTTCAAGAACAGATTAAATGTGTTATAGGAATGTTCTTTCAACATCAGGCAAATGTTTTATACAAACATACACACTTTTGGGGAATGTTCTGTGCTGGTTGTTACAGACGTTGTGCACAACATTTTAGTGAATGTTAGAACACTCCAAGGATATTTATTCTAAAAATGTTTTTATAAATAAATAGATTTGATCAAAAACATTCTCTGAATAAAAACCTAACTAGAACTTGGGATGGGAATCTTAGCTAATGTTCTGAGAATGTTCCCGGTTTGCTGAGTAGACTCCTTCAGCTGTCTGTCTGTCTGTCTGTCTGTCTGTCTGTCTGTCTGTCTGTCTGTCTGTCTGTCTGTCTGTCTGTCTGTCTGTTTATCTGTATGTATGTTTATCTGTCTGACTGTCAGTCAGTCAGTCAGTCAGTCTGTCAGTCAGTCAGTCAGTCTGTCCATCCATCCTCCATGCTAATGAGGTCTGCAGTAACAAATTGCATACGTCCACCCACCCACTCCTCTTCCTCCTGGTCGATGTGTCGGGGTGAGCCCTGGGCTCCGGCTCTTTTCTCACCGTGTTCAAAGAGGGCTGTTGTCTGCTCTGGTCTGTAACAGAGCTGTGCTGTATCCTCTCCTCTCTTTCTTTAGCCAGGCAACAAAGCGTGTCTGTCATATAAAACAGTGGAGCTGTTGGAGAGCTATGAGGGATTTACTACACATCCCTAATATGAGAAATGGCATTGAGACTAATAACTTGCAACCTTTCTTAATTTAAATGTAGAAAGGAGAATGCCAAGCTCTTATAACCAGATACAGTACATTATGTCCTCTTATGGTCAATAGTAAATCTAGATACTGTCGATCAAACATGATCACTGTGGAAAACACTACAGTAAGATTAATCTTGGTTAACCCAGAACTAAAGTCACGCGTAATTGGTCAGATGCTCGATTAAGTTCTGGGTCATACAGTGGGGGAAAAAAGTATTTAGTCAGCCACCAATTGTGCAAGTTCTCCCACTTAAAAAGATGAGAGAGGCCTGTAATTTTCATCATAGGTACACGTCAACTACGACAGACAAAATGAGAAAATGTTTTCCAGAAAATCACATTGTAGGATTTTTTATGAATTTATTTGCAAATTATGGTGGAAAATAAGTATTTGGTCAATAACAAAAGTTTCTCAATACTTTGTTATATACCCTTTGTTGGCAATGACACAGGTCAAACGTTTTCTGTAAGTCTTCACAAGGTTTTCACACACTGTTGCTGGTATTATGGCCCATTCCTCCATGCAGATCTCCTCTAGAGCAGTGATGTTTTGGGGCTGTCGCCGGGCAACACAGACTTTCAACTCCCTCCAAAGATTTTCTATGGGGTTGAGATCTGGAGACTGGCTAGGCCACTCCAGGACCTTGAAATGCTTCTTACGAAGCCACTCCTTCGTTGCCCGGGCGGTGTGTTTGAGATCATTGTCATGCTGAAAGACCCAGCCACGTTTCATCTTCAATGCCCTTGCTGATGGAAGGAGGTTTTCACTCAAAATCTCATGATACATGGCCCCATTCATTCTTTCCTTTACACGGATCAGTCGTCCTGGTCCCTTTGCAGAAAAACAGCCCCAAAGCATGATGTTTCCACCCCCATGCTTCACAGTAGGTATGGTGTTCTTTGGATGCAACTCAGCATTCTTTGTCCTCCAAACACGAAGAGTTGAGTTTTTACCAAAAAGTTATATTTTGGTTTCATCTGACCATATGACATTCTCCCAATCCTCTTCTGGATCATCCAAATGCACTCTAGCAAACTTCAGACGGGCCTGGACATGTACTGGCTTAAGCAGGGGGACACGTCTGGCACTGCAGGATTTGAGTCCCTGGCGGCGTAGTGTGTTACTGATGGTAGGCTTTGTTACTTTGGTCCCAGCTCTCTGTAGGTCATTCACTAGGTCCCCCCGTGTGGTTCTGGGATTTTTGCTCACCGTTCTTGTGATCATTTTGACCCCACGGGGTGAGATCTTGCGTGGAGCCCCAGATCGAGGGAGATTATCAGTGGTCTTGTATGTCTTCCATTTCCTAATAATTGCTCCCACAGTTGATTTCTTCAAACCAAGCTGCTTACCTATTGCAGATTCAGTCTTCCCAGCCTGGTGCAGGTCTACAATTTTGTTTCTGGTGTCCTTTGACAGCTCTTTGGTCTTGGCCATAGTGGAGTTTGGAGTGTGACTGTTTGAGGTTGTGGACAGGTGTCTTTTATACTGATAACAAGTTCAAACAGGTGCCATTAATACAGGTAACGAGTGGAGGACAGAGGAGCCTCTTAAAGAAGAAGTTACAGATCTGTGAGAGCCAGAAATCTTGCTTGTTTGTAGGTGACCAAATACTTATTTTCCACCATAATTTGCAAATAAATTCATAAAAAATCATAGTTGACGTGTACCTATGATGAAAATTACAGGCCTCTCTCATCTTTTTAAGTGGGAGAACTTGCACAATTGGTGGCTGACTAAATACTTTTTTCCCCCACTGTATATGTTAAGAAAAGAGAGGATCGGAACCGGAACAAAGAGCTCCACCCTTTCTCTTTGCAAGTTATGGACAAGTCTATGAGCCAAATGTCCCCTCCCCTTCCGAAATTCGAAAGACGCTAACACCTGCGAAATTGTGATTTGCCCAAATAAGTGACGAAAAACCTAAGCACCGGAACTAATGCTGCTGATCTCACATGTCCCGTTTTATCATGACAGATCTACGGCACCATTTATGTTTACGTAGTCTGTCCACTAAAGATTACAGTAAAACCAAAATGGGAGATCACTTCTTGAGACTTTATATATCCAATTATAATTTAGCCTGAGTATGAAAGTACAGTAAAAGTCAGAAAAACTAGCCTTGAATAGTTAAAAGCTTTTCAAAGCTTTCGACCAAGTTGCTCTCCAAATAATTAACATCTAAAATAAGCCCCTATTTCTGCATCATGGTCCATGAAGCACATTCTTGAGAGTAGCCCAACTACTTTTTTGTGTGAAACAAAACAGAGGGAGTGAGACAAGTAAAAGATGTCGCTCCAATACCAAGACCACTCTTCTTCTGGCTGCTTTCATTGTCTTATTGTATCCACAGAAAACTGCCGCCAAGGGCAACAATGGGTTGCCATTAGCAACTGAAGGCACAGTTGGCTATCTGAGAAGAGAACAAAACAACAATAAAGCCTAACAAGCTTGGAATGGCTTTTAACAGAAATGAAGGGAGAAGAAAATGATCTGAAAACAAAATAAAGATTCACCACAATGGAACAGCTTAGCAGGTTAGCACATCAATTAAAATGGGCTTATTTTATAGGAATAGCTCATGCCTTTAATTAAATAGCAGAAAACAAATAATTCAGTCGACATTGATACTGGTTATAGACTAAGGCGATATTGTTTATATAAATGCAGCTGCCATGGTATTGAAGCCATTGGATGCAGTTTATCATACTACCCTACAGTAACTACGCCAACAGCGAAACTGAGAAAAATGGCTTCAAAGTTGTTTTGCTAGCCAGACAAATATGCTGTTGCTAGACAAGTGATAATGCACTGATGTATCATCTTATTATGAAGTAATTTTTATGCATCAACCATGACCACTGATTTTTTGTATTTTGTATTTATTAGGCATCCCCATTAGCTGCTGCCAAAGCAGCAGCTGCTCTTCCTGGGCTCCAAACATATTAAAACACTTACATTACATATAGAACAAAATATAAAACAATACATCATATAACATTATTACACCACTACCTATCTACAATACAAAATGTTTGATTTGATGACCACACTGTAAAACCTGACCTTGTAAATGTACAGCATTATACAGGCAGCAGAGTTACGCTAAATGTGTAATTTTCCTGTTTTACAGTAAGAAAAATTGTGCTGTATTATACAGTCGTGGTCAAAAGTTTTGAGAATGACACAAGTATTGGTCTTCACAAAGTTCGCTGCTTCAGTGTTATGAGATATTTTTGTCAGATGTTACTATGGTATACTGAAGTATAATTACAAGCATTCCATAAGCGTCAAAGGCTTTTATTGACAATTACATTAAGTTTATGCAAAGAGTCAATATTTGCAGTGTTGACCCTTCTTTTTCAAGACCTCTGCAATCCGCCCTGGCATGCTGTCAATTAACTTCTGGGCCACATCCTGACTGATGGCAGCCCATTCTTGCATAATCAATGCTTGGAGTTTGTCCGAATTTGTGGGTTTTTGTTTGTCCACCCGCCTCTTGAGGATCGACCACAAGTTCTCAATGGGATTAAGGTCTGGGGAGTTTCCTGGCTATGGACCCAAAATGTCCATGTTTTGTTCCCCGAGCCACTTAGTTATCACTTTTGCCTTATGGCAAGGTGCTCCATCATGCTGGAAAAGGCATTGGTCGTCACCAAACTGTTCTTGGATGGTTGGGAGAAGTTGCTCTCGGAGGATGTGTTGGTACCATTCTTTATTCATGGCTGTGTTCTTAGGCAAAATTGTGAGTGAGCCCACTCCCTTGGCTGAGAAGCAACCCCTCACATGAATGGTCTCAGGACGCTTTACTGTTGGCATGACACAGGACTGATGGTAGCGCTCACCTTGTCTTCTCCGGACAAGGTGTTTTCCGGATGCCCCAAACAATCGGAAACGGTATTCATCAGAGAAAATGACTTTACCCCAGTCCTCAGCAGTCCAATCCCTGTACCTTTTGCAGAATATCAGTCTGTCCCTGATGTTTTTCCTGGAGAGAAGTGGCTTCTTTGCTGGCCTTCTTGACACCAGGCCATCCTCCAAAAGTCTTCGCCTCACTGTGCGTGCAGATGCACTCACACCTGCCTGGTGCCATTCCTGAGCAAGCTCTGCACTGGTGGTGCCCCGATCCCGCAGCTGAATCAACTTTAGGAGACGGTCCTGGCGCTTGCTGGACTTTCTTGGGCGCCCTGACGCCTTCTTCACAACAATTGAACCTCTCTTCTTGAAGTTCTTGATGATCCGAAAAATTGTTGATTTAGGTGCAATCTTACTAGCAGCAATATCCTTGCCTGTGAAGCCCTTTTTGTGCAAAGCAATGATGACGGCACGTGTTTCCTTGCAGGTAACCATGGTTAACAGAGGAAGAACAATGATTTCAAGCACCACCCTCCTTTTAAAGCTTCCAGTCTGTTATTCTAACTCTATCAGCATGACAGAGTGATCTCCAGCCTTGTCCTCGTCAACACTTTCACCTGTGTTAACGAGAGAATCACTGACATGATGGCAGCTGGTCCTTTTGTGGCAGGGCTGAAATGCAGTGGAAATGTTTTTTGGGGATTAAGTTCATTTTCATGGCAAAGAGGGACATTGCAATTAATTGTGACATGACATTCTGGAGTATATGCAAATTGCCATAATCAAAACTGAGGCAGCAGACTTTGTGAAAATTAGTATTTGTGTCATTCTCAAAACGTTTGACCAAGACTGTACAATACAGCATTATACTGTAAATGAGCCTACTGTAATCATTACAGCAACCCAGCTGTATTATATAATGACAGTAATTTGCTGGCAACTCCGCTGCCAGTATAATGCTGTAAATGTACAGTATAGCATGTTACTGTAATCAGTTTTGCTGTACCAATATAGTAATATTTATACGGTAATTATAATGAATTAATGAATTACATTTACTGAGGAGAGACTGGTTTGTATTTCCGTAATTGCATGGGATTGGTGCAAGCAGGTCGGCACCAACATAAGGTGTCTTAATACTATTAAGATAATTAAGTTAATAGTGATTTGGGCCAACACAAGCCAGAACAGCTTCAATGCATCGTGCCATAGATTCTACAAGTGTCTCTATTGGAGTGATGCGACACCATTCTTCCACAAGAAATTCCATAATTTGGTGTTTAGTTGATGGTGGTAGAAAATGCAGTCTCAGGCTCCGCTCCAGAATCTCCCATAAGTGTTCAATTGGGTTGAGATCTGGTGACTGAGACGACCATGGCATAACATGGTTTACATCATTTTCATGCTCATCAAATCCATTTAGTGACCACTATGGGGGCATAGCCACAGTGGCCAAAATAATGGCCTGCCTAGCATTTTTATACATGGCCCTAAGCATGATGGGATGTTAATTGTTTAATTAAAACCTGTGTGGAATTACCTGCTTTCAGTATACCTCGTATCCCTCATTTACTCTATGATTTCCATTATTTTGGCAGTTACATATCTATATATACACATACATACATATACAGTGCCTTCGGAAAGTATTCAGACCCCTTGACTTTTTCCACATTTTGCTACGTTACAGCCTTATTCTAAAATGGATTACATTTTTACAAAACTCAGAAATCTACACACAATACCTCATAATGACAAAGCAAAAACAGGTTTGTAGAAAATTTTACATTTACATAAGTATTCAGACCCTTTGCTATGAGACTTGAAATTGAGCTCAGGTGCATCCTGTTTCCATTGATCATCCTTGAGATGTTTCTACAACTTGATTGGAGTCCACCTCTGGTCAATTCAATAGATTGGAAATTATTTGCAAAGGCACACACCTGTCTATATAAGGTCCCACAGTTGACAGCGCATGTCAAAGCAAAAACCAAGCCATGAGGTCGAAGGAATTGTCCGTAGAGCTCCGAGACAGGATTGTGTCGAGGCACAGATCTGGGGAAGGGTATCAAAACATTTCTGAAGCATTGGAGGTCCCCAAGAACACAGTGGCCTCCATCATTCTTAAATGGAGGAAGTTTGGAACCACCAAGACTGTTCCTAGAGCTGGCCGCCCGGCCAAACTGAGCAATCGGGGCAGAAGGGCCTTGGTCAGGGAGGTGACCATGAACCCGATGGTTACTTTGCCAGAGCTTTAGAGTTCCTCTGTGGAATTGGGAGAACCTTCCAGAAGGACAACCATCTCTGCAGCACTCCACCAATCAGGCCTTTATGGTAGACTGGCCAGACGGAAGCCACTCCTCAGTAAAAGGCACATGACAGCCTGTTTGGAGTTTGCCAAAAGGCACTTAAAGACCCTCAGACCATGAGAAACAAGATTCTCTGGTCTGATTAAACCAAGATTGAACTCTTTGGCCTGACTGCCAAGTGTCACGTCTGGAGGAAACCTGGCACCATCCCTACGGTGAAGCATGGTGTTGGGGATGTTTTTCAGCAGCAGGGACTGGGAGACTAGTCGGGATCGAGGCAAAGATGAATGGAGCAAAGTATAGAGAGATCCTTGATGAAAACCTGCTCCAGAGCACTCAGGACCTCAGACTGGGGCGAAGGTTCACCTTCCTTCCTAAGCACACAGCCAAGACAACGCAGGAGTGGCTTTGGGACAAGTCTCTGAATGTCCTTGAGTGGCCCAGCCAGATCCCGGACTTGAACCCGATCGAACATCTCTGGAGAGACCTGAAAATAGCTGTGCAGCAACGCTCCCCATCCAACCTGACAGACAGAGCTTGAGAGGATCTGCAGAGAAGAATGGGAGAAACTCCCCAAATACAGATGTGCCAAGCTTGTAGCGTCATACCGAAGAAGACTCGATGCTGTAATCACTGCCAAAGGTGCTTCAACAAAGTACTGAGTAAAGGGTCTGAATACTTAGCAAATATTTTAACAAAAAAAACGGTTTTTGCTTTGTCATTATGGGGTATTGTGTGTAGATTGATGAGGGAAAAAAACAATTCTAGAATAAGGCTGTAACATTTAAAAATATATATATTTACGAAGGCACTGTATATATATATATACTACCGTTCAAAGTTCGGGGTCACTTAGAAATGTCCTTGTTTTCCATGAAAACATACATTAAATGAGTTTGAATAGGAAATATAGCAAAATGCATAGGAAATGTAGTCATTGACAAGGTTAGAAATAATTAATTTTAATAGAAATAATAATTGCATCCTTCAAACTTTGCTTTTGTCAAAGAATCCTCCATTTGCAGCAATTACAGCCTTGCAGACCTTTGACATTCTAGTTGTCAATTTGTTGAGGTAATCTGAAGAGATTTCACCACATGCTTCCTGAAGCACCTCCCACAAGTTGGATTGGCTTGATGGGCACTTCTTATGTACCATACAAATACATTAGAGTTTCTAGTTTGAGAAACAAACGCCTCACAGGTCCTCAACTGGCAGCTTCATTAAATAGTACCCGCAAAACACCAGTCTCAACGTCAACAGTGAAGAGGTGACTCCGGGATGCTGACCTTCTAGGCAGAGTTGCAAAGAAAAAGCCATATCTCAGACTGGCCAATAAAAATAAAAGATGGGCAAAAGAACACAGACACTGGATAGAGGAAGATTGGAAAAAAGTGTTACGGACAGACAAATCGAAGTTTGAGGTGTTCGGATCACAAAGAAGAACATTTGTGAGACGCAGACCAAATGAAAAGATGCTGGAGGAGTGCTTGATGCCATCTGTCAAGCATGGTGGAAGCAATGTGATGGTCTGAGGGTGCTTTGGTGGTGGTAAAGTGGGGGATTTGTACAGGGTAAAAGGGATGTTGAAGAAGGAAAGCTATCACTCCATTTTGCAACGCCATGTCATACCCTGTGGACGCCGCTTGATTGGAGCCAATTTCCTCCTACAACAGGACAATGACCCAAAGCACAGCTCCAAACTATGCAATAACTATTTAGGGAAGAAGCAATCAGCTGGTATTCTGTCTATAATGGAGTGGCCAGCACAGTCACCGGATCTCAATCCTATTGAGCTGTTGTGGGAGCAGCTTGACCGTAAGAAGTGCCCATCAAGCCAATCCAACTTGTGGGAGGTGCTTCAGGAAGCATGGGGTGAAATCTCTTCAGATTACCTCAACAAATTGACAACTAGAATGTCAAAGGTCTGCAAGGCTGTAATTGCTGCAAATGGAGGATTCTTTGACGAAAGCAAAGTTTGAAGGATGCAATTATTATTTCAATTAAAAATCATTATTTCTAACCTTGTCAATGACTACATTTCCTATTCATTTTGCTATATTTCCTATTCAAACTCATTTCATGTATGTTTTCATGGAAAACAAGGACATTTCTAAGTGACCCCAAACTTTTGAACGGTAGCATATATATATATATATATATACACACCAAATATGTATGAATCACTTGCACTTCTAGAGGCCTTAAAAGGCTTCCAAACTTGGTGACTACAGGGCATAACAGACCAAGGACATGGTAAATACTCCACTATTAAATGTTTGCCGCTCGCTTCCACTCCAATCTGTCCCCATACACATTTAACTGTTGGCGCCACATTCCAGTTAAATTGTTACAGCACTCTCACTCACGGGTAAAACAAATGTAGCCTCTTACAAGGCACTCCTCAAAATAGGTTAATATGTCAGAAACAACAATAGCATGCACCCACTAGTGGTCAAAAGGTTTTTGGTGCAAAAATACGGTAGGGTACTGTGGAATTACAGTACTATTTGAAATCCAGTACTTATTTAAAGTAAAGTAATGTTCTGAATTTACTGTATAATTTACCAGTTACATCTAAAATCACCCAGAGTGCATTGCGATTTACTGAAATTAATGATACGGTACATTGCTGTTAGTTTTATTGTATAATAGCCTACTGTCGCTATAGAAAAAAAAAAATGTTGCGCCGGTAATATGGGTCATATGTTTTGAACTGTTTGGCCTATAAATTAGCCATTTTCTCTATAGTAATGGTGCAAACATAACTGTCACTAATCTGATATAAATCTGTTTTTTTCACTATGGCACCCAACGGTTACAGTACAGCGAAGTCATCATTACAACAATTTATTATCTAGGTGATTTTCTTATTCTTATTTTTTTTACTAAAATGGACTGAGCTTTATGCGTCTCACCCCGACAGCATGAGATTGACGCCTAAAACTGAAAATGTTAATCTACTGTAGGCATAAGCTATTACTGTAAAGAAATAAAGTATGTTAGAGTAATTTTTACGAGGCTTCCAATTACAGTTAATAACAGTATTTTTCAGCATTTTTCCCATAATGCAGTGTGATCTACAGCATTAATTCTGTAAAACACATTGAAGGTATTTTACAGTGATTTCATTAGTGTTTTACTATTGAAATTACAGAAAAGTCTTACAGTGCATATCAATCAACTATGCAATACGCCAGCCATATCATGGTCACTCCTGTACATCGCTAGCTGTAAGTAGCCTCCCCATAGCAGCCATATGCTGAATAATGCATGCTGTGTCAGAGTTGACCGTGTGTTGCTGTCAGTCAGTGCAACGTGCCACCGGCCCATCACTCTGTACAGGTATGATATGTCACAGAGACATACACACACTAGTAATGCCTGGGTTATATTCGCAGGGTGGCCGGGTTTAGGGTCATGAAATATTGTGTGGGTGACGGGCGGGCGGGCGGGCGGGTGGGCGGGGGTGAATAAAGAGAAAACAATACATTAGAAAAACATAAATGTATAATTATTGTGCAAAATCTATTGGCTACATTGAGATTCTTCTTTCATTATTTTTAGTCTTTCTGGCTTTGGTTCGTAAGCCTAACCTTTAGGGCCTAACTGGATGCCTGCCAAATAACCTACACGCCAATAGCCAAATGCTTTTGGGAATGGGCAGAAAAAGTAAGGACAATGTCTGAGTTTAATTCAATAAGAGAAAAGCTGCGAAATTTAGATTTGAAAATAAAGAGAAGGGAGGACCAGAAAGAAATGTTTGGGAAAGATTTAGTGAAGTGGTAAAAGAGGATGATAGCAGTGAATGTTATGTGTGATGATTGTGAGGCTCTGTGCAAATTCGACAGTCACAAGATGGGGACTTACTTCAAATGGGCCTACGGCACATCAAGGGAACTGTAGCCTACTGTTCAGATGGGCTCAACGGAAACTGAAATCTGGACACTAACTGTAGATCTACAACCTCTCACATAGCCTTAATATTAACTCCTGCAGAATTAAGCATTTCTTGCAGTAAAATTATACACCAAATGTAAATCTTGCCTCGGGAACAAGAGTGGAGAAATATTATTTATTTATTTCAGCATCTTAAGAAAATGTGAATGCGCAGAAGTGCTACCTTTACCAGCATCATAAAAGTCCTGTGTAGCTCAGTTGGTAGAGCATGGCGCTTGCAACGCCAGGGTTGTGGGTTCGATTCACACAGGGGCCCAGTATGAAAATGTATGCACTCACTAACTGTAAGTCGCTCTGGATAAGAGCGTCTACGTAAATGTAAACAAAAGGTGATAGTATTTCAACCACATAAAATATGCGTCCAAGCTTAACTTAATTCTTATCAGAAACATGTTGACATTGTCATTTTCACAGCTTTCTATTTCCATTCAACCGGTCATTTGGACATTTTGCACAATAAAATGTGTTAACTTGAATTTTTTTTATGTTTTGCATTTTCTCCCTGGTCCCTAAATGTCTTTGTGCTGCATGCGTGCGTGTGTGTGTATGTGTGTGTCTATACTCTGTATTTTAGGACCTCTCTCTCAGCTGTCACAGGCAGGCAGCCTGACACTGTTCTGGAATCAGTGTGTGTCCCAGGGGGGGAAACTAAAAGCAGCTCAGTGGGTCGGTGTGGGGAGCGGGCCGCTGTGAAAGCTTTTCCATGTTCAGCCACCGCCTTACTCGACCTCGACCCGCCTCGCTCCACAGGCAGGATGGATGGAACTAACCCTACCCCCACCTCTCCCTAGTCTCTCTCTCTCACTTTCTCTCTCTCTTTCTCTCTGTTTCTCCCCCTTTCTCCCTCACTCTCTCGCTCACTCTCTTTCCATCGCTCTCTCTTTCTCTGTTTCTCCCTCTCTGTTCTCTCTCTCGCTCTGCTCTCTCGCCATCCCTCTATTTCTCTCCCAGAGTGAGTACTGTGGAGTTTTACATTAGGAGTGTGAACAGTATGAACTCCAGTATGAACTGCTCCTCTCCAGCAGAGTGAGCTCTCTCTGGGAGCACATGTCACTGTGTTAAGAGACACATGACGACTCGGACTGACTCCTCCAGTCTATCCACGGACTGACTGCCTGGTGAGGTCTCTGCAGTACTGTAGCAGTGGCCAGAGGCCTCCAGAGGTGGCTCCAGCTCTGTGTTGAGGGCACTCATGGCACATGAGGACAAGAGCTGTCACAAGCCTGACGGGGCTGGAGACAGAGTGGAAACGCGGGAAAGACAGAGGGGGAAGGCACAGCTCTGGAAATAGGAGAAGAGAAAGACAGCTGCAGAAGCGGTGACAAACGCCTTGTCACCTGAGCCACCCTCTCTGGGAATCTTTTTGAGTGTGTTTGTGTCCTCAAACCTTTACTGTTTGAGTTATAATCAACGTTGATGATTAACTGTTGGGAAGATAGGAGCCAAAATAAACAGAGGCCTGAGCTCTACATCATCGTCACAGTTTCCCTTCATTCTGTGATTAGACTGACAGTCATTGGGCACCACAACTGTTTGTTTGTCACTAATTATGCTTTAAGCATTCCATTCTAAACGGTTCTATGAAAAATAAAAGAACATCTCACAATTCAATTTCCCCTTCTAGCAACTGTTCCTTGTTCCACAGAATAGAATGTTCCAGATTCTATAGAGAAAAGTTAGTGAAGGCAAAGCCCAGCCTAGTGAAGGTATTGAAATGGTTGAGAGCTCTGACCGTATCATTACTAGGATACATGGTCATCAGAGCTGGTCCACTGCAGAGGTGGATAAGAGATCATGGTTATTATGCTCCTAACACCAGCCAGCCAGCCAGCTTTCCAGCCTTCCATTCAGCCGTTCCAGCCTTCCATTCAGTCCGTCCTCAGCAGAACAGGACAGAACAGCACCTTGAGAAAGGTAATTTGCTTTAAGACAGGCAGTAAAAGGGTACGCCTCGTAAAGGTCCTTTATGTGTAATCAATACATGCAGCTCAGCAGCTCTCTGTTTCTGTTCTGTCTGCCCTGACTGAGAGCCTGAGAAACAGAGTTTCAAACTGTCATGCCTCTGATTTCTATTAGCTTTCACTGTTGTCTTGTCCTGACAGCTATTCTCTATGTACGACAGGCTGAAAGCAAATTATCTGTTGTATAGATCAGGTATAAGGAGCATTAATCTGCTACATGAGCACCTTTCACATGATGCTCCCACATAAGCCACTGCAAATATCTACGAAAACAGAATACAATCGATGGATATAGGATGAGTTTGATGCATAGCGGTACATCTGTACGTCCTTGAGAGAGGACATCCGTTCTGTATGTGAATCCATGATAACAATGATGGAGAAATCAGATTATCTGTAGGGACAATCAAGACGTAACAACATGGTTGTTTACGGAATTTCAGAATCTCAGCATGAGACCTGGATGGAGTCTGAGGACAAAGTAGGGGAAATGATCTCGGAGAAACTGATGGACCACAGGAAGATTGAGGTGGAGCGCACCCACAGAAAAGCGCAGTGCATCTCAGCTGTTGCACACCTTCTATGGCCACCATCATGGAGAGGGAGAAGATTTTCGTGATTACTCACATGCACTCTCGCAGCTACTTAGTTCAGTACTGAAACAAGAACAAGACGCCATTCCCGAGGATAAAGTTGATATAACTGTCTGAAACCAGTTAATTGAAGGCGTCATAGATCCTGCTCTCAAGAGAGAGCTGTGTAAATTAGTCAGGAAGAGGCCTCAGTCTAGTCTGTTTGATGTACGTGAGGAAGCCATCACCTGGTCACTGGAGGACCAGCCCAGTAACACTAAGGTTGTCAAGAGTAGTAAAGTGGTGTGTGACAAGACAGTGAGGGATTATCTGTGTTCTGCTATTGATGTACAGGAGAAACAAGCTGTCTCATTGGAAGATGTTCTTAAAGTGGTGGCAGAGCAGAGTAAAGCCATTGGGGAGCTAACAAACGCAGTCCGGGGTCTTGCTCTGAACAAGGAGAAGACTGGTAATGACACAGGTGGGAAACCTAGAGCCAAACCGAAGTTTACTGATGATGGTCAGCCAAATTGCTTCAAGTGTAAAGGGGTGGAGCACATGGTTAAGCAGCGCACAAAGAAGAGCATGTCAGTAAATTAGTCCACTACCACACAAGCTGCTAAGTGTGCAGGAAAACTAGCATCCTCGGTTGCCAAGAGCCGGGCAATTCGGGGAAAAATGTGTATGCTTACCCGACAGTACTTGTAGTCGTGACAGGTTTCTGGAGCACGCAGTGGGCAAATGTCCAGTTGTAGATCTCAAGATTGGGGGGGTCGCCGCAAACTGTTTGCTGGATACTGGGAGCCAAGTCAGCACTATCCATGAGTCATTCTTCAGAGAACACTTATTAGGGGAAGATGAAGACATGCTTTCTACAGCAGGATGGCTTAAGATAACTGCAGCTAACAGGTTGCTGAAATCTGATGCCCAAGGAAACATACTTCTTGCTGAAGGAACTTCTCAAGCTTTATTTTCAACCCCGTCTCTTTCAGTCTCTTCAGAACTGTCTCAAGTCTCTCCAAGTGGTCCTAGAACGTCTGAGAGAACACGAGTATGTCATCAAAGTATACTAACAGTATCTGAAAGACTAGGTCACTCATAGTAACTTGCATGAGTCGTTGAAATGTCGCAGGCCCATTACAAACCCCAAGCGGCAGCCTAAGATACTCCCATAGGCCAAAGGGAGTTGTAAATGCAGTATTGTGTCTGTCACTTTCTTGCACTGCAACCTGATGGTAACCACAGGCAAGATCAATAGTCGAAA